>NW_028263391.1:15951031-16268374 GCF_051168715.1 Poecilia mexicana | reverse complement strand
GAGAGTTTTCTTCATGGCTGCACCAACCTGTCTGTCTGATCAGCTCCATGCAGCCGTTTGGTGTGCAAGGGATGAAACAGTCGCCCAGATCGCCGCGAGAAAGCTTCCCTGCGTTTATGCTGGTCAGCCTGCAAAGGAGCCAGAAAGTACAGATCAAACCGCATTTATCTCCATGGATCAAAAAGAACTTTAATGAGACTTGTGCTTTACTTTAACTATGATTTAGCATGAAATTAACTCCAATTGGAAATACTTATAATGAAGTTTATGTCAGTTCTTACCCATCCACATCTTTCTCTGGCACCACGGCATTTGTGACCTTTTCTGTGTTGATCTTGTGGATCGAATCTAAAGGCAGCTGCACTATGAGACCGTGGACTGATGAGTTTTCATTCACTTCTCTGATGCTGTGAAGGACCTGCCGGCAAAACGTTATTGAAATCCTGTCAAAGGACTGTTTTTTTTTTTTTTTAAAGAAACGTGAGGCTTGATACAAAAGAAAACCACATATTTTAGAAGATTATGATAAATCTATAGACTAATAAATGTTTAACTAGACAATACATTGTGTAGATTGAGATCATAAAATTGAAGAAGGAATTTACAAGACAGACCTATGTGAATTATAGATATAAATTCATATAATTGTGAAGTGAAAGAAAGATTATGTATTATTTTATCATTTTTGTTTAAAATTATAAATCTAAAAACTATGTTACACATTTGAAATCAGACTCTCTCATTTGATGCTTTGTGGAACCACTGTTTTTGCATTTCTGAATGTCCTTTCCACACATTCTCAGTTAGATTAAGATCTGAATTTTGACTTCTAGCACTTCTAGCATAAATATGTTTTAATGTTAATTACATTGAAGCTCTGGCTGTGTGCTTAGGGTAACTGTCCTGCTGAAAGGTAAATCTGCACAATCCGTGTATCATTGGTTTTTTTCCATTTTCAGGTGACAATTGATCAAATCAAACCTTCAACTAAAGAAAGTGCACTACAAACACATGTTATCCTTTGAAATTAAAACACTCTTCCAGAACTGAAACCTATTTTTGTTCAGTCACAGATCAATATTGTTTTTTACTTCAAGATTTACTGAATATATATACTTTTTTATTTATCACATAAATATACAACTTGCAATTTTATTTCTTATTCCCTTGTTGGAGGTGGCACACTAGCAATGTAATTGAGACTAGAAAAAGTGTATTTTGTGGGATGTATAAAATAATTTTAGTAAAATAGAACTAAATAAATACATAAATAAATGAATAAATACATTTTCTGGTGAAACACTGGGTGCTTAGAATAATTATTCAAAAAAGTATCAGTTGCAGCTCCTGTGTGACTATTGTGCTGCATCAGAATGTAATCTTAATAAAATGTAATTTTACCTCTTCTTCAGTTGCAGTCTTTGGAAGTTTCATATGTATTGCATTTATTCCAATCTGCAAATACAAATAAAATACTTTAACCATTTCAAATTAGAAGTGATTAACAGCTACTCAAAGCAATTCCTCACATCAATAATCTGACCGATAATCTGAAATTACCTCTGCTGCTGCCTTCAGCTTCATGCTGATGTACAGATTGGAATCTTCACGACCTCCAACCTGCCAGAACATAAAAGTATCACCTCATAATATCTAATATGTCTTATATGCAATGCTCATGCAAATGTATCTATGCACAGCCTGTGTTTATGTTAACACATAAAGTGTACAGGGACATAAAAAAGACAAATTTCTGTCAGTCGAAAATAATCGTACTTGTAAAACAACCAGGCCGGGCCTGAAGTTGGGATCCTTGAGTTTCATTTGCTCCACATCTTTTTTCAGTTGCTCCCTCACTTGCCTAAGAACAAAAAAAAGACAAAAAAGCCATCCACGTTATTCCTCTAAATCCTAACAAATGTTCAGACCAGACAGATGCATTGTGGGTATTTTGGTTTTAGACCAGTGATTTCTCTATGCTGCCAATTTGATTGCACAACAAGGTGACATTTCCGAAGGATGATCTAGTTGGAATGTTTTCTTTATCGTTATCTGTTTCATAGTCTGAATACTGGGAAACATTACAGCACTTTGTGGAGTTAAATGACAGGGTCAATTGCACCAGAGGATTTGATAAGTCAGACAAAAAAAAAAAGTTAAGTGGACTTTAGCTTCTAATCCATTCAAAAAGCAGTCGTATGTTAGACAATGATTGATTGCTTAGCTCAAGTACGCAGACACAAAAAGACTGCACATAAACCAGGAGATGCAACTTCTGTGCATGACTTTGACTAAATCAAGTTGTGTATCACCTTTCTTATATCTATTATATTGTAATATTTGCAATCACATTGGCAACTAAAAGTAAATGAAAGCAGCCACAACACACTGCACAAATCATACTTGCAATATGTATTCAGATTGTCCAACAACTTCTGTTAAGCTTCAAAGTAAAGACTTTTTTCATGTATTGTCCAAAAATTAAGTGACTAATGAGTGACATGAGGGGCAGCAAGTTTTCATGTCTTGTGACAGGCACATGCAGCTAAATTTCTTCCATGCTGCTGCAGGAGAAAGGATTCGTCCCTTTATATGTGTGTCATTTGTGAAATATAACCCTTGGAGAACATCTCTGTTTGCAGATACTGTAAAAAAAAAAAAAAAAAAGAGGAAAAAAAAGTCCAAAAGTGACTTGTGCGTGATATTTTGTCAATCAGTGCACTTGGGGTTAGTGGACCAAGGGGGAAAAGATCCCACCACTATCACACACATCTTACGTAATCCTGCAAAGATTTGCACACATTCAGGGCCTGATTTAATCAGACAAAAAGGAAAATGTAAGTATCACAATCATGAGTTCAATGCATTTATGCTGACCTACATAAGCTGAAAGCAAATGGGGTCCACTGTAAAACTCTCTCCATCTTTGGTGGCTGTATCACTTTTAACAACTTTAAGATATAAAATTACGAAAAAACAAAACGACATTTTGCAGTCTCTATACTTTGGAAAACTCTCATAAAATACTGCAAAAGCAACAACAAAAAAGCTTTGATAATGTACTCAACTGAGCAGATGATCATGTGGTACAAACTAAACTCAACAAGTCAGCGGCTTAGTTAGCCAAAAGTTTACTCTGCTCACTCAAAACTCCTAAACATACCAGTTCAAATATGACACTTACGCTGAAACTTCTTTCCCGCTTATGATTTGAGCTGTCATATTCAGTCTGTCTGTGTCCGAAGTGATGGTGACCTGTGCAGGCTCGCTCTCTAGCAAGAAGAAAAGCGTGGTGAGACTAGCTCTCCAAATTACGCTTATTCAAAAGAAGCATGTTTGCAATTACGTCGGATGCATTAGCAAACATAGCACTACGCTTAAAAATAACCGTAGAACTTTCTGGAATAGACCCAGTCACGGAGCGTAGTTTACTAACGACACTAGGAGAGGCGTTACTTTACGTGAATACGGACCAATCAAATAGCTACCTAAAAAAAAAAAACATTAGATATGTCTTCTGACCAATAGCATTTGAGAAACGTTTTTCACGTAGTAGAAATAAAAGAGAGTAGATGCTACATCAACTGGCTTTGCCACATATGCCATACCGCGTCTTCCACACTGAGTATAAATCGACAGGAATCATGGTTTTCCTGACAGTAAAAATCACCAAATATAGTTACATGTCTACTAATTAAGCAAAATTAAGCGTTGTGTATAGTGGTAACAGTAACAACAGTAACTATGAGTATATTTTAATTAAAAATCGTAGAAGTCGATATACACTCTTTCTTTTCGTTTATTTTCATTTCTCCTTTTTTCTTTTCTTTTCTCCTTTCTTTCCTTTCTTTAATTTTCTTTTCTTTTGCTTCAATATATTGCATTATATTCACGAAAAGCGCGACACTCACAATATGGCGGTGATTATGGCGTACGACTAGGGGACTCACGGGACGTCTACTCTGCATGCTCTGCATCTCCGAATAGATTAGGGCGTGGCTGACCTAATTCCTACAAGCCAATCAAATACCAAACTAAATACACTAGAACTTTCTTCCAACCAATAGCGATCCGATATTTCTCTTTTCTCTCAGAAGACTGAACTAGTGTAACTCCGCAGAAGGTCACCAGAGGGCAGTACCGTGTTTACACATGATTATAATAAATATCGTCAGAAAAGCCTCAATGTTTATGTAGGTCAAATGAAGTGCACGCTGCTTTATTTGGGATCCATTTGGAGACGACAACTCTGAAATATCGGCAGAAAGTGCGAGAAAATACCATTAAGAGCTTCTTATTTTATCGAGCTTCAAGTGTGACGGGAGACATGACGAAAGACGGAAAGCTATGGAGAGTAGATTCAGTGGCGTTTTAAACGACATCGAGGAGCTCTCGCGACTCTCAAACACTCAGAACAATTTCCACACCGAAAGGTAAGTTGAATAAGGAGTCGCAATGCTTAAATTAACAGGTTTCTAATCGTCCTACTAATCCCTGGAGGCTGGATGTTGTAGCCTTTTAAGATTGCACGTACTACTCTCTGTTTACGTCAGTGCTAAACTAGCCGAGAGGGTCGATCCAGACCTATCAATTGAGCATCTATTCACGTAACACTGAGGCTATCTAAGTTCGTCTGGATCATGTCTGTTCAGGTCTAAAACGCTTTTTGAGGAGATTCGAGCCTCCATAAACAACAATGATGAGGAGGATCGCTCCTTCTGGAGGCCTGTGCTCCCTTGGGGGGGCGTTTTCACAATCAAGGCAGGGCGCAAGGCCATATCCTGCATCCCTCTGTACGTGGAGGTACAACTGAAAAACACATGCACCATCGATGGCTTCCTCATGATCCTGTATGTGATCCTGCGAGACAACCAGGGCTTCCACAGGGAGCTGGCCGTCTTCCTGGGGAAGCAGTTCGTGGAGCATTTCCTCTACTTGATGGACTCCTGTGACTACACCACAGTGAAGATGCTGTGGATCTGGAACCGGATGTCTAAGAGACAGTACCGCTCAGAGATCCATCAGGCAGCGATGGAGATCGACCTGTTTGGGAACGAGCACGAGAACTTCACGGAGAACCTGGAGAACCTCATGTCTACCACTCAGGAGAGCCTGTGCACCAACCGTGACTGTCCGGGTCGCTTTCAGAAGGTCAAGAAAACCACCATCAACATCAGGTACTTTAGGTCCAGCAAAAGATTAGAAAACATAATTGTTTTGCAATTATGCTCATCTTTTCACCTTCCCCTCCAGCCCTCCCCATGAGCTTCCTCACAAAGACCCCATCCAGTCAGCGGTGGATGAATTCTTCAGCCCCAAACTCCTACTCTGCTCAGAGCTAGGGTAAGACACTATGGTAAGACATTTTTGCTGTTTTAAGATTCATTGCTGCAATATTTAACCCATCTGACAGGTTGAATATCTTCTTGGCAGATGTGATGGCTTGAGGGAGTTTTCTCAAAGGGTTTTCTGCCACGGACCCCCGGCTTTTGTGATCCTTAACATGCAGCAGTGGAGGTCGGAGGATCTGTCTTATGTACCTTACCACCTGGCTCTTTGTCAACACAGGTATGAAGCAGTGCAGGATTGTGCATAACTGTGAACTGGAATAAAAATAATGCATGCGTTGTTTTTTTTTAATATTTTAAATGTTCACGCATCCTTATTTAGCTCCCCTGAGTCAATCATTTCAGAGACGGGTGTTTTTGGGTATGTCTCAGCTAGGTTTGCACAGCTAAGTACTGATATTTTTGTCCATTGTTTGCAAAATATCTTACAGTCAATCTGATTGACTGATTGTGAACACTGGTTCTCCAGGGTGAAAATCCAGGTGAATGAAAGTATTATTAGAACAATGCACATTCAGTTAATGCAATACACATCTTGAAACTTACAAATGCATGCGTAAAACATTAAGTAAAGATCCGTGGTAGTAGTTGCTCGACAGGCCTTTCAGCTTTTGTTAGGACAAAAAAAATCTGATGTATATCTCTTCCCTTAGATACTTACTAGAGGGCGCCACACTCTTCAACATGGAAGAGCATCACTACTCGGCAGCTTTCCAGATAGACGGTTGCTGGATGCACTATGACGGTCTGAGAAGCGATAATCTTATCCTGCTGCATAAACCCCCGGAGCTCCTGCTGCTTTCCTCCTTGGTCTACATCCGTGCATCTGACAAGTGACCAGTTGGACACGGTGCAGCATTTGAGTGAACACATCCAGTGTTTTTTTTGTTTGTTTTTTTTTGTTTTTTTCCAGCATTATTCCTGTTTTTGCCATTTAATATCGGTTATGTATTTTTTTTTTAATCTTTTGTGAATAATTCATGGTCTTAGTATACTTAATATGCTAGGAGACAGTTGTTCGTGTTCTGTTTCAGCTGATTGCTTACTCCAAACATGCTGATAATTATACATTTTATGGAGGCATGCTTGGAATCCAAGAGTACAGTGGACTATAATAGTTCTGGGTTGATATGCAGCGGATCCTAAAAGTGTACACATCTCCTTTTTAAATGTTTTTTTTTTTTTGTTAAAAAAAAAAAGATGACTATTATTTTTAATGTTTTTCCACCTTCAGCTGGATGTATATCCTGCACAATTCAACTGAAAAACAAATCTGTTTGCAGAAAAAAAAAAAAGATGCAAAATTTTAAACTGAAACTTTGCTGATGCAACTTTTGATTCAGTTTCAGCATTCAGCATCCTTTCTTAAGTACCTATATGTATCTCACAACCATAGCTTAGTAATATTACCCCACTCAATTACAAAGGTTCTCAGTCTTTTAGGTTATGAAAATACCTCTTGTCCACAGATGCTTCAGGTGACCATTAGGATGCCGAATAATAAAATCCATACTCATCTTGAGTGTTTGGACTTCCCCCTAATTCATTCAGCTTGATTTAAAAGCCCTAATTCTGTCTTAGTTTTCCTACTGCATGATCTCTTCTGGTGATGTCTAGCGTTGCTTTTGTGCCAAGCTTTTTGCAACTTCTGGAGTTGTAGCCAGATTATCTTTAATTTGAGTTAATCTAATTTACTATTACTAATGGCAGTTGTAAACACAAAGACTGAATGGTGAAATTCATCAAAAGGCGGTTCAAGACATGGTAGGTCAAAGGCGGACACATTGCCACTGAGACCTTTTTGTTAGTTCCCACCCAACAGATGTATGTTTTTTTATTGTCTCCTACAGGAAGTATCTATTTGAAGGTGCAAAACAAATTTTTAAACTACTTATTGTAGTTTAATTCTTAAATAAAACTTGACATTTTAATAGCGGGCATGTAAATTCCTGAGATTTGTTGCCTGTTAAACGCTCTGCTCATTCTATAAGTAAAATAGTTTTAGCATTTCATACATGACTCAATCTCAGCATATTCCTTCAAAAAAGAGTGCTTACAGCTATGTTTTTTGTTTTATATATTACTTGGGGGTTCTCCAGCACAAGTTTAATGTTCTGATTTAAGCACATCAACCCTTATCTAAAAATTAAACTGGTGCTCTAATTACACTGTGGCATAAAAGAAACCTCAAACTAACTTCAGTTTTTTTTTTAAGCTGTTAAAGTTTTTACTCAAAAGTTGTGGATGCTAAAAACACAATTGTTGGCATGAATTGTTTTTGTTTTTTGCAGAAAGGTTTGTTGGATTGATTTGGGCTTTCATGGCATGAAGCGTTAAGCAAATCCATGCTGAAATGCTCCCATCTCAGCAGTTCTGCAGCTTCTGCGTCAGATGTTTTGATTTTTTTTATCCTCTAATAGTTACTGTTATCACATAGTGCCTCTGTCAAGAAAGCTCCGGCATTATTTTTTTTCCTGCAGATATTGTCTTAATATAAATAAAAATATTTTTGAACACATCTGTTTTAGATTTTTGTTCTCTGAAACATTCATATGAATCTAAAAACAATACGCAGCCATGGCTTTTTTTTTTTTTTTTTTAAGGCAGGCATTTATTTTAATCTGGGTACAACTGCACCACACAAACTGACTAAGATGTATGTAAAATGTCTTCAAACAAAACGTGAAAAGCTACAGTTTTCGTTATACGCGCTGTTATTTTTAACTTCCAGCATTAATCCACAGGATATTAAGAGAAAAAAAAGTTGAGACTCCAGACACACTGAGAAATGGTTAAACAAAAAGAGAGAGAGAAGCAGAGTGGTCGTTTTGGCTAACACTGACATCATTTTCACAGGAGTTTTCTTCCTCTCAGACACAAATGTAAAGACTGGCAGCTGAATGCAGACTTTAGGTCGTTAAAAAGTCATCCATCTGCCTTCTTTGTACAAGCACTTTGGTGAGAGTGATGGCAGAGGGAAAAAAAAACAAGATGTTTGTTAGGCCTCAACAAAAATGCATACATACTCCCTTCTTTTTTGCAGATTCACATTTGCAGATTTTCATCACTTTTTCTTCCAAAATACATTACAATAGCAGTCAGCATTTATCATGGGAAGAAACAAACAAACAAACAAAACAAAGCAAAAAAAGTAAGAAAATTGATGCTCAATCAGTCATGGCAGCAGAAATTAATTTCAATTAATATAGAGAGGTGAACAAAACTTAATTTGCATTGGACTACAAAAATTAGATAAAACAACAAGTAGGCATGGGCTGGTTGCAGGTGTATAAAGGTTTAAGAAGGTTTTAGTTTCAACAATGCTAAACCTTTCTAGTACAGCTTCCCCTCCCCTACTTGTTGCTGCATGCTGCTGTCTAGATGGCTGAAAAAAGGATCAGATGCAAGAAAGAGAAATTCCCCCTTGTAAAAATCTCAATCTTTGTGTGGTAACTGAAGGAGAACCGATCACTCACATTCAAAAAGAAGCAGGGGGTATGTGTTTGTTTGTGTGTGTGTGTGTGTGTGTGTGTGTGTGTGTTTCCACAACTGAAATAAAATTTTATCAAATTCTGTTTGGAACATGTACTCAGCCATCCTTTTGCACAGTGCCAACCTGGGCCAAGAGCCATAATCTATCTCAAACACTGATACTGAAGCAGCCAATTATGTTACAAATATCAGCTTCTTCTGCTACTCTATAAGACATAGAAGAGCAAAAAAGTAGGAATAACTCATTTTCCATTTATCATTAATCAAGGTTAGCATCTGAATCCTTGCCTAAGGAAAGTATAAATAAATATAAACATTGTCATAGAATTACAAACTGGTTGCTTACAAATTCAATTCAGTTCATTGGAAAGTACATATGTAAATAAGGAACTAATTAGGAACAATTGGACAAATTTGCAAAGTAAATGACATTGTAACGTTTCATCCAACAACAAAAATTTCACAGAAGACAAAAGCAAAGTGGCAAAGTCTGTAGTGTACCTCAATGTGGTAAAAGCTAACTTGTTTTACTTTAGCCTTTCATCTACAATAAACTGTAACTTAAATGAACACATTCCATGTAAACGAACAAAATGACAAAGGGTCAAAGGTTCCCTCAGATGCTCCATTAATGTCAACATGCCATGTGGGGTTCTGTTACAGCAATGTGAGATGCCTTGGCTTTTTAAAGAGACAAACACAAAACATTTTCAGTCGAAAGAGAAAAAAAAAACGAGTCTTATTGCATCATCTAAATGCCATTAGCTTAAAAAAAAAAGAAAAGGAAAAAAAAAAACCAGGTAATCAAATGACAATACGTGTCAAATATTTTGGTAAGTGCAATGCAGAGAGCTTGGTTAAAAGTTGTGCAAACACCAGCACACGCAAAGTGACTAGACTTAAAAATGAACAGTGAATCAGCAAAACGGCACACACCTACTCTCCCTATTAGAGGAGAGCTCTGCTGCTTCATGTGTTGCAATATTTCTCCAGAGGATGGGTGGTGGGATGGGGGACAACTTGGCCTGAGTCGGCTTGCACAAACTTTGGTGCTTCGTCTTCGAAAGCCACAACATGAAAGAAAGCAACACTAACAGGTGTGTTTAAAAAAATTGAGTGTTTCATTTCAATAATCCTAAAGTATAAACGCTATTTAGATTTATTACATACAGAGTGATGTATTTAAGTGTTTATTTTAATTAGCATGGCAAGTAAGAAATTTTTTTTTAAGATGTGTTGTGGCCCAAAGAATCATGAGAAAATTGCTGATTTGACTGATAGTCACTGACCCCCTCCACAAGAAGAGCAAGTCACAAAAGGCAATTGATAAAGATGGTGGTTGTTTCTACACCCATATGTCTGAGCATGTTAATGGAAAGTTAAGTGGAGGGAAAAATGTGATGGAAAAGGGTCCACAGAGAACTGTACCAATTTTTTCAGAGCACTATCCTGTTTTACTAGTTTTATGGAGCTTCAGATTTATTTTCCAGGAAGGCTTACCTTCACACAACTACTGATTGGTTATACTACAAACTAAATGAATGCGCGGATATAATTAAATATTCATGAATATAACTGAAGCACTTGAGATATATCACTCTGTGGGTAATAACTCCATAAAGTTTTAAACTTTTTTTTTCCAAATTAATTTTTTGATGATATTCCAGTTTCTAAAACATGCACCATTATAAGAAAAATAATTAGTATTTTCTTTCCCTTTTTATCTAAACTTATTTTATTGCATGGTGAGGGGTCATTTAGGATGTCATGCATTTAAATGCCCATAAAGCAGATTGCTAGCATCAAATGTAAAAATGACCTGGAGATTAAGCATACACTGACTAGAACATGTGCAGCAACCTAGACAAACAGCTAAGTCCTGAATCCTAAATATAGCACCAGTTAATATTGTGGACAAAACTGGCTGAGACACGTTTCAACCATTATAGAGACAAGTGCGTGCATGACCTGACCTTAAAAATTTGTTGATTTTTTTTTTTTTTTTTTTTTTTTTATGAAATAATGGAGGATGACACAGAAAAGCATAGGCGACAAACTAAGGGGGAAACTCCTCCCTCTCGAGTGAATCAAATCACACACACATTCGCACACACATTAGTGACCCAGTGCAGATAAACATTTACAGGCAATGCACTAGAGGATATATTTATCTATATATTTCATTTATACTATTTACAAAAGAGAAAGGCAGCCCTTTGAGGAAAATATAGTTTCTAAGTTTGTTCTTTTTTCTTCCTGTGAAGCACTGATTTGGATGCAGAACTCGTCGCCTCACTGAGCTTGAGAATTAGTTCTACACGCGGACAAGTAACAAAAAAATAAACAAAAACGGATCCATCCGACATGCACATACCCCCTCGTGCATACACGCCAACAACCACAGGTTCGCACAAAGACACAAGCAAACTGCAGTGTTCTACAAAACTGTAACATAGTTCTGAATGCAGCTGTAAATCTTAAGCATTAAACGTACTGACGTGTAAAATAGAGGACATAAATGTCAGCTAATGTAACAAAAACTTCCTACAACCCCCTGGGACATGGCTCGAAGTTCTCATAGTGGTCCGGCAGCACTCGTATCCAAGGTGCCTGCGCCATCATCCATCCAGACATCTTCCTCCCTTCCCTCTGCTGCACAACCTGTACGCTTTTACATCTCTGCAGCGAGACTGGAATCCCCTCCATCCAACCAGCCAGCTATTTGTGCACACCCAGCCACCCAAGCAACAGCTCAGATGTTCTTTCAGGTGTGCATTTGCTCCTGGAGAACGAATGTGGGGAAAACAGGAGAGCAGGTAACAAAAAAGAAAAGTTTTCTTTCAGAAATTGTTTTACTGAGTCCTAGCTGAACGGGCCATTGGTCAAAGGGCAGTCAGACCAAAATTGCAACGGCAGTACATCATGCCGCTGGAGTCCAACCAGCTGTCTGAGATGGGGTCGTAGCGCTGGACAGTGTTCAGGTAAGACGACCCGGAGTGCCCTCCTACTACATAGAGGTAGTTGTCCACAATGGCAGAACCAACACCTGCAAGAAGAATGGTGCATCACGTCAGCAGAACAGCAGTGAATTGAAGCGCCACCAAGAAAACTGTTTATTTAAAAACCTACCAGTACGAGGTTCGTTCATTGGCCGACAGGCCGTCCACTGGTTCTGATGGGGGTCGTACCTCTCGATACTGGACAGGTGGGACACTCCGTTGTGCCCACCCACTACAAATATGAAGCCGAGCATGACACCGACACCAAAGTTGATCCTCTTGTCTGCCATGGGGGCTACCATTTCCCAGGCGTCCTTGCTGGGGTCGTACCTCTCCACACTGAAAACAGACCAATCACAGTGAGAAAATACCAGACAGGGTCTGTCTTAAATGATGCAAATCCCTCAAAAGTGCTTGCTAGTTCTAGATATGGCTTTTACATGCCATTCATTTTAAAGTGATAACATCTATGGCAGCCACCACAATTAACAGCAATTGTGGTGTTATTTGTGGTTATTATTAACCACAATAAACAGACATTTGCCCCATTTATTTTTACTAGTTTTTTCTGTGCTGCGACAAATCTTTTGCCAGTAATAAAAAAAAATAATAAAAAGTCAAACTTCACATAGTTAAAAAAAAGTAATTTATAAAATAAAATGTACATCTTAAGTCTATTATCTAGATTTATTACCGGACAATTACACAAATATACATGTCACACACTATTTAGTTTCTTAACTGCTCTGTATTCATGTTTTGCTCACAAAATCTTATGTTCTTTTTTATATCGACTTTAACTTGATTTTGTATGAAAGCATTGTCATTTTCCATCCTTACCATGCACTTAACCACTGCATATCACTTCATTTGTGACAGAGTTCACCATCTTTAAAATAATATAATTTCGTCCTTAATGCGAGGGTTCTTACAGCTGAACTAACTCCAATCAGGTGCTCCATTTCAAAATCTATAATAGACTTGTCAAATCTGAATTTGGTCATCCAACGCTAACCACAGATTCCATAACGTCCGGTTTAGGTGACAAAGTTAAAAACACATTTATGTTAGAAATGTTGGGATTAAAAAACAAAACAAACAGCAATTATGAATTCTATTATTTATCTGTAATAATACTGACTATGTATTACCTTAGCATGTAAATTGCAAGTATAACACTTTGCACTATTTTAATATTGCAGTCCAAACAGTCCTCTGCAATACAAATATAGCACAGACTGATATTGCGACAACACTAAATCACTATATGTCACACAGCCTGTCAATTCGATTTTCCTCAAATGTAAAAACAGAAAACTCTGTTTTTATGTATCCAATTCAGCAGTTTTCTGACACAAGGCAGTTTATACAACTACAACTGCAGAAAGTAAAGTTAAGTAATAATGAGACAATTGCAAGGCTGACGAAAGTAAGAAAGTCCTGACAAAGTTAACCAAGAGAACATTGGGAATCTGGGATTGTTTTGCAGCTCAGTTAAAAGGACATACAAATCACAAGGGCCTGAGGAAAATGTTCCCAAAGGTTCTCTGTCCAAACACATTCTCCTGCAGGGCTTTGGGTGTCAAGGAAACAAGCAACTGGGATTCAGCTGCAGGGTGATCAACAACACAAATGCAGGCACCCTCTCCATGAGACATCTCCAACACTTCTGTAAAAATCTTCTCTGCACTTATTAACGAGCTAGTGAGAGTTTTCTCAGCAACACTTGATATCCTTCACATAATTGCGAGCTCTATTTATAATCCAGCAAGATCATAGGAAAAAAAAAGCAGCTCAGGAAATCTAAAAATCATCGATGAGATCAAAGATCAGACCATGACCGGTCCAGAGACTCCAGTCACATGTCAACAGTAGATAACAGGCAAACAGTCTTTTTATCTTGATTTTGTTTAGGAGGTTCGAAAAGGGATCAAACCTGTAAAGTAATGTTGCTCAGAAAGATACCCCACAGCATTAAGCTGAACAGCATTAAGACTTTTAACAAGCGCAAGTAAGTGACACAAATCAGAAACTTCATAGAGTCTGACAACACTTTTCAACAAGTTTCTCAGATTTGTGTTGTACTCCAATTGTTACCTGTTCATGTGTGCTGGGCCATACCCTCCAATAGCATAGATCATGCCGTCCAGCACAGCCGTGGCAAAGCAGCTGCGGGACTTTGTCATGGGTGCCACCGGTTGCCACTCCTTCAGCTTGGGGACGTATTTCTCAACAGACTGCAGGTAGTACTGGCCGTCATAGCCTCCCAGAGCGTACAGCTCTCCGGCCTGGACCACTACCCCAAGTGTGCTGCGACACTCGGCCATGTGCTCCACCGAGGACCACGTGTTGCTTTCGGGGTCCCAGGCCTCCACTGTGCTCTCGTGCCTCCGATAGCTGATGCCCTGCCTCATGTGCGTGGCGATGCCTCCCACCACGTACACTTTGTGGTCCAGCACGGCCACTCCAAACTCGTACCGGGGGACACTGAGAGGGGCCAGTCCGATCCACGAGTCAGTCTGAGGGAAATACATTTCCATGCTGGGAGAGGGAAAGATGTGAAAATCACTTAAAACTTTACACAAAAGTTTGAAACCAAGAAGCATCAATCAAGTGCAGAATGAACCAATTTTGAAAAAAAAAAAAGTTTTACTTGTAAGAAAAAAAACTAAAACAAATATAAAAATCTCAATCAGTCAATTCAGTGCAGCTCTAATTTGAAAGAGCAAGTATTGATTACCTTTCTAATGTGGCAAACAGTCCAGCCTTGCCTCCTACTGCAAGCAGCACCTTGGGGGCACACCTGGGCCTCGCTGACAACACAGTCTGATAAGAAAGTCTGTGCTCAGGCATAAAATGATATTTCAGGGCCTCGTTGAGCAGGTGTTTGCATGCATGGTCGTCTCGTATAAGGTGGTTGGCTTCATATAGGCGAGTGAGGAATTTGACGCTGAGAAGTGGAAGGCGAACACAGTGTAACAACTGAGCGAGATGCTGCTGTCTCTCTGTTACGTCATATTTGATCCATGATTCCAAGGCGTAAAACACGGTCTCCTCCGTGTCTACCTTAAGACAGTCGTTAGAAACTATTTCATCCAGCTCCGCTCTTGTTAGTTCAAAAAACTCCTCCGTCTGACAGACCTCTTCAAAGTTCTCACAGATAAACTTAGTAGCAGCCAGGCACAGGTCATGGCAGCCATATGTCTCTGCGAAGCGGGAGATCCCTATACAGTTCCCAGCATCCAGCTGGCTTTCTAAGAAGGAACAGCACTCCTTAAGTACAAGCTTAACCTGGAGTAAATTGGCAGCCGGCAGCAGGGATTCAACTGTTTCCTGGGAGATAAACACCGTTCCCGTGTATGCGTACTCCACAATGGCCTAGGAGAAAACAAAATGTTAGTGAAACAATATAACAACCACTAGTACGGTTACTGTCTGCTGGATCTAAGCGTACCTGCAAAGCAGCCTCATCAATGCACTGGAACTCCACCTCTGAGGTCTCCTTTTCCGAGAGGTTACCTGTAAACATGGCCTTGAAGTAGGGGCTGATGCTGGCCAACACAACTTTGTGGGCATGGATCTTGGCATCACCCACTCGGAGAACAATGTCACACAGTTCGTGATCCTGCCGCAGGAGCTGGAGACCCTGCAGCAGCTGCTCCGAATGAGGCCGTGTGAGACTTGCAAACATATAGGACTGGTCCTGCTGGTCCATCTGGAAACATGAACCCAGAAATCACTGCAGTGCATGAGATGTGGGCATGGTTAATGCCTTTGGGTGTCACTTGAAGCTCTAGCTAATTAGAAAAATGCCGTCTTTACATTTGTTTTGAAGTAGCACAGTATTTATTTTCGTCAAGCCAAAAGAAATAAGCATTATCCTCTAAATCCAGTGCTAACGCTGCTCTAAGACAACCAAAACGTATTACCTAGAAAGTGCGAACAACTGGACACAAGTAAATCCAAATCACCAGCTGTCAAAGGTGAGTGTTTAAGCTACATGACAGATTACAGGAATGCAAATGTCATGTAAATAATTGGGGCCTATCTTTGTGTTTTAACGGGAGATGCCACTTAATCAAAACTCGCTAGCAACCTAGCAATAAAGAAGCAAACATAGTCAACACAATAAAATCAGGCTAAGTGAACGCTTTATTTTAAACGATTTCTTTCTCTGCAATGAATACAGGTTTATCGACTGGCTTTGATCTGAGCAAAAAATTGGGTACTAATAAATTTTAGCATCATTGCATTGCAGCTTAGCCGCTAAAAATAAACACGGATTTATGTGCTGGCTGCATCACTGATTAATATATACAGTAACATGGCTGACAGATACAAAACGAAACGTTCCAACTGGTTTTAGGAAAAATGTGTATTTTGTTAAAATAGGAGAACCAAACCTGTATTATATGGTGCGTGCAAATAGCGACCGAATATGCGGTAGCGACGGCAGACCACAGGAAGGCTAACAAGAAAACAACCGACTGCCAACCAACCTAGCCACAAAGCTAAAAGACGAGCACTCACAATGACGAGCTACCAGGACGGAACGCCCACTTCCGTTGCCTTTCATAATAAAATCCCACGGAATTTATTCTTAATAAAATTCAAAACAAAATAATTTTATTTTATTCTGAAATACTAACAAAAATATGTATTGATTATAAGCAGCATTAATAAGTAAATAAACATTATAGTACTAGGTTCGAGAAAAAAAATATAGTATATAATATAAAATAAATTATTACTACATGCTATTTCAATGTTGTGAAAATATGTTTCTCTGAATACAGTCCTGCCACACCTCTGCACTGAGACTGCATTGTTGATAATTTTATGTAGGCCTTAACAACTTCTGTCTTCTTGACATTACTTCATCTCAACATAAGACTCATAAATTGATATCGCTGTGTAGAAAAATAAATGTAAATTTTCGTTAATATATTACGTTAAATGTGCATCTATTTTAGTGTATTGAGGACATGTATTTAAAGATTTGATTCTGGCACTTCTAAATATTTATGGCATTTTCTTATTTCAATATTTATTTTTCTTGTCTGTGTTCTGACGATAAAATGCATTTTTATAACATATTTAAATAGGCAAAAACTTGTTTATTAGCACTCTGGTACAAATAAGTACTCTTTTTTTTTAAATTAAGTTACACATTTAAATATGTGGCTGTTATGATTGCAAGCATGCACGTCGACAGTCAGTCCATTTAAAGATGGTTCCGATCTAATTGCTTAAGAAAAACTCGACCAGGCCTAAACTAACATTTAAAAGACAAATTCTATTTGTATTAGTAAGATTAAATTTTATAATCACAAACAAATTATTAAAAAAAATAATTTTGTTTTTGTCGCAGTGCAAGTATGTTATCACCTATCATCCTCATACATTTTAATCTTCAAGAATTTGGTTTATTAGTAGAACATTTGCTATGACCAAATATGTAAACTAAAAGAAATTAATGTGAAAAACAAACCAGAGTGGCAGATATCGTGCAATTAAATGTTTATCATTAAATTAACTGGTAGACCTAATTATGAGTTAATTAGTTAATTAACTCATAATTAAAATGTAGAGATTTAAGGCTTCAACTTTAACTAAATCAGAATTTTTCTTTTATTTTTTAAATAAGAACTTTTTCTCTCTCTCTCTCGTGTTTCGTTTCCATTGCCTAACTGTGCTCCTTTTGATCTTCATCCTTCTGTAGCTCTGTTATGGTGATGACGATGATGATGATGATGCTTCCGCCTGGAGGAGCCAGGACTCCAACTCGCGTCACCATGGAAGCACTCAGTTTGCGACATGCATTCGCCATTTTGCTGCCTCGGTGTGTGTATGTGTGATTGTGTGTGTGTGTGGGCTCCCCTAAGGCTGGATACCTTCATAGCTTCCAAACATTCAACTCTTCAGCCAACGGAGGAAATTTCCACATTTACTAACAGAACTGTCGCCGCTGCAGCATGACACGAAGAGGCTGGACGTCGGAGCAGTAGATAGTTTTGCGTTGGGTTAACGCAAGAGGAGGAGGGCCAGCAGAAATGTAAGGTCTGTTTTCTTTCTAACTTTGCTCGCCCAGATATTCCGCACCTAACACGGTCAAATTAAGCGGAGTGGCATGTTAGCTACGCTTTGCTTCGGTGCTAACTGATGACCCTGGATAACGGTAACATGTAATAAAAAATGTATTACTTAGCATAAAGGGGGTAAGTCCTCCACTAGAGGCATTTGTAAGTACATAATGTTAAACTGGCTATGTGTAATTAGATACATTTGCAGCAAACAGTGTTTCAACCACTGCGCTCCGTAGCTACCCAGAGCCACAAGTGGTTGTGTTCATTTTTTAAAATTTAGCAGGATCCTTCATCCCTTAACGGGGCAATATTGTGGGTTTTTGGTTAAAGCCTGCTTCCTTGTGTTAAAGCCTATATTGTTCCCGTGGTGCTAAAAACGACAACAGACACAAATGTGTCCTAAAACATGACAATTATTTAGAAAACGTCTAAGTTACACAAAGGATTTTGAGAACTCGTGAGGAAAATAACAATAGCAATAAAGAAAACATCAGATTTTTCTTTTCATAAATGGTCACGTATACTTACCAAGTCAAGCAAAAGGTTTCTTAAAACAGCTTGATTTAAGAAGAAATGTTTTAAAAAAGAAGAGAGCACAGACTCTTTAAAAGAAATCCCAACTTAGTGTTAAAGATTCTTTCAATAAAAATGTCACCTTTTTTGTCTTTTTTTGTTGTTTGTTGTTGATAAATAATGCAATCTTATTAAAGAATGCATACAATAAAAAGTAATAATTAATGTAAAAATAATTTATACTAAATTGGTAATTGATGAATGACATTAAATGTACCTAAGATACATTTTTATCTTACATGTTATGATAATTTGTTTTAGGCGGGATTAAGAAACTGGTTGTTCTATATTTATTTCCCTGTTTAATTGACAATAAGGTAACATAACAGAAGCAAACACACTAATTAAAGAGTTTCATCCCTTTGTTACTCCAATAATATGCACATATTTGTCCATCAATGTTTGAAAAGACTTTTTCCTCCAACTCTTAAAGCAAACATTTAATGTTTAAAAATAACTTTTCCGTAAGCGTTTTAGTAAATGAAGCCTTCATGTTGGCAGGCATTGCTATGACTCTGTGTGTCTTTGTTCTTTTCTTTTTTTTTTACTCGAAATACATTTTCAAGATGAATCAAGCCACCACTCACTGGAGATCTAAAATAATAAGTGCACATTAAACTTTTTTTTTTTCTACAATCAAAACATTTTTTTGTTTGCTTGTCAAATATGAAAGTACTATTAAAGAAAAAATTATAATTAAACAGAAATAAATAACATATTACACATCTGATGTGGACAACAAGGGCAGTTAGAGTCCCTCAAACTAGCCAGATATTATTGGCATGCAGAGTTTGAAAACACGGTACCTGAAATATAATATCCAACCAATGATTGCATCCAAGCAATTCAATGCAACTGCAGTGATGATTGAAATTTAAAATATTGCCCTTCTCTACCTTTTGATAATGTTCTTGCCTGTTTGAATCATCAAGATAAGTGTCAGGATTTTGTTGTGGTGTTTTCCACTGTGTTGGTTTGCCTCTTTTCAACCTTTGTGGTTAATTTCTTTTCTTAATTTTCTTAATCCTGTGTGTTGCATTTATAGACCGACCAACAGGACCTCAGTTCTCCATCATCAGCTGCTCAAGATGAAACCACAGAGTAAAGTGGAGGAACATTATTGTCCTCGCTGGAATCTGTTTTCCTTTTTGGATTCTCAAATTTGACAATCCATAAATCCGCCAATAATGATACCTGGATTAATCTCCCAGGAGATACATGACCAGCTTCTGGACTCAAAGAATTACCAGAATCGCACAAACGGGGTGGAAAAGCTTAAATGTATCCTCTCAGAAGTGGACATTAAATCAGTCCCACCTGGGAGTGTTGAGGAGTTCATCAATTTTCTTCCCCGACTTCTAGATGACAGTAATTTTAAGGTGCTACATGGAACCTTACAGGTTTTAAACCTGCTGATACAGAAGCTGGAGACTGGCATTGACAGATTTTTGAAACATATAGTTTTCGTTGCCCTGAAGGCCCTCGGTGACACTCGTGCTGTCACCAGAAATGAATACCATAATGTGTTTCAGCAGCTGATGAAAACTACTCCACCGCAACAAGTGTTGGACCTTATTATCGGCAACTTGAAACACAAGAACTCCAGGGTCCGGGAAGACGTCCTGAACATCGTCATGGCAGCTATGCTCACTCATCCTAGGAAAGATTTCAATATCCCCAAGTTATGCTTCGAGGTGGCACCATATCTGGCGGACAACAAAAAGAAGGTCCGCCATGCTGCTTTGGAGTTATTCGCTGTTTTTGACCATTACCTTGACACAGGAAAGAAGCAGCCATTAATGAAAGCTTTGGACATGGTTGAGCTTAATGAGGACGCAGAAGGTCTGATGGCAGCTGTGCACGCAAGACGAGCGAGGCGCATCCTTCCAAAGCTGACCTCAGAAGGGATTGTGGAGTATGGCCTGGTGGTGCCCAAACCCGGACAGTGGTCCACTGGACAGCACGCTTCTGGGGCCGATCTGGACTGGGTGATAAACGGGGGCCGGACAAGCAGCGCCAGAAGCTACAGGACAGAGCACGACAGTGATCTACTGTCCGGCTATGGCAGCTTAGGCTCCCTCACTGACGATCCAATGTTTCAGAGGAGGATTGTGAGCGCAGGCAAAGGGAAGAACAAGCTGCCCTGGGAGACGTTGACCGATAACGAGCTGCAGCAAAGCACCACACCTAACGGGAAGAGCCTTGAACAGGTGAGCGCTGCCATTCTTTTCTCAGTGTTTTATATGTTCAGCTATGGCAACCCAGCTAACTGCTGTTTTTGGCAAAACAATAAAGCAAAACGATATTTGCAGTTGTAATGAAATCACCTGTAACATTTACTTGTAACTTTGACACAGATATAAATAAGCAAAAGAATAAACAAACTATATTTGGTAGTAATTTCATCAGTTTTTTTTTTTTTTTTTGCATAGTAGCTTTTTAGTTGGTAGGGCTATCTGCTCCGATAGTCTGTCTGTTCTTTTTCCTCTATGGCAATTTTATCTTTTCTTTTCATTAGAAATACCTTTAACTATAGTGACAGTATGATAGAAAATTGCTGTGATTTTGAAACTGGACACCGTTTCACTCCTAGTTTGCATGTTAATAAATAAAATTTGATGTTTAAGCAGAGATGTTAGGAAGCCTGTGTTGTTGTTTTTCTCGTGTGCCTTTTGTTTAGGAGAAAATATAATGTTGATTTGCTGAAATGTGATTCCCTGCATTTAGCTTTGTGAAAATATTGTTTTCAGATTCTTTTCCTGACGTTCACATCCAAATAAGCCAAACAAGCAACAATAAAGTGTTAGTGGTTGCACTTTCCTCAGAGACAGTTTGAGGGTAAAATTTTCCTAAATATAGCAGCTATTTGTCATGGTGCAGTATGGATGGAGCGCAGCAGCAGTGAGGGAGGGCTGAATCTTATTTTGTTGATCCTCTTTGGGTATGAGTCATAATATTGCCTCCATGTCCGTAAAGCTATTTATTTGTCGAAAACAATAGAAATGCAAATATTTGGGATAAATAGAAATAAACAGTTGTAGCTTTGCAGAATCCCTGAAACTACATCAGGTGGAAATAGATGACTCATTTTGTTGCACCATGACGCTGTTTCTCTAAAGGTGAGCAGAAACTGTTTTTAGAGTAACCCTCCTCATTCCTCCTCATTTTTTTTTTTTTATTAAAGCAGGTAATCATATTGCAGGAACTAACAAAAGAACTTGATTTCCCACTGTAGCTCATCTAAAAATGTGTGTTTGCTGTGGTATGCCATATTTAGTTTTGACAGCAATGTTCCAGCTTAGACTCATTTGGAAAAAGCTTGTGTTTACACTGGCGCGGGTTTCCAAGCAACACCTGTAACACACGGCATACTCATCGACAAGACCGTGAAACATAATTGGTAATATCACAGGGTCACGCTTGTAAAACATGGCTTGTTTAATTTTCTGCAGTTGTTTCCAGTCACACAGCCAAGTGCTCTGCTGTGAGTGTTTTTCAGATCGTAGTTAGTGAAAATAACTTAGACATAGTGGAGTTAAGTACAAATTCATAAAAATGTTATAGAGTCTGTTATTTGTGGTTATTTTTCATACCTTATGTACATGAACAATGCTTTTCAGTGACAAGAGAAATGAATTGTACAGATTATATCATCTCTTACCTGAACTACACATATATTCGGTCTAGAGAATATATTTACACCAAGGCCTTTGTTGTTTGAGGAACCTTTAAGCTAATTACTTGAACTCGATCTGGTATTGTTGCTGCTGTTAAAATAATGACATTTCTGCACATCCATAGTTTTCAAAGGGGGACTCCAGCTCGCTTTCCAAGAAGGCAGAGACCTACATACCAAGTTTCAGTAAGTGCCAATACTTTTTCTCCTCCTTTTCATTTCCTATGAGTTGCACCAAGACTGGTCATCATGGTCAGCTGCAGCTTTGCTCATAGAGAAGGTTTTACTGGGAAGGAGTAACCGATCCATATGTCATCGAAATCTTTAGGATGAGTGTGCCAAGCTGCTTGGTAGATAAGATTCTCACTGGGCTCCAGACATGCCCAGTGAGATGTCTGGGCATGTCTGCAAAAAGTTGTATTTGCTATGGTTTGCACTAGTTATACTTGTCTATACAAAGAGACTCTGGGCTAAATTCTCATTTTACTATTTCAGATGGCTGTGTGGCTCTTAGATTTTCAGGGGCACACTTAGAAATGAAGGGGTAGCAGCAGAAACAGGTCCTAAAATGTCATGAAATGTTGTAAATTAAGTGATCATAATTTTAGACCCTAAAATGTCACTCGATGGCCAGTGGACACTTTTTGTGATGTCATTGCAAATACCCGGTACTGTTGGACAGTCCTGAATTTAAGAATTTTAAAAATACTTATACTTAACTTTCTTTGGCAATAAATTACATTGAAAAGCTATTTGTTAGTCAGTTGTAAATATGACAGTAGTTTTCAAAAAATAAATCAGAAAGCCTTAAATTTATCTAAATGAAAACCAGCATCACAGTATGAAATACAATCAGAAAAGTTTATATATTTTAATGGGACAATAAGTACTGTAATGTTTAGTTTGATGTGTTTCAATATTTCAATGTTGTCACTTTTCATTATTGTTAATAAGCATAAAGATGCATCTTTCATTTAGAAATAATTTAAGTTATTTAATGCATGGCTGTGTGCTGTTTAACGTAGTTTCATTTCTTCCAACGAGCCAAAAAAGTAGTTTGCACTACTTATATTTCTTTAAAATACATTGTCTATACAAAAACAATCTAATATCTAGTTTTGCAAGTATTTTGAAGTATTATGTTAGCGAGAAGTAAAGGTAGTAAGTGTGTAAAAAATTTTAATGTACGTATACTTGCACAAATGATCAGTATACTTCAAATTTGGCTGATTTTATGCAAGTTAATACCATGCTGTATAGTCTTTAAATGTTAATACATTCCCTATGCAATTCCAAAAATGCAAATATTTTTGAAGAATATTAGAAGTAGATATTAGTTCCAAAGTTACACTTGGTTCATATTTTTGTTAGTCCTCAATGAGACTAAAAAGCAGTCTAGCAACCCTAATTAAGGGGAAAGTCAACTTGACATTTATGGGTATATTGGGCGACAAATGTTTGCTTATTTTCAACAATGAAACCCACTTATCTATAAACCTCTAAAAGAAGGCTCCCGTTTTTGTGAGATATTTTACCACGGCTTTAAGTGCCAAGGGACAGGGATGGAAAAATGGGATTCAGACTTTATATTACACCCTGTTTCCGCTGATCACTTTTTATACCAGTTGATTTATTAAATGTTAGAGGTTATTTACTGAAAATACGTTAAATATACCTTCAACAGGTTCTGCTGAGCCACAAAAGCCCCTGTCTCCCAGAAGGAGGGAAACCCCTGCAGGTCTCAGAAGAAGTGGGAGCCTCAACTTGGACACAGATATCTTTAAAAACACAAACATCTCTGACCCAGATGTTGGTAAGCAGTTATTTTCTAGGGTGTCTCCCAGCAATAGTTAAGTGAAAATACATGATTGCATAAATTTACATGATTGAGTTGCTGACAACAATCCACACCATGCTGATTGTCGAGCGGTTCACAAGTATTAATTGGTTTGATTTTTTTTTTTATGTAATATCTCATAGTGGCACCCAAAGGACGTGTGCTCTCGAGGAATCCCAGTGTCGAGCGAACTTTCTCTCTTCCCTCCAATGCTTCCGCACCCGGCTCCTTTCTTCTGCCTTCCTACCCTCTGGCTACATGCACAGGGGGCGTGCTAACTCCAACACTGTCCCGCCATCATGCAGACTCTTCCCTCTCCATGTCCAACACCTGGCCCAACAAACGAGAGACCAGCCCTCAGCAGCAAGGAACAAGCCCTCGGAGAGAGAAAGAAGACACAGCAAAGGGTAATTTACTAAAATAGCTTTAGTGTGTGAAATGGAAACTGTTGTAGCCTTTGTCTCTTTTTAGGTTAACTTGCGTTTTGCCCTTGCTGTCGTAGGAGACCTCTTCAGTGTGCAGTCTCCTAGGCCTCTTCGAGCCTCCCTCGTGAGTTCCTCTTCCACCTCATCGTTCAGGCGAGCTCTGAGCAACACCAGGGCAACCTTCACCATCTCACCGGTGCAAGCCCATTCTCATGACAACCAGAGATCAAACACTCCAGCCAACCAGCAGCCAGACAGTAAACTTAACCTGGACTTTGACAGCATCAGCCCCTGGCAAGTTCCTCAGGAAGAAGAGCCTCTGGACATGCAGGAGGTCAGAAAATGTGTATTCATGTGAACCCTTGTGTTGACTAGTTTTGATGGTTTGCTAATTTTGTTTGCCACTTACAGATGCTGAACTCTCTGCGCTCCTTGCGAAACAGCGCTGCCAAGAAGAGGGCCAAAGTGACCCTCAGCAGTCCAGATCCTGACAGCCCCGACTCAGCCGTGCAGGTCGACCTGAGGCTGGATTCACCATTACAAACATCTCCGGTGCTTACCAGCTCAGCCAGCGAGAGTGGACTCTCAAGTCTGAGTTCAGCTGCCAACTCCAACTTCAGCAACATTAAAACAAGGTCAGGGATCTCCAATTTATTTTTTTTTTAAATAAAGCTTGTTAGACACCTGTAAAGAGTATTTGTTTCCATAAATATTTCTTCTTTTTAATTTTTTTTGTCATATTTAAAGGTTTTAGATCATCAAACACAGTTAAAATAACACAAACATAACTTATCCAATGCTGTTTCATTTATTGAACCAAAGAACAAACCCTGGCCTGTGCAAAAAACTAATTGCCACACTTAGTAAATACTGTTTTAACTGTGATTTACCAAGTTTTTGGAAAGCTGATACTTTTACACCTGCATATGCTGGAATATTGAGAAGGTTCTTGGTATTTACTAATTTAGTAAAAGAAAATGTCACAATGCAGTTTCCCTGCATAAGCGCTCACTTGTCATATTTGTCAGCAGTCCCAGAAGCTCTGCCCCTTCTGTAATGAAACAACGGATTGTAAGAGTGCCTTCTGCAAAACTACGGTCGTCTGTGTCCATGGATTTCAGCAGCCTTCAAGGTATGGAAAACTGTTTTATGTTTAGTCTTTTTTGCCTCTGTCTTTTTGTCTGACTTTGGTTCACGTCTTTGCAAGGAATGTGCCGGAGAAATGACCTGTCATCTGAGGTGGGTGTTGTTGGACAAAAAGTTAATTATTGCAACGGAACAATGAAAAACGAGGAAGAGAAAGTGGCACTGTCTCCTCCGCTGGTCAGAGCAGTGGTCCGCAAACCCATCAGAGCTTTGAAGATTGTCAAAGGTCAGCTAGCAGTGATAAAATTGTTATTTTTTTCCTGGATATACAGTCGAAACCCTAAGTTTACATAAAGTGAAGAAAAAGACATTTACAGAGCAAATGTCTTCTCTTTTTCTAGATTATTTAGAATACAGAGTATCTACTAAATGACACAGTAATGAAAGACAGTTTACGTTCAGAATGAGGGAAAGCCCAGGTGATGATGTCATGGCTTTGGAGATTTCTGATAGGTTTACTGATACATTTCAGTTAATTGGAGTCACTGCTTTTTTGTTTGACTCAGTGATAAAGTCAAAAAGAAATCAGCCAAGTTATTGGAGAAGAGATTTGTGGAGACACACAAGTCTGGTTCATCTTTAGAAACAATTTACCGATGCTTGAAGATGGCGACATATCCTGTGGTCTGATGAAACTAAGTTGGAACTGTTTGGCCATAATGACCATCCTAACAATTGGAGGAAAAACCGGGACGCTTGTACCATCCTCACTGTAACATATGGGGGGTTGCAGCATCATGCTGTGGGATAGTATTACTGCAGGAGGAACTGGGACACTTCCTAAAATAGATGGCATCAAGAGAAATATTTTATTGAGTGTCTTTTTATTCAATGTATGTAAACTTCTGGTTTCAACTGCGCCTCCACCTAAGCTTTATATATTATTTTAATGTGAAACTATTTCTTGTGATTTATAGGGTCCCAGAGCACCAACAGCTGTAGGAATTCACCTGGTGCAGACATTTCTGTACCTGAAGGAGTGATAGGGAAAGGTCAGTATTTAATTTAGTGTAACAATACAATTACATTTTATTGGCTGAATTGTGTTTTTCTCTTTATTAGTCATATTACTACTTTGAATAATCTGTGCCATTTCAGCCATTCAACCACTAAAACATTGAAGAGTTGTAGGGTGTGCTTCTGCTAATTATAACTTTAATTCTTTTTAAAATGTAGAACCTCTTCTAAAACTTTCCCCATTGAAATGCATGGAAAATCTTCAAGGTTCAGCTAATTGTAACAACTTGCAGATACTTTATACCATTCAGGCTTTAAAACAAGATTTTGTCCTCTTACTGTTTGATTCAGGATTTTCATATCTATAGCCATTTTTGTAAGACAACAGTCTTAGTTTCAGTTTTTGGTCATATCTTTTTCTCTCTTTTTTTTTTTTGAGAAAAAGTAATTTTTATGCAAAAACATATAACATAAACACATTATGCTTCCTTTACATCAAGCAAAAATGATATTTTATTTATTTTGAAAATATATCCACCCTTTCAGCTGTAAATGTGTTATCTTAGTGTTTTGTTGAGCAATACTAATGGCTTTCCCTCATGCTTTTAAGGCATGTGTGGCACTACAGTATCCTCCAACCGTCCAGGAGCCGCGCTGTTACTTGAGCAGGGGGATTTGGCTGCCAAGCCTCCCACTGATCCTTTAGCAGGCATCTACAGCCGTCAACTAGATGGCGATGACAGCTCACATCCCGAAGAGCCCAAAGTTAGTCGTACTCTTTTTTGGCGTTGATTCATAGTGCATCAATCATTCCCTGGTGATTTATGTCGCGTGTGCTTTCTTCCCGCAAAATGTGTAGGAAATTATGAGAATTGTCAGGAGGGGCCGGGACAAGACAAGAGCGCAGAATCTGGAGCAATTTGAGGATCTGTCAGGTAGAGGGGACGAAACAAGAGACAAGATTCGCCATCGCGTCCGACAAATGTTGTCTGATTCACCCACAGAAGGAAGTGAAGAATTAATCATCAATGGTAAGATACAGTGCCTTCTAAAGTATTCATACCGATTAGGAATGTTCACATAATCCTACTTCAAATCCCCAACGTTTTCACAATTATTAACAAATAAGGATCTGCAAAGTGTGGCAGGCATTTCTGTTCAGCCATCTTTCGCTGCCGTTACAGTTACTATCCTCAGCCCAGTTTGGGATATTTCTCCATTAGCTGGGGACATCTAGACGGGGAATATTGAAATTTTTAACATCAAGATATGATGGAGAACAAAGTCTTCTCAAGTCTCCGCTTCAGATTTTATTTGGGTTTAGTTCTGGATTTTCATTGGACCATTTTAATCGTTAAATAGGTTTTGATCTACAAAAATCCCAATAAAATACATGAAGGTTTGTTGAAAGGTGGCAAAATAAAATAAAAAGTCCAAGGGGTTTGAATAATTATAGTAGTTTACAATTTTCTTTTTCCTTCTGTGTTCTGTGATTCTGATATTTTTTTCTTTTTATTAATCTTCTGTAGATTGGCGTTTTAACGGCAACACGCTGATATCCACCAAGTCAGATCTTCTCTCTGATGAATCTTCCATCAGTGCCACCAGTCCTGCCAGTCCACCAGAATCTCAAAGTCCAGTAAAAAGCTCAATCACACCCCACCATCCCAGCCCCCCTACATTACCTCCCAACTCAAAAAATGTGTCCCGCCTTAGAAGGGCACCTAGCCTGAGCAGAACCCGACCGTCGCTGTCCCACAGTTCAGGTCAGTGAATCAACAAACCAAACAAACACCAGATCGAAGTTGTTTTACTTTACTTTCAACTGTTGTGATGCCAATTCCTATGTAACATCACCTAGAAGCTTTCTTTATAAATAAAGTAGTATTTTTATAAATAAATTTGATAATTAAATGTTTAACATCCCCAAAATGACACTTTTTTTTCCCCAGGATTATGGAATTGTAAAATGAGTTAAAAATCTGACTGTTTTGTTTTTTCTTTGCACCGTTTTAGATGAGTTGTGCCACGCCACTTTAAGACACAAGAAAAATCTGTCCGCTCCTTCGGAGCTCTGTCCCTTTTCAAAGCCTGACCTGGTGCTGACTCAGAGTTTCAACCTCCTGAATTCAGAGGACTGGTGAGAGAAAACTTTCATTGTCAGCATTTATTAATCTGAGGTATTATTACTTTGTCAAATCACAAAGAATGTCCAAAAAGTCAAACTGCAATTCCTTAATATTTTTCAGGGAGAAGAAAATTGAGGGTCTGATGTTCCTGCGCTCTCTTGCTTACAACCATGCAGACACACTTCAAGGCAGACTTCATGAAGTTTGTCTGTCTCTCATCCAAGAGGTAACAACGCTCAACCGTTTGACAAATTAATATTTGAAAGCTGAGATCTGGATTTGAGAACCACTGAGGGATGTTTTACATGAACCAGTCACACAGCAGATTACAATGCTTGGGAAAAGTATTCAAACCTCTCGCGCCTTTTCATACTTTGTCGAATTAAAACTACAACCTTTGTTGTATTTCATGGAAACTTGGGTGTGGTTAGTTTTGCAAGCTGCTACATTAATATGCTAATTCAGATACTGACAAAGCCAACATTTTGCATCTCTAAAATTTAACTCTTATAATGGAAATGTCCAATGCTCACAGAAAAAAATCAAATAAAGTCCTGTTTCTTTTCCTCATCTTTATTCACAATTTGGTGATGTTGTGAGTGACAGTATTGCTTGATGGTTGTTTCATTATTTTCAAAGTGCTACAGACTACGAATGTATTACTTTTGCAGCAATCCCTGACAAATTACTATTAGCTGCTGCTTTTCTGCCATCTGTTGGTGATAAAAAACAAACTGCTCTGACAATTTAACAAATCTTGAACATGTATAGTGACAGAGATTATAATAAACTACTTCCTGTTTTCACCAATCAGGTGAAGAACCTGCGCTCAGGGGTCTCCAGGGTGGCAGTGTGTACCCTTGGCGACCTGTACTCACACCTGCAGAGACTAATGGACCAAGAGCTTGAGGGGACAGTTAAAGCGCTGCTGCAGAAGGCCGGGGAGAGTAACACTTTCATCAGGCAGGACGTCGACGGAGCGCTGGACCGCATGGTGCAGCACTGCACTCCGACCCGCGGCATTGGTGCTTTGCTTACTGGAGGAATAAGGTTGGAATGAAAACAGGGTAAAAATTCATTTCACATAAAATCTATACACCTTCAATTGCTGATTTCTTTTTTTCTCTCTTTCTGACAGCCACCTTAACCCAGTGGTGAGGAAGTGCACTGCTCAGCATCTGGCTAATCTGTTAGAGAAGGTTGGAGCTGCCCGCCTCCTGTCTGGAGGTAAAGATCTTACTGAAAGAATTTTACCTGCCATCACCAAACTTGCACAAGACTCCTCCCAGGAGGCCAGGTATGTACAATGTTGTGATGTTTCGTCGTGTCACATTTTAAATTAACATGCGCAAGTGTAACTTCGGCGTTTGTCACACCCAAGATCTTAAATGGTATGATTATTGTGTTTTTTTGCCCACAGGTACTTTGGTCGTCGAATGCTGCTATTTCTGTCATCTCACCCTGACTTTGACAAGAATCTGGAAAAATATATTCCCACCAAAGACCTGCAAACTGTCAGAGACACCGTCTTGACTCTCAGGACGAAGGTATGCATTTTATTTACTTACTGTCATTCTAATCTTTGGTAGATGTCATCTAACGTTGTGATTGCTGTGTCTTTAGGGTCTTGGTGAGATGCCCCAAGACTCTCAGTCAGCCAGAGGAAGACGCTCGCTCCCAGGCAGCGGGACAGTCAGGGCTTCATCTCTCAATGGAGAGCAACTCAATCAGACCAACAGGTGAGAATGCAAGGCTTAGCAAAAGTTGCTCTTTTGGTCTCATATGTATAGAGCACATTGGTTTGCTTTGTCTTCTTTGTGGCTATTGACAACTGTGCTAACTTATGACTTATCGCTTTCATTTGCCTGTGTTGCTACGTGAGTAATCCGAGTGGTGTGAATAGTTTTACTAGGTACTGGATATCAAACATCAGAAGATGCATCGGAACAAATTTTACTACCAACAGTGTTTAATTAAGTTTTGTATTTTCTAACTGCAGGGAGTCGAACAGCCATTACGGCTGTAAACATCAAACACAGAGTATCGCCGACAAAAACGAATACATCAAGCAGATCTCAGGTCTGCTGGGTTCAAAGGACTTCAGAGAGCGGATCAAAGGCATTGATCAGCTAGTGGCTGACTGCGAACACAACCCCAACATGGTCGTCAATAGTATATTTCCGGTTGGTGCAATAAATGATTTCTTCACTCTGTAAAAATGATTATTGCAATTAAAGCCATTGTGAATGTTTAGTAAGTGTTTCACTGTTGCCTTTTGCTTTGTTGTATTTTAGGTGTTTGATGCCTTTAAAGCCAGACTGCAGGAGTCCAACAGCAAGGTTAACCTTTACGCCCTGGAGTCTCTGCAGAAAATAACCCATTTGCTGAAGGACAGCTTGTCCCAAGTGGTTAACATCCTGGTGCCAGCTATTGTGGACAATCACCTCAACTCCAAGAATCACGCCATCTATTCTGCTGCTATCGGAGCTCTGAATGCACTTATTTTGAATCTTGGTAATTCTTTTAAACATTTGCAGCGTACGTTCTGATTAAGTGGCGCTCTGTTATAGTGTTTTTTTCTTTTACTTGCACAGATAATAATCTTCTTCTTCAACCTTTCTGCACCAAGGCCCAGTTTTTAAGTGGCAAAGCTAAGGTGGATCTCATCGAAAAGGTTGCAGGTTTGTTTGACATAATGCATATTACATGTACCTCTCAACAAATTACAGACAGAATGATATATTTTAAGTATATATTTCTGTTACTTTTGACGATGAAGGCTTTTTTTCCCCTAACGTGAATGGGCTTTACTTGACTTTCCTCTCATGGTAGCTGTTCTACCATTTGTCCTTCCTCTGAACTTTCCACTCTTTTGTCATTTAGCAGTGAAGTTTAGTGGCTCAGCCTTCATGTGGAGGGTGTCGGTCACAGTCTGCTGGACGGCTGTTGAGTCACCAGTCTATCCAATGATTGTGAACTTAACATATCTGAATTTAAAAAAAGAATGCTGTTTTAGAGTTGCACCGGTATTATAAACAGGCTAATTGATGCAACGTCTCACTCATTGTCAACATATTTTCTGATTCCAGGTCTTGTTAAGGAGCTTTATCCTCGCAAGCCTCAGGTGGTGGAGCAGAAAGTCTTGCCCTTACTGTGGCACCTTCTGGGTACCTCCACCCACAGCGGCAGCATCCACGGCAGGAGTGGCAGCGTTCGGACCGCAACGGCCAAGCTGTGCCAAGCCCTTCACACCCAAATGGGGTCGAGCCTGAACGAGTGCGCTGCCTCCCAGCCTACTAATGTCCAGAAAGGTTTAAACGAGCTTCTGAGGACCTTAAAATAAAGGAAAAGCAAGATCCAAATGTTGAAAAAGAACATTAAGACTGATCTTACTTGAAACAAAAGAAATGTTCTACGTTTCTTACAGTGCCTGCACTTTTATATCAATATGAGAAAAACTAACATCTTAGGTTGTTCCAATTGTTTTATCAGTGATGTTTACGTCGGTACAGGAATGTTAACATACTGATATCAGGTCTTATTCCTTCTCAACCTGCTCTCTCTGCACTTTGAAAAGTAGCTGATCATCAAAGTTTCCTCCATTACGCACTGTTGACAAATCGGAGACACTATTACAGAATGTAAAACCGAAATGCACAAAGAAGACAGGGAGCCCAAAGGTGTACATTTTTGATGTTTTATCAAAGGTGATGTGATATTTTTTTGAAATGTCATGCAGATTTGAAGATTTGTGACAGGAGATTAAAAAAATGGTATGAAATACTTTTGTACAGCTCAGTTGTGTATTTGCACAGTATTAGCTTAATGTTTAAGTATGGTGTAAATTGATGGTTATAATTTATCTAATGTATAATGGTCTGAAAATCATTAATGATGTGTTGAGTTTGTACTGTTTTCTTTGTTTGCATGACCAAGACTTTTAAACAGAATCAACCTTGTATAATCGCTGTGGGGGGGATGGATGTACACAGAAACCTAAAAGGTTGGAAAAAGTTGTTTTTACACCTGTGATTGCCTGAGAAACAGCAAGAAGTCGGCTCTGTTTCCGTCTCTGTATCGTGCCAGTCTTCAAGTAGCCTTTTAACTGAAATGGTGATTTATATTTAACTGATTTGTGAACTAAAGAAAAGAGATATATGAATAAACGGTTTATTTCCCTAATACTAAACTTCACTTTTTCTTTCAGGGATTACATAATTTTTAGAAAAAGGTCAAAAAACATTCTGGTTTCAGTTCAGAAAGGTAATAAGTGCCATTTTGAATTCCAGTTAGTCAGGTATGACGAACTTAAATATAACCAGGAAACACACTAATTTTAAAGTTAAATCATCTTTATTCTGGATGATGTTGCTGGAGAGTTCCATAGTTGTTTTTTTTTTTTTTTTTTTTTTTACAGTATACATTTTCATCTTGTACATTTTAATTATGACCCCTAAATGCAAAATGACAAACATCTTAATTGAAGAATCTGAGTAACTTAAAAGTTATGTTGGAAAAGACAACTGGAGACCCACAGCCCTGAAATAAGTTTGTAAGAGAGGGGTTGCAATAAATTAAAACATGTCCAAGCTTTCAATTAAAGAAAATATAAAGAGACACCTGAAAAAAAAAAGATTCAATTAAAAGAAAACTCATATACATAAGGAAATATTTAAAATATAAGCTAAGGGATATATAATCATAGGGAAGAACACTCACTTGACATCTGTCCACCATAGTTATCATCCTTCACAAGAACAATAAGGATGCCTCTTTGTCCACAAAAAATATATATCATTGCTAAAGTTGGCTGCATGAAACCATACGAATGGATAGCTAAGCGGAAGGAAAAAAACTGTGGTAGAAAACTGCACAAGCAACAGAAACAACTCTACAAGCTTTACAGACATTGTTTCATTTTTCAGAAGTTGGCACTTACCAACACGGTTAACAGTGCCGATACCTTGTTTAATAAGTTTGGTATCACTGTGCTTGATTGGCCAACAAACTCAACCAATTTATGATGAAGAAAACACACTAGAGCCACAGGTGAAAGCAACTCATAAGAGCTCTGAGTGCATAGACTACATCAGCATACTTTTCAGTGGGCCAACATTTATTGATTCAAAATATTGTTTTAATTGTTTGAAATCCTCAAATTATCACAATGTAATAGATCTAAAAAAATAGCTTCACCTTTTCAATTCAACTGTTACAGTTGATTTTAAAACTGTAACAATTATGCTATAATTAACTGACATGCACCTGCAGTGTTCAATACATTTTGCACAATTAAAGTAGCTGCCACTTTGAAATAGCACTGTACAGAGAGTACATACTTTACACAGAGGTTTTCTTGTATGAAACAAAGATTTTTATAGTTTTTGTAGCAAGAACTGAAGTTTCTGACTCATAATGAAAATGGCAAATTTTACATTTTGAAACATTACCTTAGCAATATATATAAAAACAACATTGTGTGCAGTAGTTCTCCAAAGTTTAGCTTGAATCGCATCAGTTTTCCAGCAAAGATATAAAACTGTGGGAGACATTGATACCGACAGCAAAGCTACCTTAAAACCTCTGCTGCAAACACCATGCTGCTGTTTAAAGGGTCAAATATGTTTTCCAGTTAAACACTGGTACAGATGCACTTGCCGTGTGAAACGAAGCAACATGCACTGAATGGCATACAAGTGCCGGTGTAAATTCACAGCTCATGGAATGTGCTTCTTTTGTCACAGAAAATGTAGTTTTTTTTTTTTTTTCCTTTTAGTCAAACCCACTTTTGCCAAGAAAATGTTCAAAACCTAAATGCATTTTTTATTTTATTTTTTTTTTTTTTCAACATTCCAGTTCAGACTAGTTTGCGGTCATGTTTCTGTGCTATGAATGAGGCGTTTGATTTTTTTTTTTTGGTTGCGCTCTAATTTAATGCTCTGCTGCATCCAGTCATTGGAATGTCCTCTCAGCTCCACTGAGTGGAAAAATGGCCTCCTCCCTCTCCTTTGGACCTTCCTGCTCCCGTTTCTAAGGCAACTGGTTTAATGCCATGGTAACCTGCTCTTTTCGATATTTTTATCTTTTTGTGATGTTCAGAAAAGATCAGCGCATCGTCAACATTCTGGGCACCTGGCTCTGTCAGGGACCAGATGTCTTGGGCAGGTCCTGATTCTCGGCCAAGTGGAGCTTTTGTCTGAGCAAAGACGCATTAAGGATTCACACAGAGTCACTTTGAAGTGGAAACATAATTAAAATACACTTTCCAATGTAGGGGGCACTGGTGATGCCATTAACATACAAGCTTTCAGTAAGGAAAAGGATACATTGAGGTGCTGAGCTCCTCCAGCTGTGGAAACAAAGCAGTAAATAGATGAGTATTGAAAAATCAAAACCGCTAAAAATAGATTATATTGTAGTTCAGGGCCGTCCTTTCTGAATCTGATCAGATTACATAACAGCCTGCGCTTTGTAAGGCAATGTTTCCACTGAACTCCTGTTACCTGATCAGCGTTCACAAAAGCATATGATCATCTTCCTTCATCTACACAAATCCACTCAACAGCCCATCAGCTCCAGCCAAAAATGCTCCTCTAAGGCAAGGCAATTTGTCATACAATAAGCTGCATAGAGCCGTAGAAGTAAATTTGCAGTACTGTAGCTGTTCAAAGTCTGTAGCATGTCGAGTCCTTTTCCTGCAACGTCACCACACAGCATCAAGAGAAGATTTGACGCAGAGTTGGATATTGACGCAAGACAATATCCAAAATGAAAACCAATTTTATACATCTCCAGTGCAATTCTGAATAGAACCAAATGACCTGATTATTGTTGAAGCTTCAGCTAATGGATTATTATATTTCTCAAAGTCAGAGGCCTCAAAAGTCGTTTCAAATCTGATTATTCCTACCCACTGCATCACTATCCAAAACAACTCTTGATACTTGGATAAGTTATAACTTCCCTTTGGGATAAAGTATTTTTGAACTTAATATCTTAATTTAGTAATTGTATTATCATTTCAATGCAATTCTTACCAACTGAAATTCCTAATTTCAATTCTTTACAGTTAAAGTAAAGTTTGGACAGGGAAAAAAAAACATTTAGAAAAAAGTAACTTAATTGCAGTGTGGTATTACATGTCAAAACAGCCTGAAGAGCCCAACAACAGAATCCGACTGCTCACAGGGAGGTTGTAAAACCATTTTGGATTTTTTTTTAGAATCGGATAAAAAAGAAAAAACAAACAAACTGGTTTTATATCTCTGCCATTGGCGATGAGGAAGACAAACGAGTCAATCTTAGCTGGCAGGCAATCTCTTCCCCATTCCAAAAAGTGTTGAGACGTAGCTGTCTGATTATTGTATCTGAACATTAGAGATAATCAGGTTCCCAGCTGCTTTTGGAAGAATGCGCTTTGCTTTGAGTGCTTATGCTGCCAAATTCAGAAGTAAAAGCTTCTGAAATTGTGAGGGCTTCCATCAAAACCTCCTCATGACCGCCATTAAAATATGCAAATCATTCCACACATTTATGTTCTGTATTGACCACTAAGCAGCCGTTTCAGATGCTACTTATTTTATGCATTTATACAACTTAAGCAACAAATCAGTTGATTATGTATAGTTGTAAAAAATAAAAAAAAACTTAAGTTTTTGTGGGTATTTTATGATAAATAGGCACAGAATATACCTTGTTATGAAGTTGGAGGTAAATGAAATGGCAAATATAAAATACAAAAATTGTATACGGGAGACAGAGGGAAAAGGTGGCACTTTTTCTGGCAGGCTGGATGGAGAGCTTTCGTGTGTTTACAGGTGATGGATGAAGCTGAGGGAGGAAAACCTTTGGGCTGTTTCCATTGTTATTTGCATGGAGAGAACCGTTTTGCATGTGGGTAAAAAAAAAAAGCTCAGCTTTGGTCAAATCTAAACAGATTTGACCAAATCTGTTTAGATTTGGTCAAATCTTACACAGGAGAAGTGTAAGTGCCTTACACTTCTCCTGACCGCTCTGCTGTTCTTTGGTCTTCAGGGTGCCATTTGCTCACTGATGTTTAAAAAAAAAACCTTTTCAATGCATTTCACAATTATGCTTTACTTTGTGTTGTTCAAATAAAATTGTAACATTTGTTTGCATCCTCATAACCATTTGAACCACACCAGAGTTCACATGAATTGAACAGAGACCCAGGTTTTTAGACTGAGCAGTGACTGCTTTTTATTAGTTTGGATCAGAGTTCAACTGCACATTCACATCTCCCCAAACGAAGCGAACTTTCTAGATAAATAGACTAGAGTTCTACTAAAATAGACTCCACAGGGCTGGTGTGAGACTGGGTTCAGATTTAAGCAAAAGTCATGGATTATCTTTCTTGAGTTTGATTTGTAAGGGAGAAAAATATCAGAATTGACTGGACTAACTCGGTTCTCCTTGTGTTTCCGATTCAAGCTTTGCTCAATCGGATTTCTAAACCACACGTCTCGGTTTGAAACTGAACTCTGCTGATCTGACTCATGCTTACGTTGCACAGCAGGTGCTCCAGGTTGAGATCGGAAGCACCCTTCCTCTGATCCTCGGAAAGCTCCTCCACGTGGCTGTCGAGGTTGAAGTGCAGCCGCGCCAGCTTCTCCTGCATCTCCCGCACATGTTCCAGCTGCTCAAAGGAGCAAACCTTTCCTAGAAGTCAGACAGAGACTCGGCTTGACCTCTTATTTGTAGCAAAGTCAGAAGTATTTCCATGACTGCAGATTATTTAAGTAGCCTGCACAGCTTCTTCTTGATTACAGCCTGATTCAGGTGACAAAGCTGTTATTTTTAAGCCTGTAACAGAATATTCCCCTAATGGGCTCCCACATGGAGGTTATCTTACCGAACGCCTGTAATTTGCCTGAGTGGAAGTCATTGAGGAGGTTCAGGAGGCCTCCTTCCATCTCTCTCACATCCGAGACATCTGTAAGGAAGGAGTGCTGCAGGGGGGGAGACTGGACCACTTTACTGGGCCCTGCTGGCTGCGGAGCCTTGGGTTTCTCCCTGTGTGGTCTAATGGACAAAAAAAGAAAAAGAAAAAAAAGAAAAAAAAAAAACATGTAATTTTCTCAGATTCCAAAGTTGGGTGTAACTGGTTAAGTAATAAGGTGCAAACCGTGTTGTCTTTGGCGGGGCTACCACAGGCGTGAACGCCTCTTTTGGCTGTCCCTGCGCTCCTATGGATCTCTTAAACTTGCTCCTGTTCTTGGGGGAGGGGGGCTGCGGCAGGCCGAGGGAGAAGGTGGCACTTTTGCTGGCAGGAAGGACAGAGAGCTTGCGGGGGTTGATGGGTGGCGGAGGAGGCTGAGGGAGGGACACCTTTGGGCTGCGTTTCTTACGCTTGTCTTCCATGACAGCTCATTTATGTTTGTTGCTTCCAGTGCAGGTAACACACACACAGCCCAGCTGGTGTGCAGGATGTCCTGAAACAACAAACGTAGGAAGCTGAAGAGCAGCAGTCCTCCTTCCCTTCCTTCTAGGAAGGACTTGGACTGTGCCAAAATCACTACTGCAGAAGAAGAATCTACCTCTGCACATTAGGGGATGATTTAATTATCCAACAGTAAAGCATCCCAGCAAATCTCAAATCACAGTTAGGTAACAGGCTCTGTTGATGCATTTTTTTTTATTTACTTACAAAGAAAATAATCCTCCAAGAATGTTTATGCTTTCATAATATATGGCAAAAAATAAGTCAAAATCTCTAAAAGCTAAACTGCAGCAGTAGTAATTTCTTAAAGCAACCATCTGTTTGCAGAACTGGATACTTTAAAGAGCCTGTAACATGATCTACAGAGATAAACCTTAATAGGATCTGGATGATGCATAAGAGTACTTTGTGTTTTTTAGATAAACAGGTTAAACTCCATCTGAAGAGACAAGCTAAGTTTTTGTGTTGCGTTACATGGATTGTGAGGTTACCAAAGCTCGCCACAGCTCTAAATTAATCTTGATTAAAAGTGTTAAAAGCAGAAATTTACCAATTTTTCCCTGACTGGCTCTGATTGTAGCTCAGCAGGTCCACTACCAACAAAAAAAAAACAGTTACATTTTTATTAGTACTTTTTTCCAATCAAAAATTAGGAACTCCCATTATTCTCATTAATAAACCACAACACGTTTTCTCTCTGCTTCTTAAAAATATGCTTTGATGTTTAATTAAAGATGTGATTCAAGACTACAACGTCTTATTTGTTTTATGTTTTCTCCACAGGAAAAACATCTGAGTCACCATGTCAGAACTCCAAGAAAACCAGTATTATAAACATATTTGTTATGTTTTATATGAATTTTGCTATGGCTTTTGGAGCTGGGATATTAACATTGGCTGACAAGAGGCTAAAAGTTATCAACAGAGGGCATTACTTTAAGAAAAAGTAATGCTCATGTTAGACTTAGGCTCTCGTGGGCCCCCTGCTGGTGGGGGAGCCCTACACAGCTGCTTTGCTCGTTTATGTCTTTGGCCGGCTTCAAATTAGAGTTGTAACTTCTAATATTTATTTCTTAAAGCCTGAGATTAATTTAATTAATGTTCAAGACAGCGTGCTTTTTTTCATGGTAAACAGGACTACATTACTGGAATTGTGACCTTACTACGCGCCCTGCATCTAATCGCAGTGGATGATAGTATAAGTCGCCTCCAAGTGCGGTCCAAAGATGGCCACTAGTAATAAACAAAGGTAACTTTGTGCGCTGAAATCCTCATTTTTATGCGCTACATCTGTACTATAAGAATAATAAATGAGAAACAATGTGTGAACAGCAAATATAGTTGTATTCTGGTAGGTTCTGTGTGGCAGAAGACGCGTAAACAGGTTTATGATCCACAGACTGACACAAATAAGACTTACCGAATCAATTACGTACCACAGAGCCTGTCGGCTGGGCTCGGTGTCGCATTTCTCCTCCTCCTGTGACCGAAACCGTCAACGCACACTTGTACTAATTAACATTAACCTCTTGAAATCACGATGGAGGTAAATTATCTGTCCAGCAGCTGTGAAGTGTGAAATTACTGATGAGATGTAACGCGCGACATCATCGACGCTGAGCCGGGGAGCTGTTGTCTATATCCGTCTTAAAGGGCCAGCACGCCCCGGTGTGGCACGAAATCCTGCGACCGTCTCATGAGGTGACTCAAGAGGGCGCTGTTCTTTCTGTAACCTGTTCCCAAAACTCCACTGACTTTGGAAAAATGATCTTACGCTTAAACGTTTTGCACATTTTGTGACGTTTCAACCGGAAACGTCACATTCTACTGGGATTTTATGTAACAGACCCTTTTCACATGACGTCACACAACTTCCGTTTTGGCTCGAAGCTGTGTATCCTTAGTTCCGGTGTACATAGTAAGTAATGATAAAGTTGTCTATTTCATATATATATATATATATGTCTGACAGCATATGTTGATCAGACAGAACACCGGAGCATGGAGTTTACAGTCTCTAAAACATTTGCCTAAAATAAGATTTGAAGATATATCACGATTTGCAAACCAATTTTCTCTGACAACAAAATCTAAATTAGACAAAGGCTACAAATTCTTCACCGAACAATACCTGTTTGACTATGAAGGTAGGTATTTTTGTTTTGCGTAACCGTTAGCTTAGCATTAGTGAATTTTGTTAGCTAGCTAACTACTTGACATAACTGTTCCTTAACCAGAACGTTTTACTGTTTTTGAACTATAACGTTTTAAGCTCTAATCTTGATCAGATTCTTAAATTATAGACTGGAGTTGCTACTCATCCTATAAAATAGGGATTTGTTTGTTATAAGCAGAGATGTCCGGTGCCGCCGCTGCTTTGTAATGCCTTCCTCTAATCGGACCACTTTTTCGGTAACGAATAATCTAACGAGTTCGTATTTCAAATCCAGTAATCAGATTAAAGTTATTTATCCCAATCACTGCGCATTAATATTTTCTTTTGTATTTATTTTTATTCCTTCTGTTCGTCTTTGGGAGAGACTCTGTGACAGCAGCGACAGAAAAATGAACAGTGCATGGAGATGCGCATTTTGTTGCTGGAAAAACAGAAATGTCGTCAAGCCCAATTGTTATTTGTGGCTTTTGTCTTGATTTTTCTAAACTCATAAAAAATAATGATTCACCGGTCGCGTTTTTTGGGGGACTTGTGTTTGAACGTGAAGTTGCTCATTTGAGCTTGGAAATGAGCAGAGATACATAATCAGCCCCAGAATATTTAAAATACTATTCTAAACAACGTTGTTGGAAGCTGTCCTTTATTTTCCATTAATACAGAAAACCTCTAAACGTTACATCACTGACAGGCGGCGGTGTATATGTTTCCTAACTGTGGCTAAAGCTGCTGCTAGCTGGTTTACTCATGATCGGAGGCTGGTTCCTTTGAATACAGTTGGAGAATGGTAAATTGACAGTGACTAATAACGGTTATCTAACACGTAAACACTGTTTTATAAAATACAGAAAGTGAACCTCTAAACGTTACAGCACTGACAGAGAGTATATTTTTTCCTAAATGTGGCTAAAGCTGCTGCTAGGTGGTTTACTCTCCGATCGGAGGCTGTTTATTTTATACACAGTTAGAGAATGGTGAATTTACAATGATTAATAACAGCTGTCTAACACTTAAATGCTGTTATTATTAAACTTACCTTTTATTATATCCTTAAGATTATGAGAATGGTTCCCAAGGCAAAATCACACCGGTTCCCAAGGCAAAATCACACCGGAAGTAAAGATACCCAGTTTTGAGTTATGGCGGCCATTGTCTGACGTGGCTACTACTTGTCTATTACTGAAACAAAGAAGTAAAAAAATGTAAAGTGAAGACAAATTTTATACAAATGAAGCAAAAATAAAAATGTCAATAAGATTTGAAAACTGTACAATTCCGCACGGTATGTTAACCCACTTTTGCTGAGAAAAAAAAAAGATGAAATCCACGACAACCAATCACCTTTAAAATTCAGCTACTTGAGAAACAGTCACTCTGTTTGGCTTAATGTCAGTATAGGCTTCAGGCATTTTCTAATCTAGAACACTATGGGCACTCTGGTCAACTGAGCTTATTGTCCTATATACAAAAATCTACAGCTTATAGAATATTTTCCTTGTACAGACAATCTCCAAAATGAGTCATTGTGGTTGCAGTATCACGATGTTGTACTGTTTTTCTTCAGCAGAGCTAACGGAGCTAGTCAGAGCTGATAGAATGATGGATGGAGCTAAACATGGGGCAGTTCTGGAAGAAAACCTGCAGCTAGATTATGCAAAATACTTGAGGCTGGGACAGATTCATCTTCCAGGAAGAAAATAGTAAACATACAACAGATCTATAACAGCATGGCTTAGATTGAAGCTTATATATGCATTTGAATGGCCTAAAATTTAGACATAATCCAGTTGTGACATGACTTTAAAATTGCTGTTCACAGGTCTTCTGTTTAGGACTAATCAGATTGACTGAGTTTGGATTATTTACCAAAACCTAACAGACCCAAAGACATCTTTTTTCAAATCTACAAAGCTGGTAGAGACACACTTCAATGTGCAGATATTTTTCAGAGTAATTTGTAAGGAAAACCGTAACAAAAATGTAACCTTTTCAATTCTCAGGTGCAAACAGGCTGTAAAAATTGTTAATAAACCTATAAGATCTTCAATGACGTACTTAAAATCAGAGGAACTTAATCTGTTTCTGTCTCCATTTTGTCCCCTTAATGTTGTTCAATCTACTATTCAACAATTTCACGCTACATTAACATTCAGGAAAAAGAGGATGTTTCCGACGTGAATTACTAATGTGCAGCATACCAACAGTCTGAAAACTCAATGCTGCTATGAAAATTGGTTGTTAATCGTTGCATTGCACCTGTGTTGCAGTTAACTTTTTCTGATTTAAGTTCAAATCTGCACAACCTATGAACAATTCCAGAACATCTGATTTTTCTATAAAAAAAAAATCAGTCAGGGATTAATAAATATGAAACACTTTTTAAAGTAATACAAAAATATTTATTTTTCTTATGGCAATTCAGAACAAAACTGACAAATGTGGCTTGTAGAAAAAATACAGAACTCTTAGGCATGTTTCTCTTGTTCCAAAGTAAGCGTGACCAACGGCAACTGGAGTTTTAGCTGACTTTCTGGTCCGATGAGCTGTTTGAGAACGAGTATGCCTTTCCTAGGACTATTCTGTCTCTGAGGAGCTTGAAGAAGGCGTAGTAGTTGCTGAAGAGGATCAGGGCCAGCGATATCGTCTGATGCCACCTTTCCGAGCAAATGAGCGAGTAGAGCTGGTAAAAAATCATGGCACCTTCGAGGATGATGAGTATGTTTAATATTCGTAAAGGCTTGTTGAAGAAAAACTAGGGAGGGGAAAAAATGGGACAGGTTAGTGCTGAAATGTGTAAATTCACATTTTGTCACATTTAGCCTCAAACGTCTACATATTTTATGGTAGTTTTACATGATACACCAACAGGAAGTTGCAGATAATTGTTAAATCAAAGGAAAACGCTACACGCTTTCAATATTTTTTATGTGAGAAGGACAGGGAAGCAGGTCAGAGTTCACACAAGCACTGATGGAGATAGACAGAGGGTAATCACAAGGTGAAACCATGTTAGAAGCTGCAGAAGACTTCAGCTTGAACAGCAGGAAAGGTTCAACTTCCAGCAACACAATGACTCAACATACAATCAGATCTACATTTTCATGTTAGAATGGCCTAATCAAAACTAGGGCTGAAACGATTCCTCGAATGATTCGAGTACCTCGATTACTAAAATTCCTCGAGGAAAATTTACCTGCCTCGAAGCTTCGTTAATTTATGTTTTATTAGTTAGCGCATCGTGTTCCGGCCGGGACTTCATTTGCGTTGCGCGGAGCTCTCACTTCCGCCTCTGAGTTGTTGACAAAAGCTAAGTCTCAGCGGCATAAAGTCCAATCTTCAAGATTGGCCCGTGGGGATTTTATTGATTGATGATAATGCCCGACTTTTTATCGTTTTTGGGGAACCAATAAGCATCCTTAAAATGACTGGGGGAATGCCTGGAGTACGGCAGCATTTCTCCTCCGGGGCTGCTGGTTGAAAGCGAACGGCGGGAAGAGCGCTGAGGTGAGCGGATAGCCTGAACAGGGCGGGCGGCTGAGTAGCTGATGCTTACCGTGTAAATGTAGCTTTACCGACGAACCGCACAATAAATTTCATATCCCGGTCTGAAGAAACGGGTGGCGGAGCGCATCGTACATGGCTGGTAGATGAGTTTCTGAGTGTGACCAGTGAAGGTGTCGTAAATATCCCGTATTGCTTCCCCCCGTGTTCGTCCCCCGGTCTAACGGTTCATCAGTCCGCTGGTCTATTTCCTCCCCTCCACCCCATCTTACGTTCGTTCATTCGCCCTCTCCTCCCACTCCAGGCGGCATTTCCCGTATTTTCAAACCCAAAGCGTGACAGATTAGGTGGCAAGGTGAGTTTAATTAATCTATTAAACTCACTGAAGATGAATACATAAACTAAAAGCTGGATTGTATTAATTTTTTATAAGCACATTTGTGAGCCTGCCTCTTTGTTATTAAATTCAATATAATTTCAGATTTTTCTATAACTTTTCTTCTGGTTAACTTAGAAAGTGAGCTATTATTGTTACAGGTTAGTTTTCTAAACTACAAAAAAGCAACTGTTAGGGATGCTCAAATATGAAAAATTGGACTGATATTGATATCTGATAGTAACACCGGTATTATGCCAGATTTACCAATATTTCATTTTATAATTTTTTTTTATCCGATTACTCGATTAATCGTAAGAATAATCGATAGATTACTCGATTACTAAAATATTCGTTTACAACAGCCCTAATCAAAACCCATACCTAAATCTAATTGAGAATCAGTTAAAAGACTTGGAAGTTGCTGTTCAGACACTATCCAATTAAACTAACCTTCAGCAATTTTGTGAAAAGAAAAACGGTAAAAATTTCAGTCTCTTGACCTGCTGGCACTGATATGGAGCGTATGCATATTTTTGCAAGGTAATGTGGTTTCTTTTTAAAACTAAAATTAATGCCACATAAAATCTCTTTCTCCAGCAAGACTCACATAGAAGCGATAGTGGGAAACATCTGAGGGGACTGCAACGTTATAGTGGCCCATGGCTTTATAGACATTCTTATTATGTTTTACTAGGACTCCCTGTGGCCACATGTACTCTTCAGTCCATCTGTAAAAAGAAAACAAAACACAGTATGACTCATTAGTCTAGACATTAGTCTGAACTGAGGTAAAAAACAAAGAGGAGTACGCACATGTGCTGAAGGACGTTGGAGCAGAGAGAGGGGTCAACTTTCTGCCAGCAGCCCAGGTGGGCGGCAGCTTTGTGAAGGAGGTCACAATATCGAGGCGGCAACAAGTGTCTCATGAGGATGACTGACGTGCTGACCGATACCAGTATGAAGAGCTCACAGGACCACCGCTTGTCTACATACTGAGTGCTCTAGAGAACCACACAGACGAAGAAATATATCAATATTCTCACATCAAAGAAGCTGTATTTAAAAATATACCGAGATTGAACACAATCTTACCTTTACAAACCAAACGGGTACAAACGCCACGTAGTACGCGCTGAGCATGGAGCTGACCAGCACTTCCTTCATCCTCCAGTTGAAGTCCATCTTCAGAAATTCCACCTCTTTTCGAATGAGGTCAGGTGACAGACAGCAGGCGTGAGTGGGCATGGCCTGGACTCCGTACAGCTGGCTGGTGTGCTGCTTCCACGTCTCCTTCAGCACGGTGAAGTAGTCCCTGCCGCGGCTCACGCTGCCGACCTCTTTGGAGCCGATGCTCGCGATCGGCGAGAGAGAACCCGCTCGCCGGAAATCACAGCTTAGCTGGAAGAACGGGATATACATCCCAAATCTGTGGGGACCAACACCTACCGTTAGATATTTGAAATGTTTCACAGTTTTACAGCGATAATGGTATCAAAAGGGACTTAAGAGGGGAAAAGTGTTTTGTAGCCCATTGGAAACACATTTGTGCCTTTATGTTAACAAAGGTAACATGTTAATATCTAATTTATTCATATACAGCACTAATGACTATTAGTGTTGACCTCATTCATAATTAGAGATAAGTCCAAACATAGTATGGTGACGTGTGCTATTTTGATGTTGTGGTGTACCATTAATGTAGTTATCTTCTTACTTTTTTATATATTTATCTGTAATTGTTGTTGTCTCCAAAGCAAATTACTCCTTGGTGACAATAAAGCTTATCTTATCTAATCTAATCTAAACAAAATTGAAAATTCCTCTACTTTAACAAATCTTAACTATTTTTGAAAGGACATTTAAAACCTTTGTAAACAGCATAAATGTGGGTAGGTATGTTTTAAATGCTTAAATAACAAGCCAGTAAAGTCTGTAAATGAGAGAAAATGTTGAATTTCTGAATAAACATAACAGGAAGTTTATTGTATTTTGTAGAGCCATAAGTAAGTTTGTTTGTAAAGCAGTTATTAGCGGTAAAGTCTTTTGAAATTACTTAGTCATTTATCACCAAAATCATTTTCAGAAAAATTAATGTGATCATAATTATGAGGCCACAGAAGAAAACATAAATAGACAGCAACAGATGAATAGCAACCAGTGCATCAATGAACACCACTGTCAAATCAATCAAATCTATTAACACATCAAGTATAGAGTTCTAAGATCATTTCCAGTCATCTTAAATAAAGATAAAAACAAAGTCATTGATATTGAGTTCTGCTATCCTGGCCCTGTTTAATTAGTTTTTTTAGCAACATTTAAACCAGTGACAATGTGGGTTGTTGTTATAGCAACATTAACTCTCAGAGTTATTCTGGCCAGAAGCCAAGTATGTCAGAAAATATTTCCAAACACTGAGAAGGTAATCGAAAGTAATAAAGATCCATCAAAAATGCAAGGAGCTAACTGTTAAATCATTCAGCATCTATTTCAAACTTCATCAAGCTATTAATATTTAACTCATTCTTTTCAATAATTTACATGAAGAAATTCAATATGATACTTAGGAGATAATAACCAACACTGTAGGGAAACAAAGCTTGAAAGCCAACACTTGCCCCCCTCAAATCACCCGGAAACATTTTGGGTGAACTAAAGTTACTTAATAGTTCCATAGATTAAAACTCGTAACGACAGGAAACGGCAGCTGGAGCATCAGCAGAGAAAACCTAGAACTCAACTTATTGCTTCAGATGAACACAGGATCAAGGAAACGCAGGGAAACTGTTTAAGTCATGGCCTTCACTCATATTAGACTCTAACTGTCCTACAGGTCTAAAATTTGACGTTTTTTTTAAGAATACTTACGGGTAGCAAAGGAAAAGCAGGCTGAGGACAGAGTAGGATCTGAACAGATAAATGAGGGAGCGACAAAGACTCCAGCCTGTCAGCGTTAGCACTGCAAACCGGGCCATCACTAAAAATATTGAGTGGGGGAAGGAGAGTTTCCCAGTCTGTGATGCCTGCAGGAAAAGGAAACCATGGTCAGACATAAGCAGAGTTATGCTCAGATGAAAATAATGTTTGTACAACAGCAGCTCTTAACCACATACATGCCAACATGGACAGTGTTATCAGCCTCCAGCAAACAACAAACTTACCTCTTTTACAATTGCTGCAATCAGCCTTCTTGCCAGTATGATGATTGTGAACACCAGCATGTTATAATCAATAAGATGAAAATTCTGCAAATAACAACACTGATTAATTATTATCATTAAACTACTTTACATCTACAATTTTATTTTTAAGTTTTGAGGTTATGCACTTCTTGCACAAGTTAAAATGGAAATTCTTCAAGTAAACAAAACAGAAGTTTGTAATCTGCAGAACGTATTTTGTGCGTACTGACCAGAGACGTGTGTGAAGGAGGGTGTGACGGTGGATACCACCACACAGTCTTGTAGATGTTGACATAGTGGACGAACAGGGCGATCAGATGGCAGAAGAAGAGGTGAAGCTCAAACAACACGTTTCGATCCATGGACAGCTCGGGGATCTTGCAGTGCTTGAGGGGAACAACAGTCTGAGCAGCGAGCGGGGGGCTGGACATGCAGGTCCCAGAGCCGTTTCTGCAGGCAAAACCTGAGCGTTAGAAAGTAATCATACCCCTTGCACCTGGACTGCATCCTGCATTTGTATTCAGCAAATACAATTTTTTTTCTCAAGATGATGAAGGAGCGGAAAGTAGTTTTGACATAACGGACGGATCAATGTGGATTGTGCCTTTAAATAAGTAAACAATGGCTACTGTAATCCCTGGATGCATTGCAGCTAACTGGAAACCCAACTTCCCATTGACTTTCCTTCAATTTCTTCTTGCCACTTTTGTTAAGTGAACAACTAGTAGTCAACCTATCAACAAATTCTCCAACCTGAGTGGTAGTTCTCTGCAGCTCCTTCAGATGTACCACTGATCTTTTGGCTCCAATTCATATTCTCCTTCCCCAAACTTGTCTGTCAAGCTGGAAAGTCGTGTCATGGACAGCTGAAGTTGAGCCACAGTCTTTCCATATCTAAATATGACCACTTTCAAAAGCGAAACTGAAAGCTTGAGATCTGATCCCTACCTTAAACTTCTCCACAACTTCATCCCTGAGCTGTCTGCTGAGCTCTTTGGTCTGCATGATGCTGCTTGTTTACTAGTGTTCGCAACCAAACCTCAGAGTCCTTCACAGAACAGCCAGATTTACAGAGAGAATAAATGTGAACTACACTTTCTAATATGTGACAACTGAAGCACACTGAAAATTATTTAGTGGTATGAGAGTACATACACATGACACCCTACTCCCAAAATGATCCTTTCCTTTAAAAGTAAATGTTTCTCAGTGTTGGTCTAGCATCCTAATAAAGTGCATTAAACTTTGTTTTAGTAATGTATAAACACGTTTGCAAAGTAGTCTGCAGTTTTCCAGTTGGCAGGCGCTGAACTGTGCAGCACAGATGAGGTGAGAAGATTAAACAGGGGACTTGCCTTGCACGGTTTCGCACCCCCGTGACTGGAGAGCTGGTGGTGTGGTTGCCATTGCTGACGGAGCCTGGGTCACTGCTTAACGGAGGTCTGCAGTAGGTGGTCCGATTCGTCCCTCTCCTTCCACCGGCCATCGCAAAGACACCCACTGCTCACCTTCCTGTCTAGCTGCGTGAACTCTTCCTCTCTTTTCTTGCACCTGTTTACATTAAGGCAGTGAGTCAGTAGTAGTATACTGAAAGGAATCAATCATGCAGAATATACAACTTTTATACTATTTTTTAAAATCATACATTTATCTTTAGGTGTGTACGTACATTCTATTATTTCATGTTTAATTTCCTTGTAAAACATTGCACAGCGGTTGCATCAAATAGAGCCAAAACAAACACAACCTTCCAACCTAAAAGGGTTCAATGCCATTATAAGCACCTTAAAATATCCAACAAAACTAAATGACAAGAAATATTTCATGCAAAGTAAGCATGCATGGAGCCCCATGTCGGTGGTGCAAAACAAATTTATTCAAGCTGCATAGCGTTCCAAATTTGGCTGCAGCTTTTGCGGAAGCTGTCATTACAAGTTAGCAACGCAGCTACAACTGTTGTCTTTCTGCTTTGAAAATATACCACGGGTCGTTTGCATTTGAGATTCTTAGAGCAACAAGGGGGAACAACGTGGATCACAACAATGTGGCCCACTGTCTTTCCGCCAAGACCACGCTTGATTAAATATTAAGATTCAGGCCTAAGCTAACAGAAAGCTAACTGGCTAGCAGGCTACTATCCAGGTAAACAGACCACGGAGGAAAATATGCGCTTACCGTTGCGGGTGGTCAGTAGGAAGCTGGTCTGTTTAACTGATAACGGATTAAATTGTCAGAAGATTTATCAAAACACTGGCTGTTTTTGCACTGAAGCCAGCCAAGACAGTCATTGTTGATGTGAAGCAAGTCGCTGGTGGGTGGGGGCGCGGATATTAACTGTGGGAGGAGAGTTATTTAAAGGGACATTCAGACACTTCTCTGTCTCTCTTGGAAATTGAATGCAACACCAATATGTACCAATTAAAATACCAAATATTAAAATAAGTTATTTCAGTAATACATAGATGGCTATGTAAAATTGACAATTATAGATACTACTTAAAATAATTGTTTTATGCTGCTGTACGTTCGTTCCACCTTTATGCCAGAAACACTAGAGCAGGAAATATTGTTTTCCCTGAAGTGAGCCTTTTCAGTGTTGAGTTTATGGATCATTTCCATTCAGTTTTCCAACAAATTCTCATACTTCGTAGAATTGTTTCTAAATTTACCAGTTTTTGCAACGTTTTGACAGTTTGAGAACAAAGCAGTAACTTGGTTGCTTTTTTAGATTCTTTCCATCCAGATTTCAAACAAATCCTCATACTTTGTAGAATTGTATCTACATTTTCCAGTTTTTGCTGCGTTCTTGACATTTCGAGAACAAAACAGTAATTTGGTTGGCTTGAGTTTCAAATAATGCTGAATTTGGCTAACAGTTTTCCAATCAGTACATGCACATGGGATCAGGAAAAAGCTGACATTGTTGTAATCAGCTGCAGGTTTTATAAACACAAGCGGCTTGGCTTGATAAACTCAGGAATAAAAATCTGACAAGGGATTTAGTTTAGAAATTAAAAATCTCCATGCTTCCATATTTGTCAATTTTTTCTCAAGACCTTTGAACCCTCTAAAAACTACTGACAAGGTGAACATATACAATGCTGGGAAAATGTACTCCTTTACATGTCCTTTTGCTTTTCATACTTGAGATAACCTGAATAGAGCCATTTTCAATTGACAGCTTCAAAATCAGACCACTGTCCAACCAAACTTGACACAGTGCTGAAAATAGACCAACTGCCAGTTGTCTCATCCTTTGCAGAAACCACCAGGAATTTGTGAAGGTCGTCAAAAACATTGCTATAGAATCATTTCAGCCACATCATTTTTTATGCATGAAAAAAAATTTCAGTATTCAAATTAGATAATAGTCTGAACTTCAACTATACCACTCTAGAAGCGAGCTTGCTGCTGTTATTAAAATGTTTTCACATCCTAAGCATTTCTGTGACAAAATGGAGAAAAAGCAAAGACAAATACTCTCGCAACTGACAATATCTAGCTATCTAAAGAGACCTTAAAGAAAACACAACAGATAAATAAAAAAAGTTTATTTTCAGATCTTTTCTTTTTTTATACAAAACATGGTTAAATGAGCTGTGAAACATTTTAAAAAGTTACGAGTTCCCCACCCCAAGTTTGGATTTAAAAAGTAAAAATAAAAAAAAGCCACTCCAAGCTTCAGCAACACTTCTTCAAGCACCTCATTCATAGAAGAGGTGAAATACGACCATCAAACCAGACTGATTCACTTGGACAGCATTTGGTCCAAGTAGCCCTTCACGGTCTCAGTTTGCAGAGAATTTCAAATGGACCTGCTGAGCAGAGCAACAACAGTCAGCAAACTTCATAAAACATCAAAACCTGATTTCGTTCTTTTCCAACTGACCTTACAGGCCTGAGCTGCTGGAGTTGAATCTATCAACTGCACCAACACAGTTCTGATAACCTAAGAGGAGAAAAAGAAATGAGATCCAGAACGCACAAACGTCCAAATACACCAAGTGAGCAACAAAACATGCAAAACTAATTTTATACTAAATAAAAAAAGTATCATGCAACTCGAGCTGAAGAGTTTTTGCCCATTAATGGAATGTTTTAAGGCTTTGAGTGCAGCTACTCATTTTCATTAAACTACATTCTACAGAAATAACCAAGATGGATATAAGTATTGAGTGGAATGAAACAATTATTGGTTTTATTTGAGCAAGAGTTGCATCACAACCACATGATTGTTTTGTGCGTCTTAATTTTGCTCGGAATAAACTACTGAATATCACAGCATAATTTTGTACTTTAATGGTTTTGATGTTTTGGATGACTTGCATTACTTAAACATGTTTTGCACAGAAAATAAAATAAAAAACAGAACAAATAAATCTAATAAATGAGTGTTGGGGTTAGTTTTACCTTCTTGTGGCGACCTTTAGGCTTTTAGAATCCTCTCCTCTGCGATATTTTTCTTTTATAAAAAGCAGCCAGCATGACTTTGCATCAAAGTCAAGTAAGATCCCTGCAAGCTTGATTTGGGGAATACTGTTGAAATTCAGTCATTTTCAAGTGGCTGGAGATACATTGCGCTCTTGAGAGCTCTGAGAGATACACTAACTAAAGATTAATGACAATACACGTTAAAGCACTGCATCATTGTCAAGTCAAACATGAATTTGGCAGCACATAATCTCAAGTAATGAGCTTTATTATGTTTTTTTTTTAAGGTGACATTACAAGTGTCATTTAGTTTGGATAAACAGACGAAGAGGGTAAAGTCATTGGGGGTGGGGGGTAAAAAACAAACGCTGCCCCTTTTTTTTGTATTTTTCAAATTGCGGTCAGGTTGACCGTGTAAACAAACAAGATTAATCAGCATTGGGGAGCCGTTGAGGACCATTTTCACAAAGTGAAGACAATCCTTTGGTACAATAAAGGCAAAAATACCAAGTTTAGATTGATTAAAATGAAACTAGAAACTTTATTGAAACACGCACTGCAGAAAAACATTTTGGGATATGTTTAGTATCCTATTTAGTCAAAAAGGTACACAAGCATTGAGCATTTTGGAGACGGCACGACTTAAACCATACACAGTTATCCTAAGGTTATGTACAAAATATTGAGGTGGCTGCAGCCTTGTATCCTTCAAACTTAACAAGAAATTATATCAGTATAATTTTGCACGTTATAGAATGGCTTAATATACCAATTGTAAAGGTGGCAGAAAGACGGATTTCTGTATTTTAGGAGAAAACTAGATTTGCAATGTTGAAAACAATAATGAGATTTTTGATGGAGATCAAAATATCTTAAGGCTGTGTTTAAATTTGTTTTAGGCATATATAAAATTACACTGAAGCATTAAGAGCAATTAATGTCCAGTCATGAAGGACTTTTGAGAAATGCAGCCTATATGGTAAGAGTTTTATCGCCACAATCACAGTTTAAAGTTAATCATTAACTGAAAAAGCCATCAAATATCACTAAAATATCACTTTTTCCATTTGTTAAGTTTAAGTAACTAATTCCTTACTACGCAACTGAAACATTTAAATGGAAACAGATAAACAATGAAAAAAAAAAAACCCTCTGCTCCTCGTGTTTCTTATCTGGCACTCCGATACATCCAACAAAATGTCTCTGTTTTTTTTTTTTGTTTTTTTTAAAACAAACATAAAATAAACCGTAAAAAAAGGGGGAGCAAACGAGAAGGGAAATTACTTTTTGAAAAGTTAAGCCTGTTACAATCGGGAGACAGTTGCCGTAGCAACTCTCTACCGGTAGTTGTTCAGTATCTGACGTATGGATGCTCCCTGTATGAACCCTTGGACTGCCGCGTCGGGGGAGCTTTGCCTCCGGCCCCGGCGCCGGACCACGAGTTATCCCATTCACCCTGACCTACGAACAGGACGCACACCAAAGCACAGTTAACCTTCACAGCGTCGCACACAGGAGCACTTTGGTAGTACAGAGAAGCATACCGTAGCTCTCATATGATGGATCCTGGGCTTCACCGTGTCCGTAATCGTAGTATTCCGTATCGCTGAAAGCAAAAATTAAGAAATGAGAAAACACATTCAAGGGGGGGGGGAAACGTGTGAAAAACTCTTAAATTTGACTTACGCTGGAGCAGGCTGCTGACTGTAATAACTATCATATCCCTCGTAGGAAGGCTCTGCGTAAGATTCCTCATATGAACCCTAAATGGAAAAAATAGTATGTTTAATAAGAGACATTGCCATCAAAATAAGCCTTTATTCACTTTGTCACTTACATATTCATCGTAAGGTTCAGGTTTGGGCTGTGATCCTGAAGGACCTGCTTGATGGGACAGGGCTGCGGCGGGGAGCATCCTTTGCGCTCCGCTCGCAGGCGGCCTGGAGCGGCCGGAGGACCCTCCTCTAGCTGCAGCAGAGGGTGGTCCACCCCTACCGGCCGGGGCCCCTCTGGGCGCGTTTCCTCGAGACATCCCGCCACGGGGAGTTCCTCCACGCATCGCTCCCCTGAGATTTCCACGTGGCATCCCTCGTCCCCTAGGAAATATATTTTTTTTTTGTAAAAATTTATATATATATATATATATATATATATATATATATATATATATATATATATATATATATATATATATATATATATATATATATATATATATATATATCTTAATTAACATCCTTTAACTATAAATTTTCAAACTTCCACTCACCTTGGCCCTCCTGCACCAGGTGGTCCACCTCTGCCCCGTCCAAGGCCACCTCGTCCCCTTCCAGAACCATCTTGGGATCCATTTAGGAATTGAGGGTCCATGTAGGGGTCATGCTCGCCAGGCTCCTGTAGTTACATTGGAAAAGTTTAAGAGATTACACAAATGTGCATTAAGAGCAGATTAAGGTTAATGGGATAAAAGATTTCACTAACCGGGATGAGGAACTTCTTGACTTCATCCATGGCGTGAGCCATGCGCAGATAGTTTTCTGGTATGGGTGCTGTAACCTCGATGAACACATGCAGCTCCATGGCCAGGTGCGCGTACTTCGACTCGCCGCCCTTCCTGAGCTCTTCCTCCTGGAAAATAACGCAAATATTTTACATCCTCTGAACTGAGCTGAAAAAGAAGAAAAAATAAATCTATGCACAAACCTTATTCTTGTCTCTCATTGATCCTTTTCCCAAAACTGAGATCTTTGCCCCTGTCTCTTCCTGGAGTCTCTTGATTGTGCTGCCCTGAGGCCCCAAAAGCTTCCCGACAAAGTTGACCTGCAGAATAACGATCACATCATTCAGCAGCATGTCAATGCAACATTAATCTGAACATTTTTTTCCCATTAACACAGCATTATTAAGATGCAACAACTGTAGAAATGCTCATGCAGAAACAAAGACACATGCACGACAGGAACACTGAAGCTGCAGCTCCAGTAGAAGAGGTTATGGAAGAAGAGCAGAAGGATTCAGATGAGACAGAGGACAGAACACTTAAAGATATGCTCAAGACATTTGATTCCACCGCTTCTCCTTTCCGTCAGTAGATTTTTCAGTGTGGAAATTTAAAAAACAAGAAAAGCTGCAGGATGTAACGTTTTTTTAAAAAAACATGTCGTATAACATGTCAGACTAGCACTTTTAGACTTAAGCTACTCATCTTCAGATTATTCTTAGACTTGGCATCATGATAGTTACAACAGGTTTTAGACAACTTTAAGATATATGCTTAGTGCATTTTATTTCAATTACCTCAACATACAGCAAAACAATTTCAGCAGAATTATTTTTAGCTAATAATTGTTTTGTTTTTTTAATTGAAGCCTTTTAAATGCCTAAAGCTGGGCATCTCAATATTATGGCCTTGCAAAGAAACCATGCAGCAGCAGTTGATGCATACCCTGGGATACTGCTTGGTTGGGATGAGCACTCGCTCCTTTAGTTTCATAGTTTTGGTGGCAAAAAGGTCCAGGTAAGTCTCCTTCTCTGGTGTCTTCTTGGTTTCTCCTTTCTGGATCCTTTCAATCTCTACAAGAATAAAGGTTTTGGCATAAATTAAAATGAATACACATCTAAAATACAAAATAACCTAAACCTCGCATAGTCTGTGAAGGGCTGTCATGCTTATCGCGATGCAATAGTTACAGTGAGCAAATCGATTCTTTCGATTGTTACACAAATGTAAATGTTGTATTTAATCAAGTTTCATTAGATCTCTTATGGCTCGCAGAAATGATTTAAGCATGTTAATCCAGAGAAGGGGTCTGACCCAAATGTCCACCAACCACGTGTTTTAATGCGCCATTGTTCAGGCCTGGCCGCGAAAGATTAGTTGGCGTCAAAATAACTACATAAAACACGTTTTTTCTTCAAAAATCCCTGTTGCGTAATGCAAGAAATAAATACATTACCAGCAGTGATGAGCTTCATGGCGTGTGTAAACGATGAATCCAGGCTGTCCTTCTCGGCCAGGAGCTCAGGGAGGTATTTAGTGTCTTCCATTTTGATTTTCTTTCTTTGCTAAGGCTCGACTATGGCGGACTCGCTGATGCTTGGTTTTCTTGCAGTCGTTGGACGCAAACTGACTCGCTATTTGCTTACCCAATTAAGTGCTTTTATTTAGTTTATTTTGTCTTTGAAAATGATCTTGGTAAGGAAAAAAATTAACAGACTGCGAAGCGGCGACCCCGGCCGGTGTCTCTCCTCAGCAGACAAAGGAGGGATGGCGCAGCAGCATTTGAGAGGAAAGGGAGGAAGGGACGTCATAATCAACCAGGGACATCCGCTTCGTTCCCGCTTCGTTTTTAATTTAGTTTTTTATTATTTTGCTTTGAGGGTAACCCCCCGCCCCACAAACCATTATTGAGTAATAGTGTGTTTATTTTTATATTATAAATATAACAATTCCGTGAAAGACTGATACGTTTTACTTATAAACATTTTTTACTTGACGTTTTATTTGCTGATAATGATCAACACAGGAGTCAAATTATTTTTATTAGATATGTTTTTAACTCTTTGTCTTTAATAAAGCTGCTGATTAAAATATTTTGGCAAGAATATTACAATAACAGAATTAGAAACCAAAATGAAAAAGAAAGTAATAACTTAATTTAAGGCATCCATCACCATTACATCAAACTACAAACCATTCATTGATACTTAGGCAGTTCATCTGTTATTCCAATTTATGGAATAACAAATGAACTGTGATACTTCCAACAAATGCATTAAAATATAATTTTCAACTTTCATCATAAACCATATCCCCATAATTCGTTTATCTGGATATCTTTTTTCTTAATTTGAAGTTCTACATACATTTCACAAGACAGTATCCTTAATCTTTGACAAACCTAATTAGTAAATAGTTCATCAATGGCAGTAAACTTGATTTTGCTAGTTAATGATCAGAGTATGAAATAAAACAAAAATCTTAATTATGTGCATATGTAGACTGAACAGTCCCAATGAACCAGGAGTGATGTCTGTCCTCAGAGGTATCTTCAAATATCAATGATGGCAAATATTTCTGGTTTTACTTTATCATGGATCTGCATTGCAGAGTATGTGATAGCTTTCACTTCGGTTCCCTTGAAAAAAAAAAAAAACACAAAGAGCATATCAGGATTAATTAGGTTTATTCTAACTTTTACTGGATACATAAAAGTGATATATTAAAAATCTCCTCTCCTCAGCGTCCTACCTGTGGATGTTTTCCCAGAGAAAATTCTTCACCCCACCTTTTATTAGCATTAGAAACAATACGAGTCAAATACACAGTACCCAGTAGTCTTCATTCAAAACCAGTAAAACCTAAGCTCTGTTTGAAATTATTGCATCGATTACACATGGTCTTTATATGAACGGCATAAAGTTTACAAATACATTTTCAGTAGCAAGAAAAAATACCTGACTCTTCTTAAAAATACCATTAAGTTGCAGTTGATTCCATGAAAAATAACTGACATAAAACTATGAGAAAAACTAACAACTGTATCAAAAATATGACTCATAATTTAATCAAATTCAGTCAAAACTTACCCAATGGATCGAATCTTAAAATGCATTCTGTCAATGGACACAACTTTGATTTCCTGATGAACAGACAATAGATTTAAGCACAAAACAACACAAAAAATGGCTACAGACATTATCAGTTTTCTTAACCTGTCTGTCAGACAGGTTAAGCAGGATCAAAGAAATATTGTAACAAGTGTACTGATCAACACCAAGTGTACTGATCAACACCAAGAATAATTTGAAGGAAAGAAAAGAGTTCATAAAAAATAATAAAGTTTCAGTAATAAATCAAATAGCAACAAATAGCAAGCTGACCCACCCTGGGGACAAAGAAGAGATCTGCACAAAACTTGTATAACCAGTCATCTAAGAAATGGAAGAGAAGAGACTCCATGTCTTCACCTTTAGAAAAAGAACAATACAAACACGGTTTAGCTTTATTGACTACGAAACATCATGCATAAGCTGATTAAAACAGAAGTTAATATCTTTGTTTTATCTTTTAAATCATGTTTTTCAAACATACTTTGGTGGTTAGGACATTTTGGAGAGAAATGGAACTAAAATAAAATAATACTGTCTTCCATATTGGATTAAATTGGCTGAAACCACTTATTATCAAACTTTGGGTTTGCAATTTTTAGATCAGAATGACAACAGATGCTGCCCAAAAACAACATGGTCAAAGGTGTAGATAAGCTGGAGGTTTTGGGCAGAAACTATAGTCACAGCTTTATATACATGGGTTTCTATGGCTCCTAATGTTAACCAACCTCACCTGTGACCTGTTTGATTAGAATTAGCCAGTGAGTTTCTGGGCTCCAATTAGGTACGGCAGCATCAACTTTCTGCCACAACTGCCAGAAAAGCCCACAAAAATTTCACCTGACATACAGGACTCCATGTAAACAATAATAAGGCCATGGAAATAAAATCGATCATGATGTAGAGTTGAATCACCAAATGAAAATCATTATTGCAAAAATTCAATCTCTGAAACAAAGTTATTTACAACAAAGGCACCAAAATTTTATCTTATGGCCACAGTCATATTGTGCAAAAAAAAAAAAAAAAAATCTGACCAGCAACACGTTTCCTATTTATAACTGTGGCCTGGAAAAAGCTAAGGCCTTTTGATGGAGAAGAAGGAGTTTGGGTTGTGAGATAAAACAAAATGTTAAATTATGCAAATTAAATAATGTGAAAACCAATAGACAAATTACAATATTGACAGGTACATAATACCCAGACAAAACATAACTTCATAAACAGTGGAGAACGTCTGGTTGTCTGGCAACCAGATGTTCAAATGTTAGAAGACAAGCCCAACAACAACAACCACTCACATAAAACCCAACCGGGGTGATCTGACCACCAGTTATCCATTTTACATACAAATAAGCACAAAGCACTTTCACAGAATGGACTGTTACTGAGAAATTAAAGTGGTTATTATGTTGATTTGAATGTATCCATCTCCAAATAGAGAGCTGAAAATGGAGCTTTTGTGCCATCACTGACTCTTATTTGTCTCCATGAATAATTCCTGCCACCTTGACTAAAGCAAGTTCTAGATAATGAGAAAAAAGCTGGAAAAAAATGATCCTGCCACCACCATGCCTCCCTACAGTTTGGTGATTTATTTGCAGTTTTTTTTTTTTTTTTTTTTTTACACCAAACAGAAGTTATAACCACAATTACAACCAAATCATCCCATTTCCAATAAGCTTGTTGGGTTGTTTTTATCAGGATTTTCTTTAAAAAGGTTTCCATCTTGCTTCCCTACCCCTGCGCAATCGTTCAACATTGCGGAAGGCATCTTGAAACCAGCTTTCTTCTTATATTGTATTTATCTTTTATTTCTTTTATCCTGGTATGGTAATTATTGCATATTTTCCCCATGTGATGATAAATATCTTGCTATGTTCCATGGTATTGTCTAATACTTTTTAGTCTTCTTCCATCTCCTGACTGATACAATTTGGCCAAAAAAGATCTCTCAGATGCTTTGAAACCTATTTTCATGCACCTAAAAAATGTCAGAAAGCATCTCCAACTTTGTTTGAGGTTAGCAGGAAATACATGATGGCAAATGTTTTCTGACAGAATGGGTGCAAAATATGACACTGCACAAACTTAAGATTTTTGTAACAGAAAACAGAATATGTATCTCGGTACCATTTTTTATTTTTCTCATATTTTCATATTTTCAGTGAGTTGTCTTCATAATGACACTGGTGAATTCTACAGGCAACACGTTTCATTAGATTTAAATCAGAAGCACTGGAATAGAGGCAGCCCTCCTTTGAATTTTAATTACCAAAACAATAGTGAATACCACATATCAATTTCCATCCCAATGAAACATTTATTTCATGAAACATGTCTTTTTACACTTTATGAAACAGTTTTTCACTACTTTGCGTTAGTATACCACATTAAACTCAAGGAACAACATGCTTCCTGCTGATTTCTCACCTTCTGATTCCACTTCAACAGTATCAATGGGCTCCACAGTTTCTGTGTCCGTCATATAGCCAAACATTCCCATCGCACACTGCTCAAAAGCTTCCTCCAAGGAGTCTCCCCAGGAGTGAATTCTGGAAAATATAAATACATGAAACAATCAAAGTGATCACTGGACACATGGCAGACACTCATTTATTAAAGCAGGACGCAAAACACTCACTGCACGTCTGCTGTATGATCCAGATCTGAAATAAAAAATGAGGCATGAGTTTAATGAACTGTAGTTGACTAGGGTAAGCAGTAGTAGTGACAGCTGTTTCACGGGATATATAGTGATACCTCGTTAATGTAACACGCTTAATTTAAGATGTTTAACATTCATTTTTTGGATCTAAATACAGCGTAAATTGCTACAAACAAAACTTGGTTTATTTACCTCATGGAACAAGCTAAGCTAACAACATTTTTCGTGATTATTCCTGACTTACATTCATATTTCTTGTTGATAGGAGGATATTTTGATTTAATAGCTTTCTGTTCCTCTGTCAGGTCTAGCTGACGGTCATCCATTGAAACTGGAAGTTGATTTAAACGTAAAAATGGTAATTATTTCTAGTCAACAACATGTAAAAAGAGCTAAAACAGAAAGTGTTGCGTTCAATGTCTGAACCATTTGTCTCGTAAATTTATGTAGCGCACAAACTGTTGAAAATAAATCGGAGAAAACAAACGATGATCATCAGATATACTGTACTGCTGTTAATCTCAATATAACAATCATATTACAATTTAGTAAAAGCAGAGAAAGAGCACATTATCAAAAAAATCCTAAGAGTTCCTTGATTATGGGAAGATAGGACTTTCTAAAGATTTAGGTTACTATTCATTGTTGCTTCTAGATGTTGTAAAGTTACGCTTTATGTTGATGTTTGGAAGACTTATTATGGGTAACACTTTAAAAACTAGACTATGTGTGGATTTTCTAAACACAATTTTGTAATTTCCGAGTTTCCATGTTGCATTTTGGATCTTCCGGATCTAATGTCATAAGGACTTCCTGTCGGCTTTGCTGCATGCTGATTGGCTGATGGTGTTCTGTGGAGTTGGCGCCATTGCGGATCTCCGTGCTGTGTTCTGTGCGCTCTCCCGAAAAATACTTATTTTCGCCTGACTTCTCTGTGTAGTTAAGACGAAATGGCCGATAAAGACGGTAAGAATGCCAATGGTTCAGGACTTGAAGTTTATTTTTGAATGTTCATAGCTTTTAATGATTTAAAGCCCGAGAGCTGTCGGACCGGCGGCTGTTGGCGCGTCAGCCAGCATCTCCTTTCATTGTTACGGAGCAGCATGCTAGGTGTTAGCTGCTAACTCGCTGGTAACAAGGGGACTTTTAATTAAATAATACATATTATGTATTGGTGAATGTGGGACTGTGTGTTATGTACACGTGTTTCTACAGTTATCTTACTATAAATTACCGTGTTATAGTCATTTACAACACAGGAAATAACCTAAAATCATTACCATAGTTCTGGCATATTAATGACAAGTAGGTAGTTGACATAGTCTAAATGCCACATGGTTATTCTCAGATGTCTTCTAGTTTGCTAAGCTAATGTGAGGTTTGTAGTTGTTTTCCTAACAGCACTGTGGATTGGATGTGTTTTTGCAGCTGCATTTGATGATGCCGTGGAGGAAAGGGTGATCAATGAAGAGTACAAGATCTGGAAGAAGAACACCCCTTTCCTCTATGATCTGGTCATGACTCACGCCCTGGAGTGGCCCAGCCTGACCGCTCAGTGGCTGCCAGATGTCACCAGGTGAGCATGAGATGAGCTACACCTTCACAAATATCAATACAGAAACAGCTGATCCAAGTTTGTATGGGGCCTTAAGCAGGATTTGATTAGAGGAGCTTACAATTTCCATTTCTGAGCTCAACTAATTTCCAACATCATTTATATTTAGATATGGATCCATGGCAGAGCTCCCTTTGTGAAATATTGTCTGCAACTTGAGAGTAATAAACTGATTTCCGTAGGCTGCTGTATATCTGCTTCAGTCACATGCTCTGTAGAATAGAATAGAGATTTCCTTATTGTCCCACAATGAGGAAATTCAGGTGCACTATCAGCAAGTTAAATGGAAATAGAAGCATGCAAGCTCAAAATAAGATGGTGGGGCTGGGGGACTGAAAAATAAGAATAAGAGACTGAGATAAGGGGAAATGTACAACGTAAATAAACAATATTGTATAGTTATTAAAATTATCACTAATGTTACAGACAAAACATTTTTGTCATTGTTTTCATCAACTACCCTTTTTCCAGATGTGGGGACAAAAAGAGAAAAAAATGAAAATGACACAGCAAATCTAGAATTATGACTGAAATTATAATCAATTTCATTTGAGAATCAACACTAAAAATCTGTTTGCAGACTTTTGTTGATTTAAATTTGAGATGACTACGTAGGGCTGGACGATAAATCAATCTTTTTCTGCTTATGAAGGTCTAATTTTGGGAAAATTTTCGTGTTTATTTCCACCAGTGCACCTCTTGGGTTTCCACAGTTCAGTGTGATGTCACCGTGCCGAGGGCCAACCTTCTTGTTTTACAGCTTGTATTTAGTTGGAGATTGAATTCAAGTCAAATCCTAGAAGGCATAAATCAAAGCAAGTTTTCTGTCATTTGTATTTTATAAAAAAAATAAAAATAAAAAAATCGGAAATGCGATTTGGTATGAGAAAAGTTAATTTTGAGCCATATTGCCCAGTCCTACTTAATTGTGTTTATTTTGTGGTTGTGTTCTTCACAGACCCGAGGGAAAGGACTACAGTGTGCACAGACTGGTTTTGGGGACGCACACCTCTGACGAGCAGAATCACCTTGTTATTGCCAGTGTTCAGCTTCCAAATGATGATGCCCAGTTTGATGCTTCACACTATGACAGTGAGAAAGGAGGTGAGTAATATTCAGTGAAACTATAACAAAGTCTTATTGCACCAGTTGAAGGTAGTTTAAATAAAGGTATTTCTTTCAGAGTTTGGAGGCTTTGGCTCTGTTAGTGGAAAAATAGAGATTGAAATCAAGATCAACCATGAGGGAGAAGTGAACAGAGCGCGCTATATGCCCCAGAACCCCTGCATTATTGCCACCAAAACCCCCACCAGTGATGTGCTGGTCTTTGACTACACAAAACACCCCTCCAAACCTGGTAAGGGCCCTTCTGAAACAATTTAGTGTTTTGTACCACAGTTTCCTTCTGAAACTTTACAGATTCATTTAGCATTAGTTTAATTTTCTATAATAGATCCTTCTGGAGAATGCACCCCAGACCTGCGACTCAGGGGACACCAGAAGGAAGGCTACGGCCTCTCCTGGAACCCAAACCTCAGCGGATGCCTCCTCAGTGCTTCTGATGACCATGTAAGAGACTCGACTAAAGACTTAGCAACTTTACTAATCTGTTTAATTACTTTTACTTCTCTTTCACAATCAGACTCTGTAACATTCTTTACGGTTAAACAACTATTTTCACTTTTTTGACTTCTTTAGACTATATGTCTCTGGGATATCAGCACGGTGCCAAAGGAGGGGAAGATCGTAGATGCCAAAACAATCTTCACAGGCCACACTGCTGTGGTGGAGGACGTCTCCTGGCATCTTCTCCACGAATCCCTCTTCGGATCTGTGGCAGACGACCAGAAACTCATGATGTATGTGACCTTCTCAGAACAAAATCAGCAATTCTGGGCTTTTATCTGAACATCAGTTCATTTTGTCTTTGGAACAGCTGGGACACACGGTCAAACAACACCTCCAAGCCCAGCCATGCAGTGGACGCTCACACTGCTGAAGTCAACTGCCTGTCTTTTAATCCCTACAGTGAGTTCATTCTGGCCACTGGCTCTGCTGACAAGGTGGGATGAGATTTTAGTGAACTCTTAAATGGCATCTTGTTCTTTTAAGTCCGGTTTCAATTGAATCAATTTGCTTTGGTTCTGTTTTCTTTTATATTTTCAGACTGTGGCCCTTTGGGACTTGAGGAACCTGAAACTGAAACTCCATTCATTTGAGTCTCACAAGGATGAGATCTTCCAGGTAGGACCTACACTTATTTTATTATTATTTATTATTATTTTTAAGAAATGAAACCATCTTAAACACAATAGTGCTGGATTTTTAAACTTATTTTGTGAATGAGGAACATATGTACAAACTAATATTGGTTAGCGCCAATTCAAAAAACAAATAGCATTAAATGTGTTTTAAATAAATGCAGAGCAATCTGTGTCAAACTATGAAAATATAGTATTTTTAAGAGGCTTTTGTTCCCCCTCTCCTGTCTTCTACTCACAGGTTCAGTGGTCTCCTCATAACGAGACGATCCTGGCCTCCAGCGGCACCGACAGGCGGCTCAACGTCTGGGACCTGAGCAAGATCGGAGAGGAGCAGTCGCCAGAGGACGCTGAGGATGGCCCTCCCGAGCTGCTGGTGAGCGGCCGTCTCAGATTCTGGTTTTAGTTGGATGGTAGGTGGTGTGCTAATCACTCTTGCTCTCATTCCCAGTTCATCCATGGCGGACACACAGCTAAGATCTCCGACTTTTCCTGGAACCCCAATGAGCCGTGGGTCATCTGTTCGGTGTCGGAGGACAACATCATGCAAGTGTGGCAGATGGTAAGCCCTGACTGATGGATATGTCACATCCCGAGTTATTCACAATAGATTTATACATTTTACAGCTCTGGAAAAGCATTTGAATTCAAGATTTTATTTATTTAGAACATCCTGTTCCATTTGCATCCATCCAGCTGTAAATCTATACACGTCCATCTGTCAGTTCTTGTATATTTTCATCAGTCTGTTTGTTCAACTATTCTTGTTCCTACTGTCAAGCATGGATAATGTGTAGGAACTGGGACTGCACAATACATTTCACATTTATTATTGCAATATCACTGTACTAAATAAAAATATCATGCAGGACCATCTGGGCGGTAATACATTTGGTGAGATTTGATGGTTGCAGCACAGAAAGTTGTTTCAATGCAGAAACAGCAGAAACTTTCAATAAGCTGTTTTGTTGATGTGGGAATAAAGCATCTAGTTTTTATCCAATAGTTTGGTAGACGGCTTATTATCTGAGGTGTTTCCTATGAAACTATAGCAGAAACGTATTAACACTCTTTAAATGGTTTACTTATCGCAAGTGATATTATTGCATGTTTTCTTTTTCTTTGATTAAAATGAAGAGTAGATGTTGAGACTATGGTAAAACTTAGAATAGAATTTAATACTTCATTGTCTCAACTAGTAAATTCTAGCTTATTACATTTATTATAAACAGTAAATGTAGTAAATCTGTGTGAATTGTCTTGCACAGGCTGAAAACATCTACAACGATGAAGACCCAGAGGGCGCTGCAGATTCAGAGGTCCAGGCATGAGTCCAGTTCTGAACTCGCTTCTTTTGACCTGCTTGTTAAAAATGGATCACTTTCTCAGATCTGCTTCCGTAAGCAGCAAAACATTTTCAAATGCATCTCGGAGAAAAGTGTTTAAAAGAGTTTCTGCACCATTAACGTGTTGTGATGCATTTCAAATGACACCGTTTTCAGTCTGATTTCTAGATACCATTTAGTTTTTCCAAGATAATCTGTGGTTTGTAATAAAACCCTCACCGACCAGTCTGCTGTCATTTTATTTCTTATTAGTTGTGCAGAAAACATTTTCACCATGATCCATTTTTAATATAATTGTACATACTGTAGGGTTTTCCCTTTTATTTGCTTGATATTTGTAGGTGAATTTTCCAGCTTGTGTCGTCACTTGTTTGTGTTTTGTTTTCTTCTGCATTTTGTTTCTGTGCTGCACCTGAGCTTTTGTGTATCTAAGAATATTCATAATAAAAATATTTACAGAAATTTGTGAATTTTACTTCAGTTTTTTTTTGGAGGCAAGACTTAATGTTCTATAAATTAGGAATTTTGTTAATATTTGCATTATGCTGCAGTTTCTGTCAGGAGAAACTACAGCACGATGTATGTGCTGCAGAAGAAAATGTAATAAAAACCAGAGTTTGTTTTTTATTAAATTAAATTTTATTAAAGTTAAAAATACAAACTCCATAAACTTGTCCAATTCTGAGAAGCATAATCTGGTAAAATTCTGACTGCTTATTTTGGAGTAAATCTGCAACAGCTTAAGTTCAAAGTTGTGGAAGCAGTTTTTGCTTCTAAAAGCCACTGACGTTGTTTTTTGTAGATCAGTCCACAGGAAGGGTCAAATGCATCCTAAAGTAACATGATCTGCAAGATCATGATGTAAACTTTTAAGCTGTTCTGGGGTTTGATCTGCTTTCAGCCTCTGGAAATCGATAACTGTTCGTCCTCTTCAGGGATGTTATGTGGTTCATCGTTGCCTCTGCGAGACAGAACAGTTTTCAGCCACTTGTCACATGGATTCTCAATTAAAGCAAAACATATGTATGTAAATTTACCTTAAAAATGTGAGCTCTGTTTTCAGGCCCTCTGTGAGCTGCTCCAAATCAGTCCTGAAGGTTTTCTGAATCTCAAACTCCAATTTTAATTCTCTCAGTGTCTCTTGTAGTCCTTCCACTGTTTCCTGTATAAACAATACAATTTCCTTGAGGTTTACTCCATTCTAAACATCAATGTTTCTCTAGAGACAAGTCCTACCTTGTGATGTGCTGTCCTCTCCTTCCTCTCTATCTCCATAAGATTGATCCGTTTCAGCAGACAGGATCTCTGCACCTCCAGCCTCCGTATGTCTTCTCTCAGAGGACCCAGGCTGGCTCTCAGGTCCATCGCCTGCTCCTTGCAGTTTCTCAGTGCTTCCTCCCCGGCCTGCCTTCTCCTCAGCAGGGCTACCATGCGTGGCTCGTACCAGCCCTCCAGTGCCGTTACGCTGCCGCTGAGCCTCCGCTGCAGCCTGATGGAAGCCTGCCGACACTGGCTGACGTCACTCATGGTCCTCGACCGGCGCGGTCTAGAGACCTGATCTCTGAGGGAGTTGAGCTGGTTCTGGTGGTCAGTCTGCAGCTGGTGCAACTCATGGGACAGATCATGAAGACTGGCCTTGAGTTCCTCCTATCAATAAACGGAGCATGAGGAGCAGATACACGGTAAGTTTTTGCACACATAGTGCCTTGTTTCACACTTGACTTCATAAAGACCCCAAATTTATATGTGGCATTTAAAAGCACTGAAACATGTTTTAAATTTTTTTTTTTTTTTTGGAAATAAAATCTCCATATTATGCCTTTTAAAGCTACAAGTCTTCTGGAGAACATCTCTACCAGCTTTGCACATCTAGAGACTTAAATTTGTTAATATTCTTTGCAAAATAGCTTAAGCTCTGTCAGATGAATTCTTAATGCAGTTACTTGCCCTATATATTTTTCAGGTGTACCAGAGTAAAGTGCTTAGAACACACATGTACGCCACACTTTTCAGATTTTCATTCTTATCCTTTCCTTCCACTTCATACTTACTACTTTCTGTTTGTCTGTCAGATAGAATCTCAATAGAATACAGTAAAACTTGTTCTTGTAATGTGACTGGATACTTTTGCAAGGTGCTGAATGTAAACCGGTGAGCACAAATTTGTTACGGCCAAAACGGGATGTACAATATAATAAAATAAAATGGCTAATTCCAGCAACATCTTGCCTGTGAGAATAAGGAGTTTACTTTGCTAAACATTTAACAAAATGACAGAAATTTTCATTTATTTATTGCTTTTAGTTGAAGATTTTACAAAATGTAATGAAGATTATATGTAATCACATTGCTTTATCTCCCAATGATAGACATGACACTGCACAGAACAAGTGTTGTGGCAATTGTTTGTCAAATCAAATGTCCCATAAAAGTTCGATCCATAAGCCAATGTCCAAAATTTTACGCTTGCTTTTTACAATTTATTTTTTCTCTCAGTTGGCAAGCAAATAATAAAGATAAAACTTTTTCCTGCTGCCTCTTCTAACTTAGGAAATAATGAAATAAAAAAAACAACAAAAATAATAATAATAAAATAAACAATTACTAACCTGCAATTAAATTCTACAAATAATCAAAAATTATTTTAAAAAAAGTAAACTGAGAATAAACGTGAACAAATTCAAAGTAATAAAAATAACAAATAAATAGTTCCAACAACAAGAATGATTAAAAGTTGCGACTCAGAGAAACATTTCAGGGAGCGTGAACAGGATGTGCACAGACCTGCGTCAGACCAGACTGAGCCACTTCGTACTCCTGTCCAGCCAGCGTCACCTGACTCTGGATGCAGTCTCTGGCTGCGGTGAACAGTTTCCTCTTCACCTGGTCCACTTCCTCGTGCGTGGCGACATAATCCAGCTGAGCCAGAGTGAGGAGCCTCCTCGCCGCCATCAGCTTTTCTCTGAGGTGTTCCACAACCTGCAGCATAGGTTTGTTCAGAGCGAGAAGCTCCTGGATCAGCTCGTCCCTCTGCCTCTCCAGACCCGACACTTGCCGAATCCAGTACTCAAAAAGTTCCCCCAGAGCTTTCATGCCCATCTGGTCCATCTTTAGTGCGTTGAGCGGTGCAGTTTCACACAGGGCTGCTTCAGAGTCAGTGTGTACATCATGTTTTGAAATATCCTCACTGTGTAATTCCTCAGCGGATGTCGTGTTGCTGTCGTCCTCCACTTGCTGTTTTCTGCTCATGACAAACTAAAGCAGAAAACAACTTTACAGTCATTGACCGAGAAATAATCTACATTAAATCACATCAGTGGTTTTAATAATCTAATTCCTTCTTTAAAAGGCAGTTTAACATAATTAATTATGCTAACTCTAACCGCTGTTATCCCAGCAATGACTCTCTACTCACGATCAAATCGTGGAGATGATTAACAACTCAAATTAAGTATACTTTACTCACTGTTTTGGAAATGCCAGCAGCCCCAGGGTTTCAAAACTTTTGAGTGGAGTTTGTTCTTTAGTGCTAAGTAGTTCTTTGCTCTCCGTATGTCTCCAGGAAAACACAGGATCACTTTGTATTTATTAATAACACAGGAGGCGTGGAGGGGAAACTCTATCTAGGACTCTCATGGAATCACAAACTGTGTCAGTGCTGGGAGCAGACTGTGTCTTGACCAGCTTATGTGGCATCAAAGTCTATATTTATACACATCAGCAGCTTGTTTTTTTTATGTGTGCACTTAGTTTGCCAGTAATATTGTGGTGGAAAGCAACTATTTTCATGAACTTTTAACCATGAATCGTCCAGGAAAGCGTCGCAATATTAGGAGAGCAGTGCAACCAGTTGCTCTGGATGTAATATTTGCATGATTAATGAACATATTTGTTTCAGCAGTTTTGCATACTGTCTATCAAGCCTCCCTCAGAAAAATGGAAATAAGCACCAACCTGGGACACATAAAAGAATTTGATCAAGATATGAGCAGAATAAAAGGAATATTGTAGTCTTAAAACCCCCAATGTCATGGTGCCTTGCAAAACTATTCACACTTATACTTTTACACCATTTTTCATATTTTGGATTTCTCATTTACCTCAAACCAGAAGAGGACTCAGGAAACATTGAAGATGGCGATCTGATCAGACAGGATCAAAACTGATGATTTTGGTCAAGATGCAAAACTCTGTGTGACAGAAAACTAATACTTCACCCTGAACACACAATGAAACATGTTAGCAGAAGTATCATGGTGTGAGGATGTTTTTTTTTTTTTAAGTTAAAAAGCAACTATCCTTTTCTCTCCATGTTACAGTTACTACATACAATGTGTTAAGCTGTCAAATAAAAAAAACAAAACATTGAAGTTTCAGGTTGCAGCATGACCAAATGTGGGAAATGTTAATTTCCAAGGTGATGTGTTAGGAAATTGTAAACCAATTTGAAATATTTTCTGAATAAATAAGTAAAAATTGAACCCATTTGTTAAATGGAACTAGCTTTAATTCCAGATATTTTTAAATTTTAATTTAATTTATTTTAATTTTCAATGGATTTTACAAATCTGAGCCACATTACAGATGAATTAAAAATATTTTAAAGTATAATAATAAAAAAAAAGACGTTTCGTCGTATGGACATGTGAGAAAAAAAATAGTGAAACATAAACATTTTTTTTAATTTTCAAATAAATTGTTTTTCTTTAAAATAACATTTTAGCAGTAAAATATGAGGACCTGTTTCGTGCTTTTTTGGGGTTAGAGCTGTCGCAGTTTTGTACGTTCGCCACCAGATGTCCTCAGTTCGCCGACCGCTGCCGCTCTCCTACCTGAGCCCTGCCTCCCTCCTACAGGTGGGATTACCAACTCGGTGGTATTTTCTTTACTCCCTTCCTATCTGCCTTGGTTCATTGGAGCGTCCGCACACAGACAGACAAACAGCTCATGACAGCAGGGCAAACTTTTCTGTTTTCCTTCGACACAGTGGAGCCGAGTAAATGCTACAGTTCCGTGAAGCGCGCTGAAGTTTTCACGGAAATGGTTCACCTGAAGTTTTCTGTCGGACAGTAAGAATAAAAAAAGTTTGGAGCTGGAGAGAAATGAAGCCCCTGAGAGACGCTTCATATGGAGAGTGAGTGAATAAACCCTAACCGGATCTTTAAAAGTTTTAAAAAGGTAAGATTCTCTTTTCTTTTCACGTTTAGACGCAAAACTCCCTAATATGCTTTTTATTTTTAGTTATTTGAAAACATTTGCGCTATAAACTTTACTTTAAAAATTAAATATACAATTTATGTTTTCTTTTATCCAGTTTTTAACGTTTCTGCTCTAGGATTTATTTTTAAATTAAAGAGAAACCTTCTTGTTAAGGCCAATGTTCTACTTTGTAATCAAATAAAGTGGAGCGCTTTGAAGAATCCAACAGAGGTAATTTAAGACCTCTGACAATAAACCCTATTGTCTCCTTCCTCTCACCCAGCTGGAAATGCTTCCTTACTACATGATTTTCTCGCACTTGGTTTTGATTGTTGCCCATGCATTTTACACTGCTTGTTTGTGGACCTCTTTGGGCAAGGACTTTCATCCTTTTCTGTCTGTTCTACTGCATCTGTGGAACTTTGGACAAATTAAAGATTTGGATTTGAACTTTTCTTTTGCAGATCAGTGAGGGCTGGGGTTCTGTTTCTTTTTTAGTTGCAATTTCACAGTTTCATACTGAAAAGTAGAGGCCAAGATGAAGCCATTATTGTTTAGAAAGGGTGTGTCACCTACTGGTGTTCCTTCTTCACCATGTCTGCCATGCCAAGGCTTGCACCCAAGGAAATTACAGTTGTGGTATGTGAGCAGGAGCAAAGATTCAGCTGTAGATCCAGACAGACATGAAAATCTAGATGATATAACAGGAGAAAACAGAGACGCACACATTTTCCTGATACAAATGTTCTCCAATTCTTCGCAGTCTGACCTGCTCATTCCAATAACTTGAGTCAAGATGTGCTAATGCTAGAATGCTAATGGACAATAACTTGAGTCAAAATGTGCTAATGCTAGAATGCTAACCCATTAGCATTCTAACACTTTACTTTGCTATGAACGCTTTGCAATGTGCTAACTGGACACTTGGCTATGTGTTCATAGCAAAGTAATGAACAGATGATGAAAAGAAACTGCAAAAATCACATGTAAGAAATCTGCTGAAATCTCTTTTGAAACGACCAGGTACAGTAGTTTTAAAAAAAAAAAAAAAACAATAAGGAATGTACTCAACCACACAATTTCTATGCCCATTCACTGCACAAGACTCCACTGTTGAAAAAAGAAAAAACATGGGTAAATCGGTAGATTTTGAGAAGCCTGTGAAATGCCGGTTGAATATCCTCTGGTCTGATTTGGCCAAAGCAATTGGTGAAAAAAAAAAAAAAATCAACGCAAAGAGTCTGAATTCGATCCCTGCCTTGGCTCGTGTGTTTCTTTCAGAAAGCCAGAAAGATGCATCATTTTGTTGTGAAACTACTGTCAGGGTTAGGCTGAGTTGCTCAATGGAGGAAAGGTCATAGCCTCTTGTCCAGACAAGGCAACAGGAAGAACAATCAGTTCTGTAACAGCCACATGACTGAGTGATCTGTGTGTGTCAGTGTGGAAACGTCTGGCTCATGAGTGTGGAGCGGGGTGCTGTTAATCAAAGGGATGAGTAAATGATCAGTAAGCCTTCATCAGCATTTTCAAGTGAGTTCATATTGTGAGGAGGCTAGCACCAGGCGGTCTGCAAATGCAAACAAGCTTGTTCCCACACTTGTCTTTCTTGCCAAAATGCTTTATTTTCTATACTATAATCATTTTTCTTTGACTTCTGGCCATTTTTCTGCCTCTTCGGCTGAGAAAGCTTCAATTTAACCCCGAGTCCCAGCAGACACTCAGCAATGCCAGGTTGTATTTTTAAACCCCTTTGCTGTCCAGCTGTGTTTGCCCTCTTAGTGACTTGGTCAGTGCTGCTCCACGACAGTTTCTTTTCTTTTTTTCTTTTTATTTTCAAGAGTGACCAGGCAGTGCAGGGGGCTATAAGACCTGCAGTCCTAACTTGGATTCCTGGCAACCCTTGGAAGCGAAGCTAATGAGACCCAATACGTCCCTTGTTTGTGTGGTCCTGTCCCGTAGTCTTCGTGTTTCCCTTCTGCTACACATCTATCTTACACAAATGGGTGATTTAAAGGCTTCTGTAGAACTAGATGGCATAATGAGTAGGTAATGCAGTCACTGGATTGGAGAAGAGATGCATCTAAAACATGAAGGACTGTGAGCCCTGAGGATCAGGATTGAGAATTGCTGTGCGATGGAGGAATTCTGAGAGTCTAAAAACCTGATAATATGTTAATTAGTCTGGGTTTCTGCTTGCATGCAGCCTAAAGTCACTGCTCAACAGATATCCTTTCCAACTTTACCTTATCATGAATCCTGTTTGTAAAGGATACCCCCTATCCCTCTGAGCACTGGGGCACACCTTTAGGAAGCCTGCATAATGAGTTGCCAGCATTTCCTAATAGTTAGTCACGCATGACTCAATATGCCTACATTTGTTGAGTAAACAGTTAATAGCCCTGCAACATTTTCTTTTATCACATATTGCATATTGGTAGCAGAAAAAAAACCCCAGAATATCATGTAAAGTTGTTTAAAAATGTTGCAATTTATTAACTGTGCAACTTATATTTATTCTTGTTTGGGCAGAGCAAAAACTTAACAGAAGTAATGACATATAAGCAAAATATAAGCTTTAGGGCTAGGAACAAGCTTTGAGGAGGGTTCCTTTAACTTGTCTGTCTTCTGAGGAAAAGTGTAAAAGCCTGATTTCAGCCACCTGTGAGTTGACTGGCGGTGATGAGCTGTGCTCCCACCTCTGGCGCTTCCTCTAATCGAGGACTTTTAAACCCTATAAAGAGTTAGACTAGAAATATGAGCTGTTTTTTTTAAACCCTGCCACACTTTAATACCAGTAACACAATTACCAGATTAGATGATAAATAGTTAGTCCAATGTATAAATCATTAGAAAAAGTTGCGGAACATTGTCCTCTTTGAATGCCGAGTTTCTCTCAGTGGAAACGCACAACTGCATATTATATTATCTCTAAATGACTTCCATGTGCCAGCTATTATCTGTTTTCTTCCATGTGGCCAATTGTGGCAGGGGGGCTGTAGGAGGGACGTGTGACAGGGAGAGGTTGAAGACTTGTACATCTGTGTGTGTGTGTGTGTGTGTGTGGTGGAGAGGGAGAAAGCAGATTTAGAGAGAAGAGTTCTTCAGTCGGTAATTATCAATCTCTCAGGAATGCTGCTGCCGCTCTTACCAGACAAGCCGCTGCATGGCTGCGACAGCTTCACAAGCTCCACCAGCTCGCGTTAGCCCTCCATCACAGGTTCTCCTCCTCCGACATGCACACACAGGAGGGCGTACAATCTGAGAAAACCCTCCAGACTGTTTCTGAGGTTTCTTGTTGTTGTTTGCTTTTTGTTGTTCTTGTTACCGACATGGCTGTTTTCTGTAATCTTATCCTCTCTTCAGCAAACAAAGAGACCGCAATATGTCAGAATGAGATTATCTTTCAGCTCTTTTGCGAAAGCATGTCATGGAAGAAAAGCAAATGACTGGAAACTTTTGACCCAAAGTTTGGCTCTTTTTCTTTCTTTTGAGCATTTCCAGTTTCTTTCCTCTTGCAGCAACAATCACTGTGCTGGTCCTGTATGTCAAGCTCTCACAGTTCAGATGAGGTTACTTAAGTTTGTTCTTGAGCACCAATGCTCGTCTTTGTTTGATAAAGCCCAGAGAAGACGGCCAACGCCCTGACTGATGCCTGCAGGTGCTTCACTGTAACACCAGTTTTGCTCAACACTTGCTATTTAGCAACAGTCGTAAAAGCTGAAAACTGTTATTTTCCACTCCGGGTGTTGATTTAATAAAAAAAATAAAAACAACAACTGGAGTTTATCCAAACCATCCTATCGACTTCCTATAAGAAGAAATATTAATCTTCTGATCTGTCATTCTGGAAGCCGTGCCATGTGAAACCAGCAGCTGAGGTGTAGATGTGAATGGCTCCATGTATAAACTGAGCCAGTCCTAATCCAAACAAAGGTGGCCGTCTGTATCACCGCCACGCCCTCTTGCCTTAGCCCCATGAGGTAGCACAGTCTGCTAGTCAGGCGGCTTCCCTGTGTGACTCACTGCGATTGCATTTACATTTCCTGGAGCCCCCTCTTTTGTCCCCCAGGCCACTCACTACCTGTGAGATTCTTATTTCTCCTGTTTGGCTCCAGAGCCAAAGAGATTACTGAGCAGCGAGTGAGCTAACCTGAACTTTTGAGGGGCCCCAACAGGAGTGCTGAGTGGAGTGTAGCGTTGGCTTTATGAAGTTCAACAAATGCGGGGAAATATCACAGGTTATACAAATTTAAACATCAGACAAAGATGAGGTGGGCAAATCCAGCACGCAGTTTTTATATTTTACTTATTGAGAGGAAATCTTTCCAAATCAAAGTGGCTCTACCTGGAAATAATCATCAGCCTCTTTGTTAATCAGATATGGCTTTATTGTGTGCATTAGTTTATGCACACAAACAAGATATCTTTTTCTTGCCATTTTTGTTAAAACATTTATGAAATATTTCTTGGAAAAAGTAAAGATGTGCATATACATCCGCTCGTTCATTTTCTTACACCCTTGTCTTTAGTGGGGTCAGGAGGGGTTCTGGTGCCTGTCTCCATAGAGACATTTGGGGCGAGAGGCAGGTACAACCTGGACAGGTTGTCAGTCCATCGCAGTGTGGATATACATTATTTCAGAAAAAAAGAGGGAAGATGATTTGAATTAGTATCGATCTGCACACTTTAACTGTTGGGTATTTGTCAGCGTGACAGCCTGGGGAAGGAAATTGTTTCATCACTGGCCATGTAAATATCACTCTGTAGTGCCAACCTGATAGGTAAAAGTCTTAAATGCTTTGTGTCCAGGATGTGAGGGGTCTGCAGAAATTTTAACCATCCTTCTCCTGATCCTAGACCTGTGCAAGTGCTGGATTGAGGAAAATCCATTCTGGTGATCCTCTCTGCAGGCCTGATTATTCTTTGCAGTGTTGACCAGTTATCATGAAATAACCGTGATTAACAAAATTAGTTAGCTGAAGTTTAGTTATTGGCTAAAGTTTACTTTTTTTGTCCCCTAAAAGATCTCAAAATGCAACACATCATAGTCGATCTTAAGAAATTCAATAACGGATGAGAAACTCTGAATACATTTCGTAAAATAAACATCGTATTCATGGTCAAACATGATGGTCTGGACATGATTTAATGCTATGGAATGAACTGTCATCGTAGATGGAACCATGAAATCTGCTCTCTACCAGAAAGTCAATGAAGGAGACTATTCCTCGATCCGTTCATAACTTTAGGCTTAAGTGCACTTGGGTCAAGCATCAGGACCCAAGTGCACATAAGCCTACCAGCAAGCCTACCTCTGAATACCTTCAAAAATCACAATGAATATTTGTATTGGCCTAGTAAAAATCTAGATATAAGTCTGACAAACACCCAAAGTCTCACTGACGGTTACTTGAAAAGCTAAAGTTCAGTAGTTGCATCTATGGGTGGAGCAACGGGGAGTAATACTTTCTCACATAGTAGCAACTTTGGCTTGGACAGCCTCTTCTCTTAATAAATTATGAGAACTGTTTTGAATTTAAATTTGTCTGATGACCTGAAACGGGTAACGTGACAGAAAACAGGCATAAACCTTTTAACAGCCCTTCAAGTTACAGAAATGTTATCTGACAGCCTGAACATTCACGGTGAAGACTGCTGACTTGACAGTAGTTTAGCAAACATCATGCTCAAGCAGAGGAAGCCCCAAAAGGTCATTGTTCAAGAGGCTGGTTGTACAGAATGCTGTTTCTATGTGCACTAAGGGAAAGTTGAGTGGAAGAAAACATGTGGAACAGTTGCACAAGCAAATGGGAATACACACAGGTTTAAGAGGGTTGTAAAGCCAAGCCCATTCGAGAGTTTGGAAGAGATTAAAGCTCCCCATTCTGCCGGTTTAGAGAACCTGTACAGTGCTGTTGTTTTAGACATCTGATTCCCCAACTTCTCTCTCATTCCTTCCACAATCCTTTGTCAGTGGTGGATAAGGCCTCTGTGAGATGTAATCCTGAATTAACTCATGTATGAGTACAGCAGAGCCTCGCTTCAGGCAAAGCAGGTGTCGCTGCTTTACATCTCTTCAACTTTACTTGACGTCTCTGCCAAGGGGAGAGGAGACGCAGACTTGTTCTGGAATTTGCGTCCTCAAGCTGCAGAGCATATAGCTGTCAGACGTGCTCGATCGATACATGGATACGTTGAGTCTCAAAAACTGTTTTCCTGCTGCCGTCTGCTTTGTGTGCTGTCATAATCAATGTTGCAGGTATTATTGACACAGAGACTTGAGGTTTGTGTGGTTAGAGTGGGATCGTCTGTCCAAGAGTAAGGTCAAAATAAACAGCAGGTTGGGTCATATCTATGCCTCTGCAGAACTGAGGCCAGCCTACGAAACCCGCAAAAAATTTAGCTGTAGCGTATGTTTGTTTTAAAGATTATGCGTTTCTGTTTTGTAGTTTGTCTGTAAACCTTTGTAAAACTGAGAACGTCGGGTTAAGTTCTGTCTGGTGTCATCATGTAGCTCTATAATTAGAATGTAGGTGCCGTGGTTTTGAGAAAGCAATCCATTCTGAGCTTATTTCTAATATGAAAACAATGACTTTGAAAGTCTGAAACCTCGTTATTGAATTGAATTATAAAAAATAAAAATAAAAAACCACACACACAAAAAAAGAGATATTTTTAGAAGTCTAAACTCGGTGCCTCACCCTGGTAGACTTGTTTGAAAATCTTGGATTCTTCAGGTATTTTTGTGTCACCACAACATTGGTAGCATGACTCAACTCTTCAAGACCAGACTGTACGGATAGGGGTCCTCTGGGTGGTCTCTGCCACAACCCAGAGTTCTCTTTGATCTCATTCCTGTGTTAGTAACACAAGACGTTGTTGGACTTTCAGCCGCCTGTGGGATATAAGAGAATAAACTGGACCGTCTTTTCCTGAGAAAGCTGTCTGATTATTGGCCAGTGTTGCACATACTGATGCCTGGATGTTAGTCATGTCTAAATGACTGTAATTTGGAGCAGGAGAAACACGCAGTGAAAAAGAGGCAAGTTACTTTTCCTCAGAGGAGATGGAGTCATTTTGCTGTTAGTGGGGTTACTCATTGGAATGCAAATGCTTCTTGCTTATTAAATCATTTCAGATTTGATCAGGAGTGCATCCATAGGAAGGTTTTGGAGCGACCCCTGACCCACATATCAAGGATGGCACAAATTTGATTCACCAGCTCAGATAGCTAGTTTAAAAAATGCCGGTTAAAATTTGTATTTTATGCAGAGCTTTTCAAGTAGATGTAAACAAATTAAAACCTTAAAATGGAAAATGGAAAATTAACAACATTAAGTATTCATCTTATTAAGCAAGAGTTTGTGTACGAGTAGGTAACGATCTTGTTGCTGAGAATATACACACGATATCCAGATGAAGATATTAATGGCAAAATTTATGTAAAAAGTCATTTTATGTGTAAGATCTAAAATTATTTTATTGTTTTGTTGTTCTCTTCAGGTCAACTCACTTTGATTTATTTATTGATTTGATCTGAAGGCTGAGCTTGCCTTAGAAAGAAGTAGATTTTTTGCATATTGCCATTTGCTTTTGATCATTATGCATCAGAATTACCAGATGGCGACTTATTTTAGTTCACCAGATTTTAATTTAAAATGTCTTGGTCTATCAGTGAGAACATGTGACTGCTCTCTAGTTTAAGGCCTTTGGAAGAGAAATGGGCCCACAGCATCACAGCCCCTCTGCTTTACCTAACGGGCAACATGAAATGCCTTTTCACATATTTATCTTTTTGGCCAGACCCAAATAGTAGTTTGTGCCAAAAAATACCCATTCAAATTTTATTTTACCAAAGCAAAAGGTCTTAGACAAAGAAAACCTCTACATGTTTACGTTTCTGTTGGTAGGACCATCACGCTTCCCATGCAGCTCAGCAGGCATAAAGAAGATTTCTTAATTGTTGTAGACTTTTTGCTGAAGATTGTGAAGATGTTTTTATTAATTTTTATCTTCATAGTGACTGTATTTAAACAAACATTGATGTTTGTCTAGCCTTGTTTGTCATAGTTACAGTTTTTAAAGCTTTTAAAAATTCTTGACTATTGATGTGGGAAAATTTAATCAAAAATCTTTTTTTTCCTCATATTCATTGCTTGACTTATGTAGATCACCACTTCTTTAACCACTTGTTTTAACGTCTTTCCCATCCTGGCAGTGGCTAACCTGTTTACGTTTTTCAAATTAAGCTGCTGCAATATGAGATGAATTTAAGACATTTTACTTCTGGTCAGAGGATTGAGGGAGCTCACCCACAAGACGTAGCTGGATACAAATAAACTCATACAATATGCCTTCATCAAACTTATCTCAGCTCTGGATCTATGCTGAACTGATCCAGAGAACAGGATCCAGGTTTCTGTGGTTTGGTGTCATGTCTCGTCATGTGGCGACAAAGTGATTCTACAGACTGCAATATGTTTGGTTACATTTCACAAACATCAGTTAGAAAGTTTGTTTTTTCCTGTATAAGCTCTTATAATTAATAACTGTGACACAACCTTTCACCACCTGTTGCTTTGCAAATGCCCATTTCTACCATCTTTAGACCTGGCTCCTTCATTTAGCCTGTAATTTTGATGACAAGTGTCAAACAAAGTGCACAGCTTGGAGAAGCCAAGTGTAAGATCCCCCAAAGCAATGCTAGGAAATCCATCTGAGAGCACATAAAAAGGTAAGGGGTGGGTGGAGGAAGGAAGCAATGGGAGCTGGATGAGATCACCGAACTTGTAGTGAAAAAACACACGACGACAGTTCAGTGAAGCAAGAAAGAGAAAATCCACTGAAATCTTAATACAGACCTCAATAGGAATGCTTATCTGCAAACTGTTCGATGATGTTTGTCTTTCTTTTTTTTTTTATAAAGCTCTTCCCAGTCTGTGTGCAAAAGTGCAATGAGCTTACGGGTGCGGCTTTGTGAATCATGACTACGTGTTATGGAATGAAGGGAGCGGTGCCAGTTCGTTGTTTGCAGGACGGTGGAGTTTGGTTCAGAGGAAAGAGTGGGGGTCTGTTCAGGCTGCAGTACTGCCCACAGAGACATGCACTGCCTCAGACATGCATCTCAATTATCTATTGGATTAAGATTATCTTCAAACTGATACACTGCACCTGAATGGATTGATGAATGATAACAAGCTTTTGAGTAACTTGATCTTAATCATGACAGATTTGTATAAAAAAATTTACTTAAAAAATGAGGTTGAGATTAAAAATAAATTAGAACTTTTTGTTTATATATATATATATATATATATATATATATATTTAACAATTCCATGTTTATCTTTCCTTCAGGACGCAGCTCCATCGTGAGGCGGCATGTCAAATCGTGATTCGCTGGGGGTCGGGGAGCTGCTTCCCCAAGATGTGATCCAAGTATTTGCCCAGGAAAAACACAGCAGAAGAAGCCGAAAGAAGCGCACTCGCTCCTTCGGTCGAGCTTTCAGCTGGTTCAAGAGAAAGAAGAGGAAGAACAACTTCAGTAATGGGCAGAGCCACGGTATGGGCCCCCCTCTGGACCTGGACCTTGATAAACACCGTTCCGGTCATCACAGTGGACACAAGGGAGGAAAGTCAGGGAAGCAGACCCATCAACATGGAAACAGTCATGGTGAGACCCCACAGGATGCAGCATTTGCCTCTCCATTATGAAGTAGTGCACATTTGCTCTTTATGTTTGCAATTATCTTGCAGAAAAAAATTAATATCATGCGACATTCATGATATTCTATTTTAGGTTTATATTTTAGGTTTCTAAATAAAACCTTAAAATGCATGTGACATTTTAGGTTTTATTTAGACATACCTCCATCCATAACTTAAAGGTTTTACTGTTTTGTACTGAGAAACAGCATTGAAACTTTAGTTTTCCTACTAACATATTTTTATGAGCGTCAAATCATCACTTTTATCCAAAAAGTAGACAAAAGGTATCTTATTGTTTTTTTTGTTTGTTTGTTTTTTATCATCAGAGGGTTAGAATTTTAGAGTTTCTGCTGAAATTGGTCACGAAGTCCCTGATTGTGCACTTTAAAATATAACTGAAAAGTTTTTTCTTTTTTATCTTCATTTGCTTGTATATTATATGTATATTAATAAAGCACAGCCAAATTAAATATATCAAAGCTAAATTCCCTCTTTTTTTTGGTTTTTAAAAGCATCAAGAAACACCGCTTTGTTAAAGTCTAGACACATAGCTACACTGTGATTAAAAAAAAAAAGGGGATAATTTTGGAATCGCTTCATTTACTGTTGGATTAAACTGTACTACCCCATTACCAACCCTGCTTTGAATTTTAATTATATGATCAACAGTTGTTTCATTTAGTTATCCCACTAAAACAGAGTTTACATAAATTAAGCTTGTGAGAACTGCTGTCGTGAAACTGCGTCTGGTTGGGTTAAAATTGGAATCTACAGACAAGACGGCAAAGAAAACCAGATCCAGCAAAGCTTTTTCTGTGAATCTCTAATTAAGGTATCCGAGTAAACATTTTTTAAATTAACTAATAAACCCCACTTACTATTAAAAAAATCAGGTAGAGGGTATGGATGGACAAATGATCTACTATTGAAGTTAGTTAGAGCTTGCTGTAGAGGTTAAACTGAACTTGTAGGTTCACAGATGGAGGGTTTCAGATCACAACAACACTGCTGTCACTCTGCCCTTTCTGCCATTCTGCCCTCTTGTGTGTAATCACACACCACAGCGGCATTTAGCCACTCCAGTTTTCCATGGGAGAATTGCTAAAGGAGAACCCTGCAGGAGTCGCACTGCAGTTGGATAAGATAAAAACTGATGCTTGAGTTTTTGCAGAGCATGCTGCTGTTGTCCTTCTGAGGATGGGCTGTGCTTTAGAGAAGGAATGTTGCCATTCATCATTTACAGGTTGCTCTAGTCATAGTTGATCTAAAATACTTAAATGTATAGAAGAGGCTGTTTGACTCAATGCCTCCAAAATGCTCAGTTCTTTTATCTGCAGATTATCTCCTAATCATCTCACGTTCACCAACGTGCTTGACAGAAAGTAACATGGGTCTTTTTAAAGTGTTGTATTTGAACATTAAAATCAAACATCTTGTCTTATTTATTGAAGAAACATTTATGGTGCTTTCACGCGAGTTTTTAAGAGGATTTCTTCACTTCTAAAGAAAGAATGTCTGCTTGTTAATTCTTCTGAGCATTTTCTCAGGTCCACAACTACATTTCTTAATATTTTTTTGTTGTACAATCACTGACACTAAACTTTTTGAAAATGACCTTACAACATTTGTGATGAGAAGGAATTTCTTCTAAAATGTTATTGCTAATTATACTTACTGATCATCAGCAAAGCTGCTTCTCACACTTTTGTGCATTTTATCTTGGCTTCTATTACAGAAATTAGTCTATAAGACATGAAAGAAAAGAAATGTGCATGATAGACATAGATTACAAAATTGTCGTAATATTTCCATTAACTTATTTGTCCCAAAACGTAGGAGTTAATTTTTTTTAACGTACACCACAGGGTTGATAGGTTTCGACTTAAAATTAGACTTCATGCATTCAATAAATTGGAAAGAACAAAAAAAACTCCTATATCCTTCCCATCACTGATCAGAATTGATCCAGAAAAAATAAACAGATTCCAATCTCTTGCATCTATCCAAATAAGTCCGATTTGACTGGGATTGTAGATGAGAAGAGAAAAAGAGGAAACCCGTTTAAATATTGTCTTTGCTGTCTCCCAGAGAGATTTGTGTTTGTTCATTGGGAGGATGTTTGGATGCCGACTTCCACTCCCTCCTTTGGCCTGACAAATCATCTTGTTTGATGTGCAAATGTCTCTGTTCTTCAATTACTCACCTGAATTTAGTGTTACTTAAAAGCCGAGGACAAGATGTACATCTCGTCGATGTTTTGTGTACTTTACTGCCATGTTGGTGCCAAATTAACTAAGGAGTGCTTCATTCTTTACCCTCTAGATACAACATACGGCAAGAATTGGGTGTCTCTAAATAATAGTGAGTAGAAGCCCGCTTTGAGAGAGCCTGTTTTAAAGAGAAGTGTTCATAAATTACCAAGAAAGTTGCAGCAACATTTGGCTTTTCCCGGAGCTGCTCTTTGCAGATCGTGTTGGAGCTTGTAGAGCCATACTCGTATATCAGCAGGTTTTTCTTTGCCAGCACAGTTTCTCTTTGTGAGACCAATTTTCTTTGAGTCCATTGCAATGTGAACTGTCAGTTCTAGCTACAGTTCTAGTAGCAGATTAATTGCACCTTAATGCAGAAGACATGAAACACTAACACTTCATGTTCAAACAAAAGAAAACAACAACCTAGCTTTCCCTTGTTATTGAGTGTGCTTAGAAAAAAACAACAAAACTAAAGGCCGTGTTTAGTTTCTCAGGACTGTTTACTTGTCTTTGCCTGGCAGCACTTATGATCCTGGCTCACTGCTTTACAGACGGAGGAGCCTCCGCTCGTTTATTTTGCTGCATGTTCTCATAGTAGAAGCCCAGATCGTAAGGGGGGAGGGTGTTGGGGATTTCCGTGCGATCCAAAACTCATTCAGTCTCATATCGCCAAGTGAAACCAGGAAAATGTAGACAGTCGTTTTTTTTTTTTTCTATTTTGATTTGTTTAGTCGTCTCTTTTGATAATGCAATACATTGACGTCAAAGTTGTCTCAGACATACATTTGTGGAGTCGGTTGCAGAACTTTTGCACAGTTCTTTTTTTTGTTTATTTGGAAAAAAACAATCAGTTTGAGAAAGCAAACTTTGAGAAGAGATAAGGTCCTTTTGTCCTCTTTGCCAAGGTCATTTTAGAGGCTTCCGAGTTCACAATCTTTTAAGCTCATGCACTCATTTGGATCTTATTTTCTAAAACAAAAAAGGTGAACAAACATTTACGCATATGTATAACGGCACCTACGGACATGCTTTCTAAATTATGTACCATTTCCACCTTGAAGCACCAGGCCTCCGGGAACCAAGCTGCTTATTACTACAGAGTTTGAAGTTTGAATGTCTGATTTATGCGTAACGTAGTCTGTGATTGAGCCCTTAGCAATGATCACTGAAGTGACGCTGGCAACAAGCACAGCACAGCAGATGCTGTTGATGGGGAAAGGAACTCCTAAAATACAAAGTAGCAAGTTTATTACAGAAGCGAGTTATGCTTTAGTGCAACATTTGCCCAGAAAAGTGAGTCCCTCCAGCTAAGGCCTCCCAATCACTAAAAGCCTGGTATGGCAGGCAAAATGCCAGTTAATTAAAAGCCATGCCAGGATTGTTAGGAAGGGGGAGGCACCCGGGGTTCTGGGTTTGCTTACCTGTCAACTGAAACTATTTTATATGAAGCCGTAACAAATGTACTTAAGAGGTATGTGCACATATGGGGAAACTAGGATGTAACTAAGGGATTATTTGCAGCTTCGACTTTGTGATGAAATGTGTTATGACATTTATGACTCTGAGACACATCGGCCAAATTACTTAAAAAAAAAAAAAAAATATATATATATATATATATATATATATATATATATATATATATATATATATTTACAGACGGAGGAGCCTCCGCTCGTTTATTTTGCTGCATGTTCTCATAGTAGAAGCCCAGATATATATATATATATATATATATATATATATATATATATATATAATTTTTTTTTTTTTTTTTTTTTTTTTTCACCTCCATTTTTTGAAGCAGTTTCTCATTCTCCAGTTTCCTCTCGATGTTCTTTTAATTCCCATTTACTTCATGTTTTGTGAGCAGTTTTGCACTGTAGACCCAATTCAAGTAGCTTAGTGTAATTTGCCCTTAAGTGTCAGTGTCCTTAGTATATATGTTAAAAGTCTTAAAGTAAACTTGGTTTTGCCACATTAGCTTTATCTCAGACTAATTTAAGTACACATATTCAATAATTCCTATAAAATATCTGTAACCGACTGTAAATCAGTTTTTAAACTTATTTATTTTTTATTTGGTAATTAATGAATTCCTGTTTCCTTGGGTAAATATGACATTCTTGCACATTTTTACTTAGCCATTCAAGTTCACATGATGCTTATTGATATTTATAACTCAAAGTGGTCAATAAAAATATTAACATTGTTATACAGAAATGAGATCCAACCAGCAGAAGGTCCCAGACCAAATATCCTTAATGTTATCATCTGTTCAGGGAAGTTCTTCTTATTTAGACGACATGTGTGAGAATGATATGTAAACATATGTATGAGTCAACCAGAATGTCTCCACCAGTAGATGCATATTAGTTAAGCTGGAAAAGAAGATTCTGCTTCACAGAAATTGTGACCGAATCCAAGTTGAGGCTTATTATGCCCAGAACAGTAAAACAAGTAATAAGTCTGCAGTATTAGCAATGCTCTTCTTTAAGTATTGGTATAAGCTGTAGAAATAACTGTCTGTCCCTAAAATTTGGGACTTTATTGTCCCTAAAATTTGGAACTTTATTGTCCCAAATTTCCTTTGGGACAATAAAGTTCATCTTATCATCTTATCTTATCTTAACTTCAACATGCACACCGAGCAAAGTGATGTCAGCAGATCAGATATTTTAATTTTTTATTTTCTCTTGGACATGATCGAGCAGGTTAACCTGGATTCCTTGTTTGCCGTTTCATCCAAACCTTTTGTAGGCTTATCTTACCCTTTGCTCCTATGGTGGAGCTTTTCTGTAAACATGACAACTGGAGCTTATCCAATCAGAGAAACTGAACAGAAGCAGGCCTTGCGATAAACCCTGACCTTCTAAAGCCTTTAGTTTTTGTTAAACCTTCAATTCTGCTTTGTCTCATCTGATGTTGTTGCATATCTCGAAGCAGTCAAAATTGATTGTCTTTACAGTTTCTTTTTCATTTTAGTTACTCACTGAATGTTTGTTTGCTGCTTATATCATGCTGTCATTTGACTCAACTTGAAACTAGACAACAGGTTTTTCTCCTTCTCCTGACTTTTCCATATTGCTGGCTTCAAGAAAAATTGACTTCAGTTTAATGAAAAACACCCTGGTTAACGGCTGATTAGACCATAGAGCCCTGGCTGGATACGTTTCGAAGGTCACCTGTTTGCTCGAAACACTCCCTGAGATTCCTCACATTCCTGATCTTTTAGATATTTCTTTGAGGAAACCAGAAAAACTGAGCCCTTTGTGTTTGATTGAGTTTGTTTACGGTTTGCATGCCAGGATCAGGCCTTTTGAACCAGCTAATTTGATTTCCGTTTTTTTTTTTTTTTAGTATCTGGTAAAAGACTTTTCTTCTCAGAAGTGGAATCTTAAATCAGTTGACTCTGACTAAATCTTGTGTAAGATATTTGGGAAGCATTGCACATAGGTATTGAATAGAAGCTTTTAACCGCACATGGGATGCATTTCTTTCTTTATCGTCACCATTTCAGATTAAAATAGAGATTTACTGAAAAGATTGTTTTGGACAATTTCCGATCTCTTGTTTTTGTAAAGCTTTGACCTGAGATATCTGTCAACATATCCAAATCCAGCATGTTCAATCACAAGTTGAAAGCTCAACAGGGATTATAGTGTACTTCAGTTATAGAGTACTTCGTTCATCCTTTCTATTATCTGCTGAAATTCTTGCTCTCTTTCACTCCCTTGCAGCCTGAATGGACTTCGGACATGTCTCAACATGCTATAGTAAATAGTGTCTTTATGTTGTTGCATTTCTGTAATTAATCTGTCATGATCTCCAAACACCTCACTGATACCAAAAATGTCTACCTTTTAGTCTTCTTTAAGTAACAGCACACATACTGAAGAGTGTTGCAGCAACCTGGTACTTATATGTGTTACGTTCACTGATCAGAAAAAAGATTTTACTTTTTTTTTTTTTCTTACTTGCAAGTTTTGAGGATCACTCTCCATTCACCAGTTCATCTCTTGAATTATCTTATATCGAAGTTCACATAAGGCCTACTAGGCTGCTTTTAAGGCCAAATTTTACACAGAAGTTTTTGGAGGAAATTACAGATTGTGTTTGCAGATATGAGAAAAAGCATGGAGAAAGGAACCATGACTGGGAGACACAAGTTACAGATTCCATCTTTATTTTTGAAAAGGTTTGTGCTGCAATATATTAGGGAAAAGCTATTTATTACCTGTTTTCTCACTTATGTAGGAAAGACTTGAACAGAAAATGAATACCATAGTTGATGCAACCAGGCTAAATTCATATACCCTTGTGTTTTTATGATCATGGATGGTATTTGGATCTGGTTTTGCTTTCATACAACTTTTTTGTTCTAATTTAAATGATCAAACAAATGAGGTGTGTTGTACCATCTCATGATGAGATCTGCAAGCCGCAGCCCAGTGTACTTCCTGCTTTTGAAAGCTGATGTATTTCCATACATCACTTATTAGGAAAGTAAAGAGAAAGTATTATCTTATCAAGTCATTGATCTTTTATGCCATATGTATTAAGAAGGAATGCATCTAATAGTTACAGGATGATAGCTTTTGAGGACTGGACTCGTACTTTAAATGGTTTGGTCGTTTGTTGTAGTTTTTTTTTTTTTTGCCTTCACAGCTGTTCATACAAGAGAAATGTCCCCAAAGGTTTGTCTGACTGGAAAAGCTGGCAGGTGCAAAACTGTTCAGTTCAGTTCAGTTTCCAATATGGCTGCCACACAATAACATAAATATGGCAAATGTTGCAGGAATAAACTCTGTATTAGCACTTCTGTTGTATTTCATCTGATTAAAGCGGAGGAACACATTGTGCTGTAGGAACTGTTTGTTAGGATTCTCCTGGAATGTTTAAAATCCTAAGAAATAAAATGATATCCTCCTCAAGATGCTAGATGGCACATGAACAGTTGCATCATCTTTATAAGTAGCAGCAGACTCTCTTTAGTCTGAATTTGACCTTTTGCAAAGTGCTAAAAAACATGGCACATGGAGCTTATCCAATCAGAGAAACTGAAGCAATAGCTAAAACTTGGTGTTTGGCTTTGCTCAGTTTGGTTGTGCACACAGATCTGAACTTTACCTTTTGAGACAGATGTACTGAAACATCCCAATGACTTCTGTTTAACGTCTTATTTTATGAACAAAAGTGTTTTCGTAACACAGTGCTCTCCAAACAAATTCTTGTCAGGATTCAACAAAAGTTTGAAGCTCCATGAAGTGGAAGGCTTTTCCTTTTAAAGTTGTTAGATTCTGATCAGTTTTAACATCACTTGGATTTGCTGCTGCAACTCCATGACTTCGTGTGTGGATTTTGCATGAAAACTTGCTGAAGTAGAATTGTTCAATTGGCTGAAATACTGCACTGCAGAGACAAAACATGCAACAGCAGAAAGCACCTGTGTTGTTCCACATGGCACAAAAACAAAGAGCAGGAGAACAGGTTTGAGAGAACTTACTTGAGATAGTTTCGCTCTCTCCGTTTCTTGGCGGGAAACAATCAACTGCCTCTTTCATTAACTGTCGCTTCGAGGAAAATTATTCCCTGAAATAGTCCCTGCTCTTTGACTACTTTTTATTTTAAAACAAAAATACTATTTTAAAGCCTATATATTTTATAAATAACTTTTTTCCATGCCTTGGCACAGTATTATTTAATAACTGAGACAGAAACAGGCAAAAGACGACACTAAAAAATCAGAGTGATGTGGACACCCAAAAAATGTTTGGCTTTGATTATCTGTTACCTAAACAGTTGCGCAACAGTTTCACAACAACAACTGGGTTTTCAGACCGTTTCGTAGGATTTTCTAACAATAGCTGAAGAGCCACCACACCCACATGTGAGATGCAGTCATATTTAGGTCACTTTTAATAATGAGGATTGCTAAAAGTTGGAGCTATTCTTCTAAACTTCCACTAAGCGTGCCAGCAGGGTTTTGTTGCATCATGTTCCCTTTACTCTTTGTTGGGTTAGTGCTTGGTTTCATTATTAATGAAACCAGATAAAAGCAACAGGGATCATTTATGAAATGAAAACATTGTTTCATTGTCAAAATATGCAGATATGTGACTGCGGTGTTGCTCCAGCTGCACAGGTTACTGTCAAAGAAGGGAAAATGTTTGCCAGCACACTTCTTCATGAACGCTGATAAGTATGTGCCTTGTTTTGTAAATTTATCAAGCCACCATTCTTGAAGTGTGTGGTTTGGTTATTCAATTTCAGAACAACAGACTTCTGATATTCTTGTTGAAGATAGTTTTGTTTATTTTACTTCACCAGTTTAGCAACGCTCAAGTCAGTGTTTGATATTATTGCAGTTTTCCAATGACATTTTTGTCTTCGGTAAAAATAGCTTCACGAGGCACACATGCCTGAAAAACTTTGAAATATTTGATTTCACATTACATAAAGCAATTTTAAATGTATGGTTTGACTTTTTCTTTGCCACTTCTCAAAAATGAGAAAAACAAAAAAAATTCTGTCTGTCAAGAAAGGCAGATACTCAGTTGATCTTAGTAATTTAGGAAATGGCTCCAAGAGAACAAGTTTTTTGTCTAAACTTGCTCTTATCAGTCTGAGAAATGGCTAAATCAATACAATGGTCAAACAGGCTTAGCAATGATTGACCAAAGTTCAAGAACTTAAAAAGGTCCTCAACACTCACTGGTAAAAACTGTGACAAATGTTTCAGTGGGAGATTATACATCTCCTATAAATAAACTATTTTGTGATTTTTTTGTTTGTTTGTTTTTTTGTCATTTTAAATTTACCTGAAGGTAAATACAGAGTGTTTTATATGGAAGATTACATATGGAAAGCAGCATTCTGTCAAACTGGAGCATAACAAACATAAGATGTTTTGGGCCATACCATTATTTTTTGTTTATTTGGGAGTTTTCAGAGCAGGTCTGCAGTTCAAAATATACAGAATTGGTCCAAAAATACTGGTTTCATACCTAAAATAGAAGTTATAGTAGGCTATAGCTTCTTTTAGGAATCTTTACTGGCACCCAAACGTAAAAAGCGTTAAAGATTGCTGTTGGATCAGCTTTATATAAATTCTTTCAAAATCACGTTCGGTAACCATCTATAAAGAGTTTTTAATACTTTTTCTGACAGGTTTTCAACTCTTCAATGCATTTATTGTATGAGTCTGGACAGCCATTGCCTGGCTGGCAGAGTCAAACACCCCTTGAGGTGGTAATTTGAATATAACTTATAACTATGTTTTATTGTCTGTCACACATAGAGTAGAGACTTTTGGCAAACTAATCTGTCATTAAACGGGCACCAGCAGGTCTGAATATTTTCTGTTCTGCTCACCATTTTCAAATATGATTTAATTGATTTTCAGGACTTTTCGGACTTTATTTTAAAGTTAGGAATAAGTTTTCACCTCCTTGCTGTGAGGTTTCAGATGGAGTGGCCCGAGAAGAGAACACGTCCATTGACGTGTGTGTTGGGTTCGTTTGGGAACTGTTTATTTTGAGAGGAATCTGATACATGCTGGTTTCCTGGGGAATCAATTGTGCCATCTGACTCTGATCATGGAGTGTGACTGCACATGCCACACGACACAGGTATATCCGTTACCTGGATCCATGTTCTTCTCACAACACTTGTGATGTTTTCCAGCTGGGACTTTTAAAATTTGATTTAATAAAAACCATGAAAGGAGTTGATAGAGAAGGCCCAGGTTTGACCTGGGTGCATAAGCACGCCTGTCTACCAAAGTTTGATTTCAAAAGCGGTACGCCTTCTGTCCTTTCCCACAGTGATCACATAGCCTTTAGTTAAGTTTGCACTGATTATTGAGGCTTAAACACCTGGCAGATGTCACCCTCAGAGCTGCAAAGATCATCTCCGCACAGTTGTCTTCCTGATTTTGCAAAACAAGATAAAAGGACAAGTTAGGGCAGAGACCGGAGGTGTCTGTATGTGTGTGAGACTTTGCTTCATTCCCACATCAATACCAGTTTGTCTGCAGCAAGGCAAACTGAAAACTTGTGATTCGGTCTGTTGAGAAGCTGATTGGCTGCATTTAGCTGTTGTTCCAGGACTTCGAGATGGGCCATCCCTCTCCTGAGTCCCCTGCACTGCTGGCAGAAGACCGGTGTGTTGTAGAACCGGAAGGAACAGGAAGAGTTTCTTCTGTTGTAACGTACTGCCATGAAAGCTTTTGGTTTCTGTCTTACAAATTAATCTAATCTTAAAGAATCACTGTTGCACATCTGAATATCTTTTTAATGTATTTATTAAGATAACTTTAGCTATTCTATTTTGAAAATATGAAATACATTTATCTTTAGCTCTCTTTACTCTGATACCCCCAAGTAAAATCCATTGGAGTCAATTCCCTTCAGAATTCACCTCATTGGTAAATAGAGCTCACCTGCATGTAATTTAATCTCAGTGTGAACCATTCCTTTAGGGTTTTTAAGGATCGTAGAGCATAGAATAATAACATGAAGAACAAGGAATATACCAGACAGGTGAGGTGTAAAGTTGCTATGAACATCTCACAGCGCACTGTGGCTGGAAAATCAAAAGATTAGTGCAATCGCAAACCTCCAAAGACATGGGCACCTAGATTGACCAGCCAGGCAAAGAGAGAATTTATTAGAAAATTAGTCAAGAGGTTTATTGAAACTCTAGAAGGGGTGCAGAGATCCACAGCTCAGGTTGTAGAGTGCTTGTTAAAAGTCCTATTTAAATTTTCCTAAGTCTTGTTGGAGACATGGCAAACAATTGTGGTTTGAGCCATAAAGGAACTTTCTGAGCTACATGCAAAAAGTGTAAAAAAAAAAAACCCATAAAACTACTGCACATCACCCTGGATGGACCATCCATATTGTGAGGTGCCAGCATAATGCTGTGGGGATGCTTTCCTAGCACGCCTGCTAGGAAAGCATTAACTCAGGTTAGAGTTAATGGAGCTAAATACAGGTTAATGCTGGATGAAACTTGTTGGGGGTTGCAAAAGACTTGAGACTTGGGCAGAGGTTAATCTTCCAGTAGAACAACATCTCTAAACGTGCAACCGGAACTATAGAAAATGGTTTAGGTCCACTCATATTCATGTGTTAGAAAGCCCATTACAGATTTTTAACATCTGGCCACCCCTCTTTGTAAAATTTCTTCCCAAGAAAAATTATTTGCCAACTAGTTTAATAAAAAATGATGGTTCCCATTATGCTTATTTGAATCTCATTTTATTTAATTTTAAGTAGTTCATTTTTAGTTGTAGTTAGTTTTTATTATGGTGTCATTATGCCCTGATTCCCTCATTTCTCCACATTCAACACATGTTCTAATCCCTTAGTGTTTCTTGGATCACAATAAAAAAAGGTTTAAGCAGATGTTTGGTTATTTTGTTGTGATCTCATCTGAATTTATTTATTTATTTCCATGCCAAATAAATCCGAACTAAGCTGCTTTTGGCTCCTGGTTTAGTCTGGAATAGTCACACAGTCAATATGATCAGAATGAATATCCAAGTCTGAGATGTAAACATGAGTTTATTGAGTTCATAAATTATCAGCAGCAGGATTCTCACAATCCAGCAGTGACAGATGGTGTCATTAATATGGACAAGATTACAGAGTGACGGACGAGTGACAGTGTGGGGCTTGTGCTGATGAGCAGGCCTGCCCCACCCATCACTACAGGCGTCTCTAGTTCTGTGTCCTGTCATGGTAACTAGATAGGGATTTTCCTAGACTCACTTAGACTCACTTACATGCTGAGCAGCTCTCTGTTTACACATGTGGACAGAAGGCTTTTCAGCAGCCAGTCCTGTTAAACTAGAGCTATGCTTTTCTTGTCTTAAAGTACCGGTACCACTGGTCCATTTCTTTGCGAAGTGCTTTTGTCTGACTCATTTGTTAGGATCACAATCATGGGAATGTTTTCCATTTGCTCAGATGTCAAACATTCTTCCATGTCATGCCTGTTCAGCACACCAGGAAGTGAAAAAGCTTCACACTCAATGTTAAATTTACAGAGGGCAAATTAACAGAATTAGGAGGGTGTCGTCACAACACCTAAACGGCTTCTTGAGATTTTGGTGCCTCTTCAAATCGTGCAAGCTAAAAGCCAAATTAAAAACGAACACACTGTTGTTTTTCATGTGTTTGAGTGTTTCTCTGGAGCTGCAGGCTTCTGTTGAAAACATGGTTTTAAGCTTACTTTGCTTGACTGATTTCAGTTCACTTACACCATCTTGTGGCAAAACAGCAAAGTTTACGTCTCTGTACATGAATTCAAAGGAAGCAAAGTTCAAAATTTTGTTAAGAGTGTAGTCAGGAAATGTTGATTTTTAGTATTTCTTAAACTAATTTAAGACACTAATTCTAAAAGTTAAAGTCATTATATATATGAATAAATTTGTACAAAATAAAGTATTTTAAACTATTTATAGTAATTTTACGGTGGTGGTTTATGGGTAAATAAACTTCAAATTATTAATGTTTGCTACAATTATGTTTTAACATTTATTATTCATTAGTTGTAAGCCATAATAATAACTACTAGATGTAAAAGCATAGTCAGTATATGATCTACATCATTAATGATTTTCACTATTTGTATTGCGTCAATGAAAGAAATTGGTGCAATACAATTGCGCTAATTTTCCTAATCAAATTTACAGAGTTTACCTGTAGTTTTACATTTTTGTAAGTGAATGATGCAACACAGCGCAACCTCGATGCCCTCTACCTTTTAAGCCTTGGCAACTCCTGTGTTTCTCTTTCTGATTTTGTTTATGAGGTCAACATCAGCAGCATCTGCTTCCTGGCTGACCAATCGGGGTGAGGTGATGAGCAACAACAATGAGATTCAGAGTATCTAAGTGTGAATGGAGGGGTTTTATGTCAGAAATTAGGCAAAAGAGGATTAGTGTCTTTCGCCTAATTCTATTGGCTGTCTAGCCGCTCTCCTATTGGACCTTCACTGATGACATCAGTGTCATCAAAACAAGCCTGACTGCTTTTGAGATGCTCCTTCATCTGTTGATCAAAAGTCTGTTTATTGAGAGTATATCTTTGCCCTTCCAGACAATTTTTGTGTATTTTACTCTAAACTTTTGGATCACTTTTTATCTGAAATAAGAAGTAGCAATGGTGGTACTTTCAACTAATAACTTTAGCTTATATTTTAAGTGCTTTCCATTTGTTTTGAAGAATAAGGGTAAGTGAAAACAGCCTTATTTGCTTGTAGAAGTCTGATATTTGTTGCTGCTCCCTGGAAATCTAAAGTATTTTATTGATGTTGATTGATGTTCACACAACATTGCTAAGAATGCTAATGTTATGTTGACATTTAACACCTTTTTCAAGAAACAAAAAACTGTTTTTAAAATTTTACTCAAGAATTTAAAAGGAATTTAAATTAAGCCTACCTGTAAATAAACAGTTTTCTTTTCTGCATCTCAGAAGCCACTGTAAAGCTGTTACAGAAAAAGAAAGTGAAAACTGGCAGCAGCCACTAAGCTAATTCCAGTCTAATTAAAGAAGTAGAACAGCTTAATGCAGAGCAGTTCTCACTATTGCATAAAGGCCTTGTGATAGGTTGATGATCTGAGTCTTTAACGTTTTGAAGTACAAGATAAAAGTAAGTTTGATACTATTTGTTATTGCTTACTTTGATGTATTTGGGACTAATCTACATACACTAGAATTATGGATCTCCTATTTCTAATGGATCTCAATGGGGTTACAGTGTTGGTAAAAATCAAATAGTCCACACAACCATAAAAATCAAACAAATAAGTCCATAAATAATATGTAAGAAAGTGGAATGGTACAGGGAATAAGTATTCAGCATATATAATGAAATTAGTTCATTTATCTAGCAAACCCTTGGTTTGCAATGGCACCCTCAAGATGGTCATGTTTTTACACATGTAAGCTAAGTTGAAGTCCTACCTATTATTTGCACTCCCATGTATTTGTGTGCGTCTCATTTCTTACTGTTCTGGTCTCTCTGTTTTGTTAGTGTTTTGTCAAAAGAAGCTTCAAATTAATGTGAGCTAATCCGGTTTTCCTTTTTTTCTTTTCTTCCCTCCAAGCTGTCCCAAAGCTAATTGATGATGACAAGACTCCAGCTCCCCCACAGTTCCAGGAGAATGTCTTTATCGAGAGCAGCAGGTCCAAGTACGTGGAGGACCTCCACACCGAGGCCCTCGAGGGGCTGAAAATGATGCAGGAAGAAGGTATGCTGATGTGATTAATTTGAAAGGAAGGGATGTTGTTACTTGTATGAATTTGCAGTGAGTCTGAACATATGTTTTTTTTTTTTTTTTTTTTTTGCCAGAAAACGGTAATGGAGTGGAGTATCAAGATAATGAAAGCACAGTTGTAAGTTTGGCACGCAATTTTATGTACAAATAAATGAAATGTTTTTGTTATCTGTTAAATATATTTTTACATTTCATTTTATCCTAGTCGACTGTGACGGTCCAAACAGACGGGGAAAGTGCGGGGTTCGTGACAGACAGCACCATTCCTGACACATCCTCGGTTATCTCGAGACAATCATCGATGTCCGCAAGATCGTCCCGCTCTGGACTCACCAGGCAAGGTAATGAGATATAAACAGTGTTTATTTCCTTATTATCATACCATAGGTTTCACACTTGGATTTGTTTACTTTTACCCTATTTTTTTTTTCCTTTTCAACATTTGTTTTCATATAAACTTTTACCAAAGTTTAAAAATGTACTCTAAATTGTCATAGCATAGCACAACAAATTTGGTTATATGACTCAACTTGATAATATCTTCCACTAAAGATGCTCAGAGGTTTCATTCTATCAGGGATTAGAATTATTTGTTATATTTCATTAGACTCTGTGGGTCCAGTTTTAAAATCAGATCTGCTAACCTGATTTTATGTAAAATATGACATAAAATCTTAAGAGAATACAAAATTGAATTCACTTGTAAGTGACGTTTGAGCATTCGAATGGTTATTTATCCCAGTCATTCATCAAACATCTTGAACTAGGAAATAAAAACACTGTTCTGCAATGCAAGCACGTTGATTTGGGGGAAATGGAATAGGTTGTGACGAAATGTGCATCTGAATTGACAAAGGGAACAAATGACTCTGTACCAATTTTATTATCTAACTAATTTAACCCACATTGCAAAAATCAGTTGTTTCATCATAAATTCAATTTAAGTACAGTAAAAGCTTTTAAAAAATAATTTCAATTATAGTAGTTTGATTTATTGCATTCCTACCTGTCTCATGCATAGGTAGGAAATGTAACTTATTGTATCTTATTCTGAGAAGTTAAAAGCACCTGTTTTATATTTAGTTTCCTGCTTTTCTATGCTTTTTCAGCATCAACATTCAGACCACTGAACTCTGGTAAAAAGTCAGAAAAAAGCAAAACACGAAAACGTCACCGGAGGACTGTTGCAGGGATTCCACGACATGTTCAGAAAGAGCTTGGTATGCAGCTATTTTTTGTAAGAACATAACATTTTCTGTCGCTTGCCTATAAACTTTTTTTTTTTAATTCCATCAGGCTTGGATAGAGTGGGATGGACAGTAACTCAGCGGCTGGATGAAGAACAACTTTTCAACGGAGATACAGATAACAGCCCTTTGACTGGGCCAGAATCACCAGAAATACTAGGCTCCAGGCCTCAAGCCTCAAACATCATCCATCCACTTAGCAAAGAGAAGGTGGCGCAGCTGAATGCTGCCCATGCTGCCCATGCTGCCCATGCAGATGACCTGGCCCTGCTGCACCGTTTCCCTCCTCTTTCTGAATCTGAGCGGAGACCTCGGTCCGTGGCTGTGCCGTGGATGACTACTGCATCCAGTCTCCAACAAAAGCCCCCTAGCCCAGTCATGACCATGTCACCCCAGGCTGCATACATGTCTAAAATAATTCCCAACGCTGTGCTGCCACCCTCCATTGACGTAGTGGAAATCAGCCGCAGTCGAAGTCGCAACAGTGTCCGCACGGTCAGCAAGAGCAGCCTGATGGTGTCCAGCCCAGCTCCCTCCCGTGCTTCGTCTAGAGCTTCTTCATCCAGAACCACTTCCTCCAATATCACCTCTGTCTCCCGCTATAATGGTCCTACTCTGTCTGACACTTCCTGTTGCAGCAGCTCAGATTCTTCAAACACCTTAGTGTCCGATTCTTCAACCATCTCCAGCAGCAGCATGCAAAAAATGCCCTACAATGTAGATACGTCTGCTAAACATTATAAGGTCAATAGCAATTCTTCTAATGGCACCTTCAACACTAAGGTCCTAATTAAGGGACAGCAGAAAGATGGGCAATTTGTGCGTAGCCTCTCTGTCATTAAGTCCAAACGAGCTCCTCCTCCTCCAAGTCGCTCCTATTCCCTTCACAGCAAAGTGAAACGGCGATCACAGGATCTTTTAGAGCTTCCAATAGAACCATCAGTCCCTAGCAAGGAAAAGGAAAACCATAAACCTGGATCATCTCCATTGCCCTCATGTGTAGACAGCCCTGGTTATCATGGAGACACCAGCTCTCTAGATGACTCTACAGGTTCCACATTATTCGCTTTAAAGAAACCTCAGCTACTGGCACCAAAGACTGAGGATTTGAAAAAGGCTGCAGCAACAGATTTCACAAACCCTTCAGAAGAAAAGCAGGAACAGTTTCAAGAGAACAAGCACACTAGATTATTGTCTCCATCCAGTGGTTACTCCAGCCAAGATGGAACATCCCCTCAACAGCCTCCCAGCACATCTCCAAAGCACAAAAAGGGGTTCCTTACAAAGCTTCAAAAGTTATTCTCTGGGCCAAACTCTTCTAGTTTGGCTCCAGCTGTCTCAACCCAGACAGGGATTACTGAACCTAAACATGACACAGTGAGTGTCAGCCCCTCAGTTCAGACCCTGAGAGAACTCTTCAACATCCCTCCCCCACCCAAAGTCCACGCCCCACCACCGCCTCCCCCTGAGGTATGGGCTCACAGTAAACGTTCATTTGAGTTACTCCTGGGGCCTCCTGCTCCTGACAACCCTATTGCCATCATAAAGAAGAATCCAAAGGACAGGAGACAACAGAGACAGTCTCCCTCCGTGTCTAGAGAAGGATCTGTAAAGAGCGTTGCAGTAGAAAGAAAACACAAGTACACGGCAGAGCCTATAAATGAATCGCTAGAGGTAAAGAAAGTTCAAGAAAGTGGGATTTTAAATGCAGAAAATCACAAAGAGAAGATTGAAAGATTGTCTCAGAATGGAGATTTGAAAGGTAGCGTTAAGGAAGAGAAAGAGAGAGTATGTGACATTTTAAATGGGATGTTAGTGAAGGATATAGAAACACGTGAAAGGAAAGGTCAGAAAACGTCCAGCCAAGCTGCAGGGAATATTTCTTCATCGGTGAGTGGTCCTCTACAACTCGCCGCCATACAGACCGCTGAGGCTTCCAGATCTCTACAAGTTGTTTCGCCTGAATCATCCTGGCCTCCCCCTCCTCCACCAATGGCTCAAGCTGGCGTCAACGGAGCAGATGGGCTAGATTTTCCACTTCCACCACCCCCATTCTTCAGTGAGGAGGGAGTGATTTCACCTGCTCAGGTGCCACCAAATAGGAACAGTTATGGTTGCAAATCATCACCTGGAGCTGTGCTTACTAGACAAGATGTGAAAGGAGATTGTGTTGAGGTGCCTCCTTCATCAAGTATCCCTCCTCCCCCACCCTATACTGCTCCCCTTCCACCAACCATTGAGACTGAAAAGGGCTCTGTCCCACCAAAAGAGTCTTCAGCATCTACTTCACCTGTTAAAGAAGTCCATCTTCCGACAGCTGTAGAGGTTTCTAAAGACTTTACTCTTCAACATACCCAGGAAACATCTTACTCCACTGAACAGGCAGGTCCTTTGAGAAAGTATGTTGCACCTCAGAGTATTCCACCCCTACCAACACAGCTCCAATCGTCAGAGCAGAAGATAGACAAGAGTGCCCCACCAAAACCTGAAACTAAAGATTTACCAAACAGTATTTTAATCCCTCATCAGAGTATTCCTCCCCCTCCTCCTATAGAGCCTCTGCTCAAGTTTTCAACTGATAATTCAGGAACTGACGAGGCACCAATTTTACCACCATCTGAGTTCAGAAATGCTTCTTCACTAAAAGAGGCAGAAGAAATTGCTTCTACTCAACCTATTAACATTCCGTTGCCTCCACCTTTGCCAGCACAGATTCCTGCCAACAGTAACCATAAATATGGCCCTCTAAGTATAGAAAACCAACACCAAACGACAGCTTGTGCATCTGATGTACACAGAGAACAGTCGAATGTTATCACCCCTTCCCTCTTGAAAATGGTCAAGCTTCGGTCTGTTGAAAACAGTCTGGAACCCCTTGAAACTCGAGAGCAGGCCTCTTCTAAAGGTGTCTTTAAGCACCCCTCTTCTACTATAACATCATCACTTATGCAGATGGTCAAACTTCGGTCTGTGAACAACAGCCCTGAACCCACTGAAACTTCCACAGACATGGAAGAGGAACCAACACCGTCTTTTCTCCAAAAGGTAAAGCTTCGGTCCATCAACAACAGCCCCGAACCAGCTGAAGTTACCAAGGAGTCAGGCGAGGCATCAGTGTCCAGTGCCACCCCATCCTCTCAGCAGATGGTCAAGCTTCAGTCTATTAACAGCAGCCCTGGACCCCCTGAAGTTGCAAAAGATGAAAGTGAGGCATCGGCGTCTGATGCCACCTCATCCTCTCTGCAGACAGTCATGCTTCAGACTGTTAACAGCCTTGAACCCGCTGAAGAGGTCAAGGATGCAACCAAGGAGTCTGTAAAGAACAGTCCTGAACCCCTTGAAGTGAAAGAGCAACCAAAGCCTGAGACCCCAGTGAACCAACAGCTCCCTGACAAAGAGCTCCCAACTTCATCTTCCAGTAGTGAGGCTCCTCAGAAGCCCATCAGAAAATCTCTGATCATGACACATCCCACTTCCACATCTCCACCTGCCACCATCACCTCACCACCAACTCTGTCTCAGTCTGTTGAAGTTTCAACTGCAACTTTACCAACAGTTGTCTCTCCAATGACAAGGTCTCCTCCTGCCACAACCTCTTCTGGCTCCATGAACCTGCAAGAGGCCATTCGCCTCAGGACAGCTGCCAGATCGAAACAGGGTCCTTCTTCTCGGCTCTCACCTTTGTCCCCTCCAGACTATCTTAAATCGCCGTCAAGTACTGCAAGCTTCATCTTCTCCAAAAGCAACAAGAAGGCAGTGATTGAGACGAAGCAAAAGCAAGAAGAGAAGGAAAATGTGCAAAACAACGTGGAAGATTCCACTAAGGTGACGAGTGAAGGAGAGTCGAAGATAGTAGGGAGAGTGCCACCACCTGTAGCAAAAAAACCGAAAGCAAAGGGTAAAGAGGCTGAGGTCAGTGATGCTGTGGAGCAAACTGCAGGACAGGAAACACAGCTAGATGCTCTCAAAGGTAAGAGCAATTTGAACAAAGAGATTAACTTGTTTTATTGGTCTATGCCTAAAGGAATAAATGCTTTGAAAAAAAAATTTTTAGCACTATTTAACTTAACAGTTCTTGTCATGCCCAGAGCTGCGTTGCTTTAACAGTCGTCATTCAAATCAGCATCACTGCTACAGTCCAACCCATTTCGCATGCTACAAATCTAATTGTATCTGTCTTTTTCGTCTGCAGATACCACAGAGGAAATAAACGGGACAGCAGGTACTGTTCAGAGCGGGACATCATCAGCATGAATGTAAAGCCTGAAGGAGACCTTGGAAGGACTAAATAACACTGACTTCTTTTTGATGCAACTGTTTGGATTTGAATTGATATGGTTCTTATTTTCAGAATTTATGCATTAGAAAGTTGTTTGAGTTTCATGTTAATGGTGTGGGTCTTAATTTTTATTAATTCATTTTGCATTTTAGAGAAAGCAAGTAATGTATATTTTTCTTGCCAGAGGGACTTTTGTTCATGGTACTTAAGACGTGGAGGGAATATGCTGCCCTCTAGTGTCAAGTGATTGCACCACTTAAAATATGTCCTGCTGAATCAAAGCTTCAGTCTTTGCTTGTATCAATGGGATCTTTGGGAACTGATTTGTGTTTATATAACATTTGTCTATTTAACATATCTAATAATTACAGATGTGTTCCACAGAGTTCTGTATATTTTCCAAAAGAGTTTCCACACCAATTATGTTTGTTTTAAAAAAAACTATATTAAGTTATTTCTGTCTTTTCATTGGACTTCCCTAGAGAGGATTTCACTTAGTGCAAAGTACATTGTTTAAATTTGCAGTCATTTGTCAAATCAAAAACTCTTTATGAAGCCCATTTCATGCTGCTTTCGTTACTGACGGTGGGAAGCGATGCTTTCCACTCACAGTCCCAACTTATTTTTGTTCAAACTGGTTTTGGAGGCTGAAATGGAGGATATAATCATTTATAATGAAAATTAAACACTTAAACACTGAAAGAAATTGTGTGATTTTAATTTCTGTACCATGAGTGCTGTGAAAAACTATTCCCTCCCTGCATTTCACATAAATATTTTAACAAAGTTGACCTGATTAAGGTGGGTCCACCCACCCAATCCAACCAGGCTCCATGTAAAAATACATCAGCTCTCCAAACCTAACTAGTTGTACCACTCTTGGTTGCAACCATTTCTATCACATGTACAATGAGTCTTTTGCAAAACTATGGAGGAATTTTGGTCCACAATTCTTTGCAGAATTGTTTTTCAACCACATAAGGTATAAGGCAAAGTCAAATAGGATAGCAGTAGTATCCTATTTGACCAAGTATGTTTATTTTCTGAATTGCTGTTTTGGATTATCTTGGTCATTTGGCAAAAGTCAGAGGAACTCTTGTTTTTGGTCTGCAGTATTTTTATTTTACTTGTTGCTCTCCTATAGATGCCATTTTTAAAGTGTCTTATAACCACCAACCTGAAATAAAGCAAATGGAGCATGCAGTACTTGGATGTTCTGGGATCCACTCTTGCAGTATTTTTTGTAAGAAAACCACTACTGGAGGTTAACTACACTTCCATGGTTTCAGTATTTGAAAATGGCTCCAACTTAAATCTCACAGATTCTGAATTTAACAGAATGGGTCAATGGGTTATAGTTAATTGGTTCCAATTATAAAATAAGTTTGATATGAAACATGTAAAAAATAAATAAAAAAAAGTCCATAAGGGGGCAAATACTTTTCTACAGTACTGCTTCAGCTTTTTTTTTTTAATTAAGTCCAAATTTTTGTTTGGGTATGGCAAAAATCTAATGCACATTTGGTTAAGCAAATGTTCATAGGGATGGGCAGACTAGGCCATTAAAAATTTTAAGGTGGCACAACAGAAGAGATGGTGAACTACGCCATCATTTTTCCAGAGTTTGTACTGAATATTATTCTTATTCTTAAGTAGATTGAGTAAACATAGAGTTTAAACTTAAGTTATCACAAGACACTTCAGTCATTGGATTTCTGTCATTTATTGTGCACAAGCAAGTCAAAAATCAGATCAGTCCTCAAGCAGATGGGCCATCTGTTTTATGTCCATGTGAAATACCATGTTTCCTCCTGTTCCTCCATCTCACCATCATCATTCCTTCCTTGCATCATCCTCCTGTTCTCATCCCCTCTACATGCGTGCTTCTTCGTTTTTCCTTCCTCCGGGTCAGGGGGCTTCGGCTTCCCCTCACGGACAACATCAGTAAACGTCTCCTTCCAATGCACCCTCGGAAGAAGCAGATCTTTCACCTCAGTGATTTCATCTTCACTTGCCTTAAAGGCTTCTTCATATCTTGATTCACCTTTCCCAAACTCATTTAAATCTGATAATTTAGGTTCACTCCACTTGTGCGCCAAGACCCCCTTACTGTCAGCCAACTCCTCCAATTCTGGTTCCACCGTTTCTCCACGGATTGTTTCACTTTCTTCAAGCCATTTTTCGTTTGCCTTTTCATGCTTTTCACCAGCTGCATCCTCCCAAAGTTTTTGATTGTCATTTAGGTCTTTGTAATGTAGTTTGCCTTCATCTTCTCGTCCCCTGTTGTCTGCAGATGGGATCATTTCTTGGTACCAATTCTCAGATGTTTGTGGCTGATCAGAGATTAGTAATGGTTTACTGACAGCAAAACCTTTGGAACAAAAGACCAGAAGTGTTTGGTTCACTAAAAATCTAAAGCATTAAATAAATATACATAATATTGCATTCACCGATAATTTAATAAATTTTTAATGATAGCTGGTTCACTTAAGATCAATGGGTCTTGTCAACAGCAGGCTTAGATTGTGGTATGATAGTCAATAGCCATGTTTGAAAATGGATTAAAATTTCTATTGAAATTTTGTGACTCTCTTCTCCCCCAACAATCCAGTGAAAAGTTAAATTTGACATTTTGGTCAATATTAATTACATTTTAAAGCATGCGTTATATGTAATACAGAGGAATGAGTGAAAGAAGATATTCATTGAAGAGCACAAGCGCCCTATAAAGCTGAGCAGAAATGGACAGACTGACAAACCTTCCAGTGCCCTCCGTGGTTTTGAGGTCACACATGTTGAATCACAGCACTCGCATATTGAATCCTCACCAGTGAGTGCTTGCCATCTGCAAGAGAAAATTTACAGTTTACCTAGAAACAGTAAACAGATACATAGATATGCCTCCATTTTTAAAGAACTCATTGCTCACCTGCCATCTTGGTAGGTGCAGGATTTTTGAGCAGGCCCGGGTTCCCCTGATGTGACAAACAACTTGCAAAAGATGGTGACCTAAAGAGGACAATAAATTACTCTCATCAGTTGCATATTAAAAAAAAAAAAAAAAAAAAAACACCTTTAGCACCATTATTTGCCATCCTCACCTTAGTGTCAGGGTTGGCTGTAAACTGGAATGTCCTCAAGGAGAACCTCAGGGTCTTGTCAGTCCGAGAAACAAACTGCGAGGATCCAGGTTCATGCTTGCTGTCCAGCATACACCTGTGGATTCAAAAGAAAAACAGAAAATTTTTTTACATATATATACAAATAACCAAACACCTAAATTACCATTTTTCTGAATACATACCCAAAGTTGTCTATTAAGGTGTATTTAAGGGAGGATTTGGAGCCACTAGAAGGTGCTGCATAGCAGCTGTTGGTGTACAACTTTAATCCAGCAGGTAGATGAGGTGCAGAGACTTGGATATTAACAGTTTGTCCCAGCAGGTACACCTGAGACTTGGCCGGTGTTCTCCACGAACCTGAGCCATTTAGAAAGTCAGTTATGCCACAGTGAAGATGTGCAGAACCATGTCAAGTGAAATATGGAGATACCGCACCTTGTGAAAATAAGCCAGAGTTTGTAACAAATAAAAAAAAAACATTTTCAATAGCATTCAAATTGATTGAGCCGTCCACTATGAATGTAGGGCTTCATAGGAAAACTGTTCAAAATAATAATTTTACCATCCATTAAATTGATCTGGAACTCCATAGGACGTCCCTTCAGTTTTTTGCGCAGAACAACAGTTTGCCATGTGGGTTGCACCGCCAATTGGTAGACGGCATGGTCTCTGAAGGACAAGGAATATGGAAGTCGTTTGCACTTTCAAACTCACTGTATGCCTTAAAATTAAGAGAAGCAAATCTAACCTCTGATAATGACATTCAATGTTGACATCGATTTGGTGCGCTCTGCTCGGAAACCGTTTTGGAGACGGTTTATAGTGGAGCACGTATTTGTAGACCAGATAATCGTCCGGCAGCTGTGCGTAAGACAGTTAAAAATGGCTCTGAAACCTAAAAAATGCCGCACATGGCTACATGCTTACCTCCCGCACTCCATCGCACGCAGTCAGGGGATACGTGAAGAGTAGGTCACCGTGCGGCCTGGAGATGCCGTTGCTTCTACAGTCCCTGCCCAGCGTCAGCTCCTGCGCCTCTGCGCCCAGACCATAGAAAGCTGGCTTGACCCGCACCACAAAGTCCGAAGGGGAGCAGGTGACAGAAACGTCCGGTGCGTACGCCGAGTCCGCCTTTATCCAAGCCTCTGGCTCCCCAGGAAACAGAGAGGGGGTCACCAGCGTGTAGGAATGAACCGACCTGAGCTGAGACAGAGGAGGCTTGAGCCTGGAAATCCTCTGGATGGCCCCTCTGTCCTCTGTGGTAGACGGTTTAATGACTTTAGACACTTTTCTCCGTGTGGTAAATAATGATTTGTGCGAATCCGCCGCACAGCAGATAGAGCCAAGTGATAACGCACAAATAAACAAAATAATAAAAAGATGCCACTTTGTTTTCATCGCAGCAGATCGCTTGTTTCTGCCTTCCACCTTCGAGCCGCGTGTTAAAACGCTTCTGTCGCGGCTGCAAGTAATTATGAGAGATTAAGCTTCCTGTTGCTCAAAAAGAAAAAGGCGATTCTAGTCTCATCTCGTTTATTTTTCACTTTTCAGCATCATCTTAATATATAGACTCAGATGAACTATTTTAAATTATTTTTGAGAAGTTCAATAAAATGGTAAATCCAACTTGTATAGCGTTTTTCCAATCATTTTGACCAATAGAATCACGCACCCATTCACACACATTTATACACCGATACGCTGATCGGTTGGCAATTTGGGCTAAAGTGTCTTGTCCAGGGGCACACCGACATGTGGCAAGTAATTTTACTGCAAATTTTAAATTATACTGTATTTTGTGTTGCTCTGTCACACAGCGGATGTAGAAGATAAGGGGTTTGTGGTGCTGACAAACTCTAAGATACATTTCCAAAGCTCTGCAGTCTGGATTTCTGTTACGTCAATTCAAATTAAACAAAACACTCTAGCACTCTGTTTCAACAATTTTTATTTATTGATTTACAATTTTACATAAAACATTCTTTTAATTATTCAAGTATTGCTCAATGCTGTCATATTTACAATTTACATATATGTACAACACGCTAGAAAATCTTCACAGATCTTCAGCTTGCATTTTCCATATCAACACTACAAGTGAGGCATAATGCACTCCAATTAGTGCCATTTCAAAAAAAATCATAAAGACAATACTACACAGTCCCAAATCCTTCCAGTAATCTTATTGGTCGATCGCATTACTATAAAAGCAGCTCGTTCAACTTTTAACTTTGAAGAATTTGATTTTTTTTTTTTTTTGCTCCCCTGTTAATAAATCACAACATTGTGATTGCATGAGGAAATAATATTCCCTTAGACAACTTGCTTAAATATTTAAATAAAGCCGTTCTCCTTCTGAGAACATTACCTCTTTTACTCACTGATGCTCAGTTTATTGAGAAAAGACTCAAAGGAATTGAAAGGCTTCTTTGCAGCATCAGGAAGTCTTCACCAGATAAATAAAAACTTCAAGCATAAATAGAAAAGCAACTGCCTGTGAGTGAGCTAAACTATGGATTTTACTTCATTTGGTACAAAAATGCATTTTCACCTTCAGAAAATTCAAGTAAACAAAACATGAAATGTTCTTCAGAAAACCAAAACAGTAAACAAAGCTCACCGAAAAACAGTGAGAGAGTGCTTACAAACCCCATGAACTGAGATATTCTAATAAATATAAATAGCCAAAAGCAAAAGTAACATCACACTCCCCTGCACCCACTAGAGTCAGATCTTACAAACCAATAAATAAATATATCATAAGGTACAACAACAAAAATCACGTCTGTAACTAAGATTTGGTGAGGTAAAGCAGACGAAGGAGGAAGTGGAGTGTTACTAAGAAAGCTGGTGGATTTTGGCTTCCCACAGAGCCAGAAAAAAAAAGTGGATCTCAATACATTTCTGGGAAAACATGAGGTTGGCATATGAGCAGATCTTAGTGCCCTGCTTAGCAATAGATGATAATAAATAACGGTTCAGTTGTCATTTTGGCTTCATGGTGATGAAACTAAAGCTGCTTTCAGTTGAATTCAGTCCCAACTGGTTGAAAAGGCAACAAACAAAATACTTTGGCCACTAGAGGGCGCCATGAACCCGCATGATTTATAGTATAAAGTAGGTTGATGCTGGTGATAAGGCAGCTGTGTTGGTCTGCTGTATGCTACCCATGCTGACAAGAGTCCAGTGCAGCTGCTACACACTGCTTCCCAGTTCTGACGTTTCCGAGTCGGAGTCTCTGTTAGGAGGATGAGAAACAACAACAAATCAAAAATACAAACATGTGCAAACAACGTAAAAAGACATGCAAATACACGAGGCAGGAGTAAACATTGTACTGCATGTCGTCACTTACAACAAATCCTCCAGTAGTTTGCGGTTGCCTTTTCTCCTCTCCTCATTGATGGGGTAGGTCATAATCACCAGAAGTCCGACGACGATGAGGACGATGGGAACAGGAGAGACCAGGACCTTCAGGGTTAAGCTGACCGCCTCAGGCTGGGAGCACTCAGCAGTCTCATACCCAGCAAATCTGCCAAAAATATGCAGCAAGACAGTGGAAAAGTTGAGCTGGTGTGTGCACACTTTGGATACATGAAGGATTGCACAAGCACATGACTGAAGCAGAGCTGGAGTTTGCAGCACTCTTTGCAAAAGTATTCACACCTTTTGCATACTTTTTCACATTTCAACTTATGTTACAGTTAGAATCTTCTATTTTAAGGGGTTTATGTGACAAAAGTAGTGCCATCCTTATCATACTTCTATTTCACAGTATGATAACTTTGAAATAGAAGAAAACTGATACAAGAGTCCAACGTCTCCTTTTCATTTCCCGAAAAATAAAATCCAGTGTTAATAGCAGGGTTCAGGACTCGGTAAATTTGCTATTAAATTCCATTTGTGAGTAATATAATCTCAGTGTGATATGTGAAGGGCTTAGAGATTTGTTGGAGAAAATTAGTGAACAAAGAGTATCACGAAGATCACGGAACATGGCAGACAGGTCAGGGAGAAAGTTATGTACATGTTTAAAGTGGGGTTAGGTTAGACACACTTTCAAGAAAAAGTAGTTAAGAAGAAAGCAAGTGTACAGAGGAAGCCAGACGAAGTCCAATTTAAAGTTGCCTCATAACATGTTAGAGATGCAGCAAGTGGGGGAAGATGCTCTGGTCAGATGAAAACAAAATTCAACTTTTTGTCCTGCATGTACAGACCGTCTTTGCGGTAAGCAACACTTAACAGATCAACATCGCTGAGACGGCCATGTCAGCATCATGCTATGGGAATGATCTTGAGACCTGGATATGAGGATCGCTGGCCTACACTTTAGTTTAATTGAAAATATGATGCAAAACTTGAAAAATCCTGGTCACACACTCTCCACCCAGTCTGACTGATGTTGAAGAACGGACAAAACAAAACAGTTTGTAGATCAACCAAGTTGGATGAGAGACATGCCCAAAAAAACTTGAAGCGAAAAGATGGTACTAAACAGTATTGACCGAGTGGGGCTGAATACAAACACGTCACACTTTTTAGATTTCAGTATGTTAACTCAGGCTACTTCTTATTTTCTTCCAACTTCACAACTATGTACTACTTTGCGCTGATCAGCCACGTGAAAATCTCCATAGAGTATATTAAAGTTTCTGGCAGCAACGTGACAAAATGTGTTCGAGTTTAAAAGGTTCAAGAGTATGAAAGTTTGTGCATGTAAAGTGCAATAGTTTCAGTGGTGAAAATAGTCATCTATATAAGGATAATGCAGGAGATAACAAATTGACTTACTTTAAACTGAGAGTGGAAATGCCGAGAGACAAGCCAGATGCAAACTTGATAAAGAACACATAAAAAGAATAGAAGAGGGCTTCATGACCGTGGACATCTGGATTCTGAACTTTGAAGTCATCCACAACATCCGGAAGCATTGACCTGAGGGGACAAACAGCATTTAGCTCATGATAAAAACCAACAGGAGAAGGAAAAGATGCTGTGGGTAAAACCTGGGTCCTCACCAAGGGAGGAGGAACGCTGCTGCCACACTCACACCTGCTGCCACGGAGACCAAGTAGGAAATGACCAGGTGGCTCTGGATGGAGACGATCAGGATCATGAAGGGTACTGCCCACTGCAGGAAAAGATAGAAAGAAGTCAGATTATTATCCTTATTTAGCACCATAACTTGGAAGTTTTCACAGTCTGTAAAAGTACAGACCAGCATTCCGCAGTACGTCGCCGTCTTCTTCCCAAACCGCGTCAGGAACCACTGCCACCACGGGATGGTTAAAGTTCCAGATACCTGGGGGGGAAAAAAGGGAGGAATGTTTGATACTCGGTTTGGGTTGAGAATGAATGTGGAATCATGACAGCAAGTGTATCAATCAAGGATGGCAAACCTAGATGTGCAAAGATCCAATCACTGAGATGCAGAAGCACCGATGTAATCGAGACTGCTTAAGAATTATATTTTTTATAGAATTGACAGGCAACCTAAATTTGATATTTTCACTTTTTCACACTGCAGAGATGTAATTTACATTCCCAACAAACTTTAGAGCTTCTTAAAATCAAGTTGCTGCCATGTGTAGTGTTAAATTTGCAGTAGCTGTGGAGTATCATCATTCCCCATTTAAGATGTTTTGGTTCCTTTCCACCGACTTCAAGAATGTTACATTCCCTTTTGAATCTGAGGAGAAAAGGCAAAAAAAAAATTGCAGTTGTAGTAAACTAAAGAAATCAAACTGCAGAGGAGAAAAGTTAAAAGTGTATAATTATGTTTGAAACTTTTAAAGCATCCAGATTTGTAGTTAGTGGGATGGAAATAAGAGGAAAAGGGGCCAAGATTAAAAAGATGGAGGACTTTAAAATGTTAAGATGGTCTGGCTGCCAGACATGAAGTACAGTGGATGACTCAAGATGTTTGCACAGTACAACAGATAAGGGGGAACTAATTGGTTGGACAATTTGTGAAATCATACTTTTTAGGATATTTTCCTTTGAAAGACAATCAGAAAAAGATGTACATAATTTAATACATGACTTATATTTACAGGAATAAAAATATATTTAATTGTTAGATGTACAAAAACAGCATTGAGGTTAAAAATAAGCTTTTATAATGAATTGGTCAAAAGTATCTCTATGAAAAATCTCTTAGGACAGCCATCTATTGCCAACTAAATACTGAAGCTGCATAACTATGTGGGAGAAGACATTCATATCTGAAGTCAGGAATAATTATGTTGCATTTCTCACAGTGATATGAACATGAGACAATCAGAACACTGAGACCGTGTCCTCTAGTTTTAGACATTTTTGAGGTTTTTTGAAAATTGTTTCATAGAAGATAAAAAACTTAAGACTAAAATCAGTTTTTATTCAGCATCACTGGTGAGTTAAAACCTATTTTCAAAATTCAGCTGCAGTCAGATGCTTTTGCAAGGACTTATCATTGGCAGTAAAATTGTCTTCATTTACAGCTTTCAATGATTAATAGTTAACCAAAACATGGGAGTAGATGACAATACTGATGGTGGTACCAGCACTTCAGACAAAGTGGATTAAATAATAGAGATTAAGGACTAAATGGACAGAAACTAATCAATTTAAATCAACTAATAATTCTGAGAAAAACTTGTTGGTGAATACAGAAAGCCCGTGGTCAAGTTGCAGCTTAACATTGAACATTCAATGAAATATGATCAGTAATTAACCATAATGTTGACACTGTGGGGATTAGAGAAAACCCACAATGAACTCATCCAGCTTGTGCATCCAATTCTTGTTTATCCAACTCCTTCAAGTTGGAGTAAAATAATTCCCACACTAGGAAAAAAAAAATAAAAAACACTCTTGGGAAGATTTTAGGAAGAAGCAACTTTTGAACTTTCAAAAGCAAAGTAATTTGTAGGAGAACCTTCCACTTTCAAACCTCTTCCTCAAATATACAACATGGAAAAAGCTTCACCTTCTTATCATGAGGAATAGCATGTTGCGGAAAACTGAGTAAACGATGGAGAGGAGTGGACAGCCAATAGTTGCACTGTGAAGGGTTGCCTAGCAACAGCTCTACTGTAAGTCATCTCTTCTTTTAACGCACAGTAAGCACGTGGGTGACCCATGAGCTTAAACACCCATAAAACTATCGTCATAGTGTGTTAGTGTGAAAAATGTCTCTGAATTGGCCCAGATTAAGGTTTCAGACAGGAATTATGTCCTCTAAAGGCTCAACCCAGAGGAAGGCCATTCCAGAAAGGGTCCTTGAGTGGAAAAATTAGAAACACTCACCATGATGACCAACAAGATATTCTGGAAGTCCTTCCTGTGGCCCAGCGCGTGGGTGATGAAAAGGGCAAAGTTTCCTTCCAGCAACTGTAAAAAAGTAACATTATAAAACAGGGTTATATATGTAGAATATAAACCAAGTACCAGATTCCTTTAGCAGAAAATGAAGCTGAACGGAAACCCTAAAACTCCTAAACAAAGAAAAGCATTAATAATTTTTACCATGAAGCCCAGCGATGTGAAGAGGAAGCCGATGACCAGTTTGACGTAGGGTCCGTGACTCATGATCACCCACAGGCCTTGACAGAAGGTGAGCGGCGGAGTTGAGGTTTTACAACCACTCTCTGGAAGACAACAGGGAAAAATAAACACAGCTCCAACTCTCTAAATATGTACCCGCCACATTTTGCAATGGAAACTTTTAATCTGTGAACGATGTGAAAACAAAAATTTAGAACACTGACACATTTGTTTCCAACTAAGTATTTTAAAATGACACAAGGTCGTGCGCCATTTTAAATGGCGCATGACCTTTATGTGCCTTTTTAAACAAAGTTCCTGTTTGCTGAAGTTGAAAAGTAATTACAATTTTACAAGGCTTACAGTTAAACAGTGTCAGTATACTGCACTTGCAGAGCTACATGTCACTCATACTGTACAGAACACATCTCTCTGTTTAAGTGTATGATCGAGAGTCAGAAAACTAAATATTGAAATTCAACACTGAGGTTTAAAAGTCTCAAAGCAAAGAAAGCTTTGGGGATAAAACATAGAAAGATGTAATGGTTCTGTACCTTTTTGCTCCTTCACACCAAGAAACAAGACTGCAGCACAAACGACGTAGATGATGCAGATGACCCCGGAAGCAAGAAGGTAGGCTCGTTTCTGAAGGAATGGAAACAAGGAGAGAAATCGGTTTGACTGTGTTGACGCTCAATGGTTTAGGAAGTAATATATATACATGGATGTCATGACTTAGATCTTCCTTTGTTATTTAAACTGTTAAAATGGAGAATAAATGTCAAAACTAAAACTTAACTTTATTCATGCCTACATTTACAAATCTAGAGACAGAAACTTTTGCCTATTCTTTGGAAAACTACTGTAGCTGAGCATTTCTGCACATCCATTTTGTGTTACTTCAGATTCACGATTGCAGTTAGATTCCCACGGCATCATGCTGCCTCCACCATGTTCTATTGAGGTGACAATGGTTTAGCAGTTCATGATTTTTTTTCCCCTCCACAAATAGTATTTTGAATGTTTCTGGAAGTGGAAAAAAAAACAAACACTTTTTTTTGTGCCATCCTACTGTAGCACGTCCTTACACATTTGTTGTATATCACACATCAGAGGTACGACGTACCTGGCCCTAAGGGCCAACTATTCTGCATGTTTAAGGTGTTTTCGTTCTGTCACACGCTCAAATTAAATGATTAGACAATTAAAAGGCCATCAAGTGAAAGCTAATGATATCATTTAACTGTCCCACAGTCTTAGCTTTATGCCAGGGAAGAGTGAGGCAGATGTCGTTTACTGATAATTAGCTGACTTGTGAAGGAAAGTGGTATCAGAGTAAACCAAATAAAATAAGTTCACCAATTTGGATTCAGATAAAATATAATATTTTTATCTCACCATAGAAGAGACACTTACTGTATCTTCCAGCGAAACTATGGTCGTGTTCACAGTGATGTTTGTGCTGTTGGAGTTTTCAGGCTCAGTGGGACAACTGGAGACTCTACCTACTATCTGTCCCTGGATCGCCGTGCCCAGCACTGTACCCAGCACCTCCACCGTCATACCTGATTGACCCCAAGGTTTAAAGGTCAGCACATTTGATAAAACACCAACGCTTCACGATCGTCAGGCAGAGCGCTTAACGTACGATAGGCGGTGGCAGAGTCCCGCTCTTTCTGGTCACTGCTGATAAACATGGTGAGGGCTGAATATGGAACATGGAAGCACTGCAATCAGAAACAAACAATTAGATATAGTGAGCGGTGGGATGGAGAGGGGAAAAGAGAAGTCGTCCACGAGGTGCAAACTAACCGTCAGCATTGACTGAAAGAGGCAGTAAAACACCAGGTACCAGATGACTTTTCCTTCCTCAAACGGAGGCACATACCAGATCAGGAGGTAAGTCAGCACTGCAAACGGAGTCGAGCAAAGGATCCTGCAAAGAAGTGAGTGGGAAGTGTTCAGGACACGTCAGCTAAAGTTTCAGCTTCATCATTACTTGCAGTACCTTTAAAGTGTTAATAAACCATATTGAACGTGCTTAATGAATTATCCTTCCTGCTACTGTAACATATCCGCTTAGTTTCTTATTCGAGTCTGCCTTACAGTCGCTGCTTTTCTTCTCTTTCTGCTTTGTGAATAATCCTGCTAATCCTGCCTTGTTAGAGCTGGAGCGTGCAGAGAGGGTTCAGGCAGGGCAGCATGAGGCGATGAGGGGGGCCCTGATCCACCCCACTTCAGTCTGTACCACTGCTTCCCTCAGCTCAGTGAGACCTCCAGCTGACTCCAGCTCCCAGTCTGAGTCGGTTGTTCTTACCTCAGCAGTCCGCTTTTAAAATTCACAACGGAGCCAAGATTACGCCACCTTACAAACATTTCTATAAAACTCCTTAAAGCTATTCTTGGCCAAATGGCTTAATCTCAGCCAGATCAGGTGGAAAACATCCATTAATGTCGGTGTTCAAGGTCTGGACTTTGAAACATAGATTAGCTTCAATCTGAACTATTCCATTTTACAGAGGGGGTTTTTTTTCCAGCATTTTGGCCAGATTAAGGTCCAGCTTCAATCCCCAAAGCATGATGCTGCTACTGCCTTGTTTCACTGTGGGGAGAGCATGTTGAGGGTGAGGTGCAGTTTTATTTTCTGCCACTGTGGTTTCATCTAATATGACATGACTTGTGTGAAACTAAACGATGACTTTCTTTCAAGAAAAAAAAAAAAATTATTTATATATATATATATATATAGAGAGAGAGAGAGAGAGAGAGAGAGAGAGAGAGAGAGAGAGAGAGAGAGAGAGAGAGAGAGAGAGAGAGAGAGCGAGAGAGAGAGAGAGAGATTTTAATGTGGATAACAACCGAGCGGTGGATCTCTGTGGCTCCCCCAGATTTACCACATGCCTGCTTCTTTGATTAAGGAGTTACATAATTTTAGGTGGACAGCCAAATCTTGGTGAATTTGTAGCTGTGCCATTCTTTGTTTTCAGATGATGGATTGATCAGGACTTTCAGGACGGTTGCTTTATAATCTAGCTCTGCTTTAAACTTCACTGCAGCTTTCTCTCATGTTTACTAACTTGCTGGGTTCTTTGGTTTTCATTATGCTGTTTGTTCACTAATGTTCTCTAACAAACTTTTGAGCTCTCCATAGAAAAGCTGGGTTTATATTGAGATTACATTACATTATTTCAACTATCTGGTGGCAGTTGGTGGCACTGGATTTTATTTCAGGTTTTCATAGCACAATAGGCTAAAAAAAGACATATGAGCTTCTTTTCATGAAGGGAAATATGAAAAAAAAAGATCAAAGCACTTTTAAGGCGTTGTCGTGATTTTTTTTTAAAACTCCTTTTGTCTGGGATTTATGAAAACCTGACAAAACTGTTTGGAGGTAAATTACATTGTCAAGCAACCAACAATAAAGTTATTATCACAAATATTAACTGCAGGCTTCACCTTTGTTTACAAGCTGCCATGCAAAAGAAACAAAATCTGAGTCCCTCTGGGATGTATCGCTAATCACACCAGGATGTTTCTTTATTGGAAGAGAAGCTTGTGAACTTGTACTTTCATATGAAACTGCACCCTCAGCCCTGTAACAATGGCTGAGACATTCTTGATTTGCTCTTCGGTTTCAGTAAATGAGGTTAGCGAGACCCAACAGTCTCTCACAATAACATGTCTGGCCTAACCCCACGCGGAGGTAAGTGTTAAGGGAAATAACCTAAACTTGCTCAAACTTCTAACACTTAGTTTTAAATCCAGACAGAATGAATATTTCATGCATTTGCTACCTTTTTTCTTGTTTTCACAATAAACTTTTATTTTTAAATTACTATTGTTTAGACACGTATGGCTTTAAACATAATGCATGCTTTTCTAAGCTTCCCTCCATTATCCAAAAAAATCAAACCTAAAGGTGGCGCTCATTGTTTCTCCTTTTCTAATTGGTTGGATCGGATGGTGTGTTGTGGGTGGGACCAATCACAACTGAAGCCACGAACTTCCTCTTCCCTCCTCCTCCTCCTCGGCTGCCTACAACATGCAAGTCGTGCACAGCCGGCAGCTTGTTTTACTTCTCGCTTTTTAAAGGCCTGACAGCTGCCGAGACTGATGAATTACAGTTAGAAAGAATCATTTATAGCACCTGCTCTGCTCATCTGCACATTCAGATCACAGGCTTAATAGATATTCTTGTAACCCCGAGAGAACTTCATGTGCCTTACACTAAAAATTAAACATGATCGTCGTCTATTTTTACAACCCATCTTCCTCACTGAGCTCAGCCGTATACATTTGGCTGCTGGGGGTCATTTGATGCTTATAAAGCACAATATGTAAATTTTACAGCCTGTACTTATGCTGCCTTTTCTTCGTTCTGTTAAGCTTTATATGCTGGTTGTAATAAAGAACAGACCTGCAAACAGGAGGCGGTTCTAGATCCAAAAGTCTGACACATGTGCGGCTGACATTTACTGTAACATCCAGTTACGTGCAAGTTTAAAGTCAGCCCTCATTTCTTTGGAGTGGTTCTGAGTGTAAGGGCTAAAACAGAGGGAGAATGCAGCTGAAGTTCGGAGAAAACCGTGCAAAACTCCTCCATACTTCTTCACAGTAAGATACGCTGATTAGAAATAAACTATTAAGACATGGAGGGGAATAAATGTTAGAGCAGAGATCTGAAAATGGAAGTTCTTATGTTTTCCTAACAGTTTTAAGGGGAAAGAACATACACAAAGTTTAAGTTTTCTTTGCCCTCCCATTTTCTCTTACATATTCATACTCCCAGTGCAATCTTTCAGTCTAGCTATTTTCTCTTTTCTTTCAGCCTCTTCAACCTTGCTGCCATGGTTACTGATACCAGGCGCTTTTCTGTCAGCCTCAAGTTTCTCTCCCTTCTCTAATCCGTTGCAGCTCACCTCTTCGTCTTCGTATCACAGCATTCCTTCACATTTTGTATGTACAAATTCTCAACTTTTCCAGATTCCAGTATTCTGGAGATATCTGTCCTCGTTTAGCAATTTCATGAAGGCCTTTCGGTTAGGGTGCAAACTTTCACATTTTTTTATAGCAACTCTTTCTACTCTGACCAGGCTTTAGCTAAGGGGCTTACAAAGAAGGATGAATGGATGGATAGATGCATGGACAGTTAAATGTGTGCAAGAATGGATGGAATCAAATAAGCAGGAATTTATTACATCGCTTACTGCGAGAGAATTTCTGGTAATAAAGATTTTTAAGTGGCTGCCTAAAATAAATAAATTAATAAAAAGTTTTAGATGCACTTTTTATTGTCACTTTTATTATTATAACAATAAATACCACAACATATTGTGATAAAATATTAAATCCACCCCTAACAGATGGATGGAAGAATATATTATTAAGTGACGGATGGATGTACAGATGGATGAATGGATGATGGAAGAAGAGACAGACAGATGTGATCTGTTGTTCCCTCTCCACACTGCTCTAGATCTGCAAAACCCTTGGACCAAGTTCCAGACTTTTCTAGACTACATAGCAACCCTTGTCATTATCCTTCTGTGTCAGCATTTGCTTAACCAAACTTATACTTACCAGGGCATCATGCGGCCGATGCTAGTCCATTTACTCCGGCTCACCAAGAACCCCACAGTTGGGTCTGTGATGGCATCCCAGGCCCGACCAGCGAACAGGATGATGGAGGCGTGAGAAGGATCCAGCTGCAAGGAGAATGGTGCCAAAGAAGAATGAGCACAACACCAGAAAAGCAGATGCTGCAATGAGGTCATGCTTTGAGCTGCCTGGCCCTAACTTAAGTTCCCACTGTGAACAGTGGAAAAGATTAATTCGGCAACAAAGCTGACAGCAGGAGTCCAAGTTCATTCGGCTGACTGAATACAGCAGAACGGATGCTGTTAAACTGAGCCAACACAAACCTTGGTCTCCAAGCTAATCAGTGTACACTGATTATCTTGGAGAGCTACTGAAAAGAAACTTAGATAACTGCTTGTAAATCTGCCAGCAAATACAGGAGCAATATTCTGCAGCCTTGTAGCTGTTTCTGTTCAACTTCCCCTTTTTAAGGAAGCATATCTTAATCACCCGAGCCACATCGAGCAGGTACATCTGGAGAAAGAAGCCCAGGGCGCTGCCTGTTATCTGGTAGGGAGCTCCTCCGATGGCGTAGCACAGCTTACGCCACACAGATAGTTTCTGTGTGTCCCTCCTCTGTTCTTTTGGCTGGAAGAGAAACATCAAAGAGAGAGATGCATAATGGAGTCGACGTGACGTTAAAACAGTTCATGCCTGTGGACTGTAAAAAAAACTCCCTGGGGACTCATGAATGGGTCTTTTTTAACCCTGTGGTTCACTGCTTCACACGGTCTCAGTCATCACGCTCTCTAACTGATCAGTTAAATCCAGTCTGAATCAGAGGCTGGGGTTACCTTAGTTCGCATGTGCTCAGACGGCATCACCGCATCAGCTGAGCTCAGCCATTGGCTCCTGAGATGGGATGTTGCAGGTTGTGTGACATTTTTCTACAAAGCCTGCATACCAAATACTTTTTGCTTTCAGCCAATCACCTTCGAGAGTACATAATAGATGGGAAATCCACAGCCGCTGTAAACCTATCATATCATCTCTCCAGATGAATTTGAGAGAAACCATATCAAGTTATAAATAAATGCCAACAGCCGGTTTATTTTATTATTTTCATATCAGAATTGGATTGACAGCCTTTTACAATGCGATAACCATAAATTACGTTTAAACAAACTTCCAAGCTACACTATATCAAATTTAACAAAACATGGCCACTGAAAAAAAAAGAAGTATATCTGAGTGGGGTATTACTTTTTAAAGCTAACACAGTTTTGTACACAACTTAACCAAAATTGCTTAAAATCTAATTTGACAACTAGATAAATAGGTGTCATTTTGTGTATGCAAGTTTTGCTATTTTAATGTAAAACATACTTTAAAAGCCAAATCCCAAATACAAGATTCAACATGCAAAAGCCTTTGGTGGACACTGCATAAGGCAGAGGAATTATTTTGTAATTTTTCTCCCCCACTCTTTCCCTTTTTATTTACATGTTTATAATCGAACTTCACTTTCAGAAATGTTTACTTGTTTTCTATAAGTCTGTAGCAATCATTTGATTGTCAAAATAAATAAACAAAAACAAAAAATGCTGCATTGAGTTTTTTTTGCGTCCTGTGATGTCATCAGACCAAGAATGCGTGGGGTTACTTTTTTAGAGCAGTTACTTAAAAATGTATTATGTCTAATCTTGCAGTGGACATACATACTTTATTACTCAGCTGTGGTTTAATACCCGAGTTGCTAATGAAAAAATTACAACACTAGAAAGTATATTTAATATTAATATGCGGAATATTATAGCGAGTTTTACGCACATAGCATCAAATAGAGTTCTTATCATCACTTTAAAGGAAATTTGCAACAATTAAAGTACATGTTTCCTTATTTCCTCATTTCCGCTCATTCAAATGAAATGGCTTGCAGATCGTGTCTGACCGAGCTCTGGGAATGAGAAGTACTGTGTCCTGCTTCCTCTGCACAGAACCGACAAAAAAACAACTGTTTGGAAATTTGTTTGAATACACGTTCATTTAAAACACATACCGCAAATAAGCAGGGAGAACAGGTGGAAGGGAAAACACCGGGTGAAATTCAAATCCCGAGGGCAGAGAAGGACACGATACGTCGAGTTGCGTGAAAGCATCAGAAAATAAACGCCCACGGCGTTTAAAACGCTACTTCAAAACTAGGCGCCTTTTCCCGAACTTGGATGAAAGTTATGAGAAATTGTTCGCGTTTATTTTAAACATAAAAACTCAATTTAGACAGGGAAATCCATCCTACCTTGACCACCTTGATTTCTGTCTTCATAGGTTTGACTGTCGTTGCCAGTAAAGTTGCGGTGTACTGCTCGGCGCCTTCTCCTCGGGCCATCTTGTTTCGATAAACTGGTTAATTTTGGTCCAGTTTGATATGAATATGTAGTGTTATATTTAGAATTACAGCTCCTCACAGCAGCAGCATGTTGTACTCTTCTCTTCTTCAAATTTGTATGACTCAACTCTCGTGAGCTGTATCTGGCCAGCTCATTCATTCTACTACGCCACGTCAAGACGTCAGAGGGATCGAATGTTCACTGTATGGCAACACCCTATACCACATAATCATTCCACACACATTTCGACTAGGTCAATATTTTATTTATTTATTTATTTATTTTTTTACTTCTGAAAGTCCTGAGAGATGCCAAGCCAAATAAATTACAGCTAATTTCTACAGTTAAGATATAATCTTTATGGTATCAGCTCTGTTTCTCTGCAAATGTAGGTCACAGCCTTAGAATGCTGTTACTGAACCAGATATTCTTGTAACTAAATGTTAGTTTCACATGCCTTACACTAGCATGTGAAGGTCAAATACGTCATTTTTGTCCACAATTTGCGAGTTTATGAAAACACAAAAAGTATTAAAAATGTGAGGAATGAGAGGTACAAAATGTTAAACAGATAAAATGTAGAAGGCATGTTTGTTAATATATAATTTCTTTAACAGCTGCACCTAAAACTTTTCAACCTCTTCATGACCTTTTGCTGACATGACCTGCTGAAAATTATGAAATCAACTTCTCATGGAAAAAGGATTCCAGTTCATTAACATTTGATGTATGTATTACATTCTGCAACCACTTTTCCCCTATTAATCTGAAGAGTTTCAACAGAGTTTACGTCTGACAGCTTCAGAAACCAATCCTTGTTAGTCTTGGTGGTATTTTCCCATCCATTCATTGTCTATGCTCACTTAACCTTGCATGGGAGCTGGTGCCTACCTTCAAAGGTCATTGGGCGAGAGGCAAAGGTAGAGTGCAGACAGACAACAATGCATGCATACACTCAGCCCTTAAAGAGAAACATAACCTGAGAGACATGTTTTTGGACTGCTGGAGGAAGCTAGAAAGAGCCAGGATTTAAACCCAGTATGTTGTTTCTGCAAGAGAACAGCGCTGCCAACTGCACCACTGCACAGTCGGTCTTTGAGATATCAGGATAATTGTTCAGTTTAAACATCCGCCCAACACTCAGTTTTCTTTCCTGTAACGTCATGTCCATCTCCACTAACTGTGGACTTCCAGTACCAAAGGAAATGATGTAGCCCTGGAGCATTGCTGAGCCTGCCCTCCACCATTATCTTACTGTAGGCTGTGTTTTGCTTCAGTCTTTCTCTTCCTCTGTGCTTACTGCCGCCCAAAACTTAATGCCGATTCCTTTACAATCAGTTCAGCATTTTGAAGTAACCTAGGGAATTCCATATGCATATTTCTTACAAAGTCAGGTACAAATCGGTAAAAGGGTAAAATGACCTCTGCGCACTTTAAATAATACGCAGTAAGTTGATTGATATAAGTAAAAACTTTATTTATATTGCCCTAAGAGTTCTTCACAAGAGCTAACAACGAGTCACAAAACAAAATAGATATTCAGGAAAAGATTTTCACTGGGCCATTCGGAATGGTATATTTTTTATTTCCATATTTTCCGAGAAGGCACTTTGCATGGCTTGTGAGCATTCAGTACTTTGCATGTAGTCTTGCTCCAGTGCATGCATCCCACCTGACACATCTGATGGTGCTTAAGATGCTACTGCTCACAGAATGTTTTACAGTCCATTTTCCCAATACCTACTTAATTGCAAAGCTAATGTAATCTGTGACAAATTACTGCTGTTCTCATGGACTACAGATTGAATTACCATTATCACGCTAAACATGAAATGAAATATAAGACAACTATTTTTTTTAAATATATAAAGTTTTAATTGACAAAGCATATGAGATGGCCTATATTACCAACATAAGCTTTAAACTATATTAAGAGTTCATAATCAAATACATTTTCGGAATAACTGAGGTCAGCTAGTCAACAACAATCATGCAGCCCTTTGGGAAAATTAATTGCCCACCCATGGTATAATAAAACTGCATAGATACTCACCAAGTGTTAGGAGTCGTTATTTAACTAATTGGCTGAATCAGTCACATTATTTTTTGATAATACTATATTTGGGTATTTTGATTTTGACCAACAACCAACAGAAAAGGAGTTTCTCTGTTTCAGTAAAACCAGTGTATTTTTTTCTGTCCGTCTTTCTAACTTCCCATATATTCAACATTTGATATGTTTCATCACGTCAACAACATTTGTTCAATATTTGGACACTGAGGCTGATGACTGGGCTCACAATCATATGATAAACTGGATTGGCACAAAATGCAGAATGTTAGATTTTATTCACAAATTAAGAGCCATTGAAAGTCTTAAGTTCTTCATGAATATTTTAAGAATACATCTAAAGTTTTTTTATGTATATATATGTGCGTGTGTGTGTGTGTGTGTGTGTGTGTGTGTGTGTGTGTGTGTGTGTGTGTGTGGGTGTGTGTGTGTGTGTGTGTGTGTGCGTGTGCGTGCGTGTAATTTTCAAGTTCACACAAATTGTTTTCTTACCTTTAATTTTAATTTTAAAGCGTTAGATAAAATTATCTTTGATTCTCAGTGTGAAAGTTACTTAGCCTTTTTACCATTCAGAGTCACACTTACTGCATTTACAAAAGTAATTAGACCTGGATCTTGAATTAAAAATTCAACTCTGAACTTTTAACCTGTATTTGCAGTAAGTTTGTAAAACGGTTGTGGTTTTTCATCTATCATGCTCAAGTTTTTTTTTTTTTCACGAAGTGCTGATCTAAAACAAAACTAAGAAACGTGTTTAGTTAGGTGTAAGCCGCTGGCCGCAGGACTTAGATGTTAGATAAACATTTAACTCCTACTGACATTTTTGCAGAGAATCAAAAATCCACAAGAATAATCTATTCTATTTATGTAAATCAGGGATTGTTGCTTCTTGTGTCACTTTTTTTCCATGCGTTTGAGAACTTAGCATTGGAACATGTAAAATTGCATTTATGGAACACAATTTTTTTCTGTAGTTTTGAAATAGCATTTTTGCAGTAGAATTTTGTCCCCCATTCCCAGTAAAAATTACTATTAATTTCTTTGAACTTTGTAGTAAAAATGTTTCACAGCAATTTATAATCTGAACGTTATTATCCTTTAATATTACATTGAAGCTACTAGAATATGCAGTGCTGTAGTCTTTCCCTCTTACAGGTATCTACTGCTCCTCCACTTGAGGCACAGCTTCATCCTCCACACGGAGAAGGCTTTCCACCCTTTCTTGTCAAATTTTATTTTTAGACAAGGTGAGCAAATCCAAAAGACAAGAAAGTGTTTAAAAGATGGTTTTACTTATTGATGGGGTAAAATACAGCCTTCCAGAACTCCATTTTATTTAATGTACTTTTAAAGGACAAGTTTGCATAATGCTATTTCTGAGGAGTGAAAAGTTGAACTAAAAATGAGTTCTGAGACTATTTTCCTTCAACTTAAAACTCAACCTCCACAACTTACCTGCCAATGTTCAATATTTCTCACAATGAAGTTGCAGGCTAGGAAATCCATGGTAGGTCAGTTTAAATCTATCTTTTTTGGTGGACTATTGCATTTTCTTCAAGGTGTTTTATGATCATCCCTTTGTGACACAGTCACTCCCATTAGCATTAAGCTCCCATTAAGTGGGTCATAAAGCTGCCATAGCTGTAAAGCAGAGGTAAAGTAAGAACATCCCAGGCAGGTTTGGTTGCAAAAGCTCAAGCAAATCTTTGGAAATAGTTTTGCAATTTACATTTGTTTTGGAGAGTGAGGACTGATCACAGTTAGACCTTTATGTTAACCATCTGAGTTTGTGCCCCAGAACCTGAACTTGCTCTGTGGCATCTATAAGCCATGTTAACCCGCCATGTTAACCCTCTGTGGTGCTTGATGACTGGTTAGTACAACCTAGAGCAACCTGCATTATGTCGCTTCAACATTTTCTATTCAAATCCCTCTCCTGAAAAAAGGGCAGAGCTGAACGGTCAGAAAATTAGCCTGCTGCCTCATGAGCTGTGCAGATTCAGGAAAAATCCTTCATGTGCTGCTACATCCATGTTAAATGGGCTTAATGCTTTCTTGTTCAGTCCAACTTTAATAAATAATGGCCAAATTAGTCTCTATATAGAAATGTGGGGTGGGGAATTGTTTGTTTTTGTGGGGTTGTTTTTATTGATCTGTACAGCACTTTGAGCTGCTTAATAGGGTGAAGGGGGCTTTATAAATAAAATTACTTACTTGATTGATTGATTGATTGAAAAGTAGATTTGATAAGGGGGGCATATTGTCCAATTATCTTAATGCTTGACAGAAAAGTTTTCTCATACATGTCAAGAAAATAACTAAAGTTTTGGGTAAGTCAGGAATGTACCAAAAATATTAACAGTAATGTTATTTTAGTTAATGTGGTTTTATTATAGCTTAGCATATATTTAATTCTGTAGCATATTTTGTTTACTGTCAATGTGCCAAAAAAGTGATAGAAAGAAATAAGATATTAATGTGTAATAAGACATCCCATAAACCTAAAATAGTTTAAGTACACATTTTATAACAGAATGGCAGAAAATGTGTGTAATGTGTGATTGTGTGTGATGCTATCACACACAATCACAAAATGTGTGATTCACCTCTGCAGGGTGAATCCTCAGCAATGTGTTCATAACTTTAGTGATGGCGCCATCTTTTGGTCATAGATATAAATGCCATACATTTTGTCATGAAACTTAAAACACAAGACAATAAATGTTTTCTTTTTGTGTGAATATTTATTAGTTTAATTATTTATTCATTTGATCATCAACTGCTACTGCTAGTCCCTTGCAAACATATTAATGCATCTTGAAATCTTTCACATGTTCTCATGTATTTTAGGATTTTTCAAAAACGGTCTAAAATTGTGTCATGCATTTATATTCAATTATATTGAATTACCAATGCTTCCTACCACTTTTGCACATAGAGACTACAAATATTGTTTCCTTGGTCTTCATGGTGCTGCTTGTTCTCCAATATTTATTTATTTTAGAACTGTTACCTTTTTTTTATCATAAAGCATTTACCTCTGACACAGTTACATTTATGCTGTATATTTTTTTTAATAGAAATAACACTAAGCATATTTTACCCTTATTTAGTCCAATATTAGGAGATTCCTCACTATATTTAAGTGGCGGAACGGGATAGTTTTTTTTTTTTTTTTTTTTTTTTTTTATCATTTACACCTTTCAAACACCAGGTGGCAGCATAAGTCAGTCAAAATTTGCAGCAGTGAGGCAGCAGTTGAAATCAATCAAAGCAAACATTTATTCATCATAGCTACTTTCGGATATTTCCTTTAACTCACAATTATGATTTTAAAAACTTTGTTTGTGAAGCACATTTTACAGGGTAAGAATAAACTTCAAGTTATCCTCATTCTAATCACAGGGAGGATTTTGTCTTATTGGCAGCTATTTATAATGTGTTACAAAGTTCACAGACTTTGCCTGCAATTTTACCACCTTTAGCTGCTGCAGTTCTTCACTGAGGAAATGACAGCCCATAGTAAAAGCCTGATGTAATGCACAATGTTGACCGATAGAGATCTGCGGTATGTGAAAGCTGCAAGCAGGTAAAACTGGAACCCAGTTGAACTCTTTTGCAACATGCTGCAGATGGAAGAACACCAGAATGTGTTTTTTTTTTTTTTTTTTTTTTTTACATCCCAGGGGTGCAATAACATTTGTGTGACTTATTTTGTTGTCTTTCCTGCATGCCTTTTCTTTTCTTTTTGAATGACTGGTCCCATTTTGGAACCAGCTCCAAATCGTATTTTCTCAGCTGGGAGGAAAGGGTCACAGGTCAGGGCCAAGGGATGTCACGAGGTCGTGGGGAAAGCGGGTACACCCTCTTGTATTGCACATGTGGGCAATGCTTTAAAGAATCTCTGAAAAACCCTCCAAATTCCTGGACTGCGGTCGGCTTAATGTTCTCTAGGAGGTTGACTGGGAGTTACAGACCACACTGTTACTCAGCCGAGTGGATCCCAAACCCTTCACCCTTTTTTTCTTTAGCATCCCCACACATATGCAGCTTTAACTAGAAGGAACAATAGAGGCTACTTGAAGTTAAGCTGTGAAACGATTTGGGGGGGATGCTTTTGTTGGTGTTAAACAGGGTTTCCTCAACAGAGGAGAATATCACAAACTTTAAAGGGACGGAAAAGAAAATGGAGTTGAGAGAAGCAGATTATAGTCTTGAATATTTCTGTTTGGGGTAAATGGAGTATCCCAAGCATAGAAAACTAAGTGTTAGTGCAATTGTGGAAATTTGACAGGATATAAGCATTGAGATCTCTAATCTGTGAGAGGAAAAACTCAAGAGTAATCTAGAAACACTTTTAAATGAATAAAAACTACTTATTTATGCTTCAAAGCAAACTTTTATAGACTTTAGACTGCCATGATGTGGATTTTCCAGTGTGAGACCATTCATCGCCTCAGAAGATTTTTTTTTTTACCAAAATAACATTGCAGATTTATTGCAACAAACGCAAGAACTTAAAATAGTCTTGATCTGTTTGTCCTACTAAAAGCACATTTGAAAATCATTCCTTAACTGTCTTTAAATGAACTCTAAAGGAAAGTTATCCAAAATATCGTTTGAGAGAAGAATTTGGGTTTGTTGCCATGTTAACTACTGCACCAATGTTAGAGAAAAATAGCGAACTTGTAAAATGGCAGACAGAACAAATATGTTCACCAATTCATATCTTAAAGACATGTGAAAATAAGAGTGCATGTTGTAGTGTATGGATGCAAAGAAGCTACATAATTAAAGCAAAACTTTAATTTTAGATTCAGCAAAATAGAAATGTTACATTTAACTTTGAATTCTGAAAAAAACATCTACATACGATTCTACCATGAAGACAAGTTTCACGTCAGCTCCTGAAGTGATGCGTCCAAGATTGTAATTGGTATTCAGCAAAATTTTCAAAAAGAAAAAGAAACAATCCAAAGTTTAATTCTGGATTCAGAAAAACAAAAATGTCTGATTTGATCCAAAACTAGATATCAAACCTCTAAAACCCTTTTTTACTGGACGCTATCCACTACTCTGAAGATTAGGACTTTTAGTCTCAAAGCAATGCATCTTTGGTGCGATCACATGAACTCACAACAAATGCTGATATTTTGCTTAAGATGAAGACATTAAGATGTAACCAAACGTTTCAGGCCACGGGACAAGAAAACTGGTCAAACTGAAATTGAAAACAAAACATTTTGCTTGTCTGCTGCAGGACGCAGTTAGTCCTAACTGGCCACCCGTATTGTCAAAAAAGAAAAACGATATCGTGCATATTTGAATTTTCTTATTTTGTTATTGTCCATTCATTTATAATTTACAACCAAGTGTACACTGACAGTATAGGAGAGCTTGGATTTCTGCTGGAATTTGATTAAAAACAGGTGACAAGAGAAGAAAAAGCCCTCTGGCCAGAGGTCAGCTATGTCACCAGATGCATCTGTCTGGATGCTTGTTTTTGGGAGGGCAGTTTGTATCTGCAGTTAAATAAGGTGTAAAAACAAAACAGGAAAAGCTCGCTGAGCATATGACAATGACATGTTCCTCTGTAAACACCAAAAACTTATTTAAAGCAATTTTGGCTTGTAGCTTTAAAAAACAGCTAAGAGCTGTGTGCTAGACATTAAGACACTCAATGACGACAGATGCCCATCATGAATCAGTGCGCCTCGATGTTGAAGGTTTTGTTTTGGGTGTGTGCACAATTAATTAAGTCAAAAGAAACCCACGCTAAGGCAAAGGCAAAGTGGATCAATATATTAGCAGGAGGCAAAAAACACGGGGTGGTGGATGATCCTGACCTGCTGCTCTGCGATCACCGGACGTTGGTAAACTCTAACCTCCTGCTCGCTCGTCAGCACAGAGCGCTTAATTACACCAGACATTAAATGGACAAATCAGCTCCCTGTTTAATCACCGCTTGATTCAACACCATTAATCCAACGCTTCAGGTCACTGACGAGAGCATCTGTTTTTCAGGCGTGGTCCTCCTCTTTTATTTATGTATTTTTTTTTTACTTCTGCCCTGTAAAGAGAGATTTTAAGAGCAAATAAAGTTATGTTTGTTTTAGGACATGAACTTGTTTGCAGCTGTTGAAGCTTGCTCCTTAAAGAAGATTACTCTCTTTACAGGCACTTACTGAGGTCTTCAGCAGCCGAGTCCCGACACGGCCCTCATTGTGCTCCTTTGTGTCGAAATGCAAACCATTTAAGGTTGTGCACTCCACCCAACAATGTGAGAATGGCTTCACAGTTTGAAATATAAAGCATCTATTAGCGAGCCTAGATGTCTTCTTTCTATCTGGGTGTGAAACCAGTTTTAATTTGATTCAGGAGCACAATTTACAAACCGCATCTCCAAATTCACACGTTTTCACACCGATGTAGCTTCCATCAAAAAAAAAAAAAAAAAAGTGTTAGTTAGTTTAAAACTGGTCTGATCTGACTGACATTAATGAAAAGAAGCCCTTACGTAACCAAAGTTGCAGATTAATTCTTAATTCTGCTAATTTTAACGAGATTAGGAGAAAGTAGGTTAATCTTTCAAGTAATCTTTGGTGTCGAGGTCGACGCACGTCGCCTTTACGTCTGAGAATTGCAGTCAGAACAATGAAGACATCAAACTAGCCTGGATGTGACCCCTGACTTAAATGCTGACCTCAGTCATCTTGCATGTATTGTGATATGTTAGTAAGTAATCTTTAATTTCTGTGCTGTGTGGGTTTTTTGAGATAATTAGGGTGGGGTGGCATGTATCAAAATCTCACTCAAGTAGCCTTAGCTTTGGAGAGTCAAATATCTAGAGATGTAAAAAATAAAAAATAACTAGAAAAAGCATTTCTAGTGACATTTGTAACATTGATCTTAATTTTGGTTCAAACTATTTAAAAGTAATATAAGGTTTTCTGTAAACACATCAGAAAACATACAGGGATAAGTCTAATTGCCAAGCCTGGTAAAGTGGTAAAGTGACCTTTCTGTTTACATTTTCTGCCCACTGGTTGCTTTTCTTAGCTCTTATTTCCTTCCCCTGTTCAAAGACATGCAACACTGAGGTCAACCTGAACAGGATGTAACAAACTGCTAGCCCTAATGACTTCACTGACTGCAAAAGTTATCAAAATGTACAATGCAGATAAATAAAAAATAGTTACTTTGTGTAAAGCCAAGAGCTGTGAAGTTATATGTTTCAGTAATGTTTTTTTTTTCATTGTACAAAATTATGCTTAAATAACTATGTATCATTCCTGCTGATCTGAAGTCAGACTAGGGCGATACTAAGTAACTTTGGCCAAAAATAACCTGAAATCAGTTATCTATATTTATAAGAACAGTTGGTTTATCTTTTGTAAGATGTGGATGGAAGTTCAACAACAGAAAGAAACTAATAATACAAGACATGAGGTTTGGCCAACAGTGTGCACACAGGGTTTTTTTTTTTTTTTTTTTTTAAAAAGGGTGACATGAACCCCATGAACAACATACGAAGTAAGATGACAGTTTCCAAAGTTGGGGAATTTGGAGATCCTCCTGAAAAATCTAAATAAATAACAATGATATAAAAGTGAAAGAAGATTTGTGCAATAAATGTTGCAAATGGGTAAGACAAACAAAATGCCCACAACCTTGTCAGGTTGCAATAGCAGCTCCAGGAAACCTTGATGAAACACGGCAGGCCAAAAACCAGCGGAGAGCTGTGCCTGATCCACTGAAGCACTGACGCCAGCCACTGTTCACACCTTGTGAATTTCCCACAAACTCTGTAATGGGTTTAACGTGGAAATCCTCTCAATGATGCTATTGCATAAGGACACTTTTTCCCGCCACCTAATTTTCCAATCAAAAGCTTGGCAGCAGCACTCAGTGGAACCAGACTGTTTAGCCAAGACCTTTTGTGACTTATCCTCGCTGTAAAGGACTGTCTGGTAGACTACTGTCTTCCCTAAGCTCATATAAGCTATGACTCAACTTTTATGGATTAAAGTGTTTTTTTGTTTGTTTTTGTTGCTGCTAGTCTCGTGTAGCATTTGAATTATTTGATAAATTAAGTTGTAGGTTTTTACAACTGTAAGCCATAATTAAAAAGAAAAAAAATCCTGGATGTTATCAGACTGTGTGCAATGAATCTCTAATTTTTCAACTGAATTATTATTATTATTTTTTTAAATTACGTTTCTGAATCATATTCCACTTTACTGAACTGCAAACGTTAGGTCTATCATCTTTTTAGAAACACGCGTTTTTGCCACGAGAATAAATCTCCCTTACATTTAATTTACAATTGTACCCTGACATTGTCGTTATCATCCTTAATAGGAGTGAAACAGTTATAGTAAATCTGTTGTGGCCATGACTGGTGCTGCATACCGGGGCGGGGTTCTGCGCGCCTCCCCCACGTCTCTGATGCAAATAAAGGGGCTTTACCCGGATCTACCGCAGCAGACATTGCTGCGGCTGCGGCTCCTCCCTGCGCTTTTATCGCCATATAACAGGATATCTCACTGGCGCGAAAAACGCACAGTGGGGCTCTCTATTGTGAGGCGGGCGGGTCTTGCGTGTGTCGTCTGAGCCCCGGTGGTGTTTTCTCTGCTTTTTAATTTAAAGTCGTATTTCTTTAATTGCAAACTGAAACAGATTTCCAGACAGCGTCCTTTTTCGCCGCCGCTTTACAATCGATGGTGTCAGCTTCTTGTGACTTCATCCGCTGAAACAGGCGGATTTTAATGTGCTGAGTTGCGCTTTTGGAACCTGCAGAGATCCGGTGAGTACTTTTAATTCTTACACGTTGAGTTTCTGGTGAGGAAATGGAGCTCCTTTGATGTGTTTTAACCCGGTCTCTGCTCACTTTTTCCTTTTTTTTTTCCTCTAGTGCTTTAGTTCCGAACAAAGATCTAACTGCATTTCAGGAAATGCTTTACTTTGGCTTTGAGATTTCTCAACGCCATTCTTTATTCACCAAATTAACCGTGATTTGAATTTAAACATAAGATAACGTGAGATATAATACGTGTGTGTGTGTGTGTGTGTTATTATATGCAGTAAGCTTTTTCAATAAAAGCCTGTATCCATTACTGCAAAGAGCGTATCCGCAAGATGGGATTAATAATTAATGTGGTCCCATTTGTTGGAAGTCAGCTGTTCCAGGAATGATGTCCCATTAGATGGATATTTGATCAGTCGGACGGGAGAAACTTTTAGATGTAACGTGATTAATGATATCTTTCTCTGGCCTTCACAGGATCTCCCTCATTTCTGGGATTAACGTGGATTTGTTTTTTGTTTTTGTTTTTTTATCAGCCTAAACATGGAGTTTGATTGTTTCCAGTCTTATTTTTTCCACGATTTCGACACCGAGGAGGATTTTTATAAGTCCACTGCGCCCAGTGAGGATATCTGGAAAAAGTTCGAGCTGCTGCCCACCCCTCCCATGTCCCCCCACAGGACTCTGTGTGACGCTGCCCTGCACTTCTCTCCGGGGGACAAGTTAAACTGGCTGACCAAGGTGCTGGGGCCGGATGAGGTGTGTGAGGGCGCGTTCACGCCCGACCCCACGGAGCTTTTTGATAACCTCAGCGCGCACATCATTCAGGACTGCATGTGGAGTAGTTCCGAGAAAGTGTCGGCGGCTGCGGCGCAGACCCCGGCTCCCCAACAGATCTCAGTCCGGGCCACCAAGACGCAGTGCGCCTCATCGGGTGGTCTCATCTCCGCGGCTATAGACTGCGTGGACCCCGCCGCCGTTCTCACCTTCCCCGCCAGCAGCTGCAGGAAGCCGGCGTCGTCTGGCTCAGAGTCTCGCTCTGATTCCTCCGGTAAGGACGGCCCCACCCTGCCCTGCCTCTGGGCTATATTGTGCCCACCAACAATGGGTTATTTGGAAAAAGCAAGGCGGCACCGAGGCAAAGTGGTTGTACAGATCAACCTCAAATAAGACTTGTTTTCTTTTTTTTTACTCTCTCTTTCTCTTTCTTTGACAAAAAGCGCATTCTGCTTGCGCTGAACGGGTCATGCTTCCTTTTAAAAACCGCGCCCCTATCACTTTAAGGCAAACAGACCTCGGTTCTTTATCTATGGTTGCAGTTGGAGGGGCGGATTTACTCTGTCTTCATAATTTATTGCCATTGCGCACAGGGGCGTCTCCAGGAAGTTTTGTGAGGGATGACCAAATGGGGGCTACTAATGTCACTGGATGGCACACACTACAATCAAAAGCCAAGTTGTTTTGCTGCCATAAACCATGATAACAAAAGAAGAAGAAGAAGAAAACCCTAGATTCTACCTCCATAAATTTATAGTTTCGAGTAGTTTTTTTTAATCAAAATTGATGCTTGCATGTTTTTCCATCCATGTCAATCTTAGTTTATTATTTTAATTTTTTTTTTATCCAAAGTATTTAATCTTGATGTTAGAGTATGGGGCCAGAAAAGTATGATACCTTTTCAAAATAACAGTGTAAAAAATATATTATAAAAAAATCATAATACCCAGTGATTTCCCAGATTTGTATTAATTTTGTACCAATTATCCATTTTGTTTTAGAAATAACATTAGCAAGTACAACTAGATTAAACAAGGTACATTTGTTGCAACAGGAATAAATTTTTACTAAAGGGCATTCTGTGTTATTATCTGAAACTGCTACTTTCACTTAGCTTGGTTTTGATTCCCATTTAGCCTTCTGACTCAGGTCACATAAGTATGAACCCAGATCCACTCAAAAATAATCTCAAGCTCCTGCTGACGGACGCTATTTACTGGATTCATGCAGCCACATTTTCTTGCCTCAGCTCTAAATACGTCAGATGTATCAGTGAGTCGCTTCATTTTTGTTTTCTGGTGTAGCTCAGAAACTGCTGCATCACGAGCTATGAGCCTAGCATAGTTACTACAGAATCACTTTTGATTGGTTGAAGAAATACTTTTGAAATACTGCCAAGAAAGCAGTTGGGTCACAAATCTCTAGGAAAGCCTAACCACCCTCCCCACCACCCCATTTTGGTACCACCCCTGCACCTCCGCTTCCTGAACACCTTGCAGAGTGAAGTTAAACATTTACCAGCTTAATTAATGCCATCTACCTTTGAATCTCATTTAGATTATTGAATAGCCACTGATTGAAGCCTCGTTATTGCGAATGTTTCTTCCTTGTTGCTGTTTTAGTTACACTTTAATCCACTTTGTAGAAACCCGTTGTTTTAGGATGACTGTGCAATGCCCTCAGATAAACCTTCCCACTGGGAATTCATGAGTTATTTTCTTCTGCGATGACAGATGACGAGGAAGAAATCGATGTGGTCACCGTGGAGAGCAAGCAGAACCGCGTGCGGCTGCTGAGTGGAAGGAAACCGGTCACCATCAGGGTCCGTGCGGACCCCTGCCCCAAAAGCTTCCACGTGTCCATCCATCAGCAGCAGCACAACTACGCCGCCCGCTCGCCGGACAGCGACCCAGAAGAGGACGAGGAGGACGACGACGACTACGAAGAGGAGCCCCTGAGCAAGCGTGCCTGCACGACGTCCCACCAGCTGCCGCCCTCCCCCTCAGACACCCCGCTGAACTCGGACGCGGAGGACTCTGACCGCAGGCGAAACCACAACTTTCTGGAGCGGAAGAGGAGGAACGACCTCAGGTCCCGCTTCACCGCCCTGCGGGATCAGATCCCCAGCCTCGAGTCGGCCAAGGCCCCCAAGGTGGCTATCCTGACCCAGGCGACGGATTACCTGGAGGAGCTGCATCTCAGCGAGAGGCGGCACCTGCAGGAGAAGAAGCGCCTCCGATCCAGGCAGCAGCAGCTTCTCCGCAAATTATCTGAACTCAAACGCTCCTGAGACTTAATCACAACTGCCTCATTGACAGCAGATAACTTCTACCCTCACAAAAAAAAAATAATTACTTGTCACTTTCAAAGAAAGCTATTCTTTTATAAGCGCAACTTGCCTCATGTAAATAGCTGTGAAATACTTTCTGAATGAAATCATATGGCTGTGGGCTTCCTGTCAAATCCACTGCCACGCCCTGTGAACCTGCTGTGGGGAGGATCAGTTTGCTATGATGTGCTGTTTGTTGTTGTTTTTTTGTTTTTTTTGCACAGTTTTGAACAATGGGTCATAATTGTTTTGTTTTTTTTTATTATTGCTAATGCAAAGCTATTTCCAGGTATGCTGTGATAAGAAATATTTTATATTTTACAAACGTTTAAAGCAGTGAGGCAGTCAGGACGAGTAAATAAAAAGAAAATCGTGGATTTCATGTTTTCATTTCATCGTTGCACATTGAATATATGTGTGAATGCCTTTCTGTTTGCAAGCGTGAATGAATAATGACTTGATGTATAAATCCTTTTGTAAATAATAGCATATTTCTCCGGGTAAAGGAGACAAAGCCAGGGTTTGTCTTACAACTTTGCTCCTCTGTGCCACCAGACTTCTATTTTTTGTTAAGAAAGTAGGAAAATAATGATAAAAAAGGAAAAAAGTAGCACCGCTGTACTTTATATTCACACGTCACTTTGTGATTTCAATGCTTTTCTGATTGTTGTTGTTTGTTTTTTGTTTTTTTTAAAGCATGATAACCTCAAAGCATCATTAAATTTTTATACCATATTTGCATACAAACAATATTGTCTTATTGTTTTTGTTCCAAACAAGCAAATGCTATGATTTTATTTTGGCCTCACCATGTGATTAGGTTTGCACACATTTCAGCCATTACTAGTTCCCACAGAAACGGCACTCAGCCTGAGCTGGCGTCACTGAAAGCTTATTTCGAATATTTAATGCGTAAGTAGCGAATTACACTGATTTATCATCCTCCCCAAATAGCTTCCACCACACTCTCTACTTCATCTGAGGCAAAACAAATGTATTTGAATAGTGCCCTTTGTACACCAAGTAATTCAGAAAAAATATTTTTTAAAAACTGAAAATTCTTCCCATTATTTAAGACACAATAGCTTAAAATCCCACCCACTTTTCCATATGATCAACTATATGTTATCAACTATGTCAAACGGAGCAACAAGATGCTCTGATATTCAGACCAAATTACAAAGATGTACTGTGTCATTTAAAACTCTCACCAAAGGAGTCCCAGGGTTGTGCTTTGATCACAAACCTGTTGTTTCTTTTTTTAATTATTATTACCAGAAAAGAGTAAATCTTTGACTCATTGACTGTTACGGACTTTAATCATGTGGTAAACATAAAGTTGTGTATCATCAACAAATGAATGGTGACCGGTATTGTAAAGTTACATAATCTGGTTTAAGGAGGTTATAAACACACTAAATGAAAGTGGCCCAAGAATTAGACCCTGAGGAACTCCACATAATATGATATTTGCTCTCTTTTATATTTACTATAAAGGTAAAAAATATATATATAAATAAATAAAATCACAATTCCAGAACATCACCTGCGTTAAATACAGCCCCAAAATCCAAAAATGCCAACACAGACTTTTTTGATACAACCTTTTTTTTCTGTTTCTCTCTTTTTGAAGCATCATTATTATAATGTGTAGCTTTTAAAACTTTATGTCATGCTGTCCAAAATCAGTGTAAATAGCACTGATGCCAGTGTTTTTTTTTATTTATTTATTAATTTTTTTTAAACAATGGATCAATTTGTTGATGGACTGTCTTTTCCCATTCAGAAAACACATTATCATAATTACCCTAAGTATTTTGACGTGTGTCGCCAGCTGCTGCTCCTAAGGAGGTTGAGACTCTGCCCTTCAGATTTGCCCTTGAGGGGAGACCGCATTTGTGTGGCGGTGTTGTGGATCCTCCCCTCTGCAGTGGCTGCTGCATGCTGGCCACCTGATGTGCTCAGGAAGTAGGTCACACTCACATAAATACAATCAGTATCTTCGGAGGAATGCCCCTTGTGTGAAGTGCTACTTGAATCCGTTGCAGGGGAGGAACGCTTCAAATATCCACACCGACAAAACCGAGCACCAAAAAACACTTTTGGGCTTAAATTTGCTGCATGCTGTATCGTCAGCTATTTACTGATCATTAAAATGTAGTTCTGGACATCTACAGGCAGTCCTGCTTGTCACAGCAGCGAATGCAGATCCATACAAAAGTCTGTAACTACACCAGTGTGGTCTGATTTGGCTAAGGTTGTCTGAGACTGTTTCGCCACGCTAAGACAGGATATAGCTGACCCGTAAGCAGGTCATTTCCCAAACAGCCTCCAGATGCCTGGAAGGGAGTCAGTGTATCAGGGAGTGAGCATTCTTGCTATGTTGTGAATAGATGGGAAGACAGAACCGCTTCCTCCCTGCTGCTGTTAACTCACTGTGACCGTGACCCAGACGGTTGTAAACAGCACAAAAGCAGCTCCGTAGATTAATAAACCGGTGAAAAATTGAGCAAACACACAGAAAGCAAAATGAAAGTATTTAGAAAGCACACCGTGTATGTAAACACAAGATAACTAATTATCAGTAACCTTGTGCTGATAAAAATGTTAAACAGCCCGAAGTCCGATTCTGATAATATTTACAATGCTCTTGATTGCAATGATTACAGCAACACCAGATAAAATATTATAAATTATCTGTCGGTTGTGCTCTGAACTTGTTTTTTTTTTTTATTATTATTGTTTTTATTTCGCTCCTTCGTTGTTATCTGTTGCAGTCAATGGGAAGTTGGTGCCCCCACATTTTGAGCAGGTGTCCACTGTCAGCTGCTTACTTTGTTTGGGACCGCACTGGATTATATCCCATTCCAGTATCTCAGATATGTTCTGGATTTTAATTGGTTGGTGGGTGGCAGAAGGAGGTGTCAAGCTGGGTATTTTTCACACACGTCTCTATTTACCCAAACAAAAACAAAAACAAACAAACAAACTGTGAATTATCTGATTTTTGTTGCTGGTGTGCACACATTTTTCAACTCACTTTAAATTATCGGATAAACCAGTGAACACAAAAGGGGTCTTGTGTGGTATTGCATATAAATTTTAAATTCAATATCTTCTGTTAGCTACAACTCCAAACGTTAGTGGATTTCATTTGGATTGTATGGGAAACAAGTAAGAAATAGAAAGTAAATTTAGCATAGTTTTTATAATTTCTTTAAAAGTATATTGTGTTCAGCCCTCCTTATTCTGATACCCTGAAATAAAACACAAAGTGAGGTACTTCTGTTTGAAGATTTGTGGTTTTACCTTATCAGTAGGAACCAAATCTCACGTTTCCACTTGCATTTTCTCTATTAAACCTTCAGCAGAACATCATCTGTTGTTTTTTTTTTCAGGTTGCAGAGTTCAGCATAGCCTTAATTGAATTCCCATTACAGAGTGACTTCATGCGTTTGAGTTTCTGCTGGCTTCACAATGACTTCAGCAATGATGAGCCTCTGCAGGCCTGAATGAGTCATCTCTGATCTCCTGTCATTTCTTTAGTTAACTTGGAGCAGCCATGTGGTGCAGGTAGTCTAGCCTGACAGAGGAGGCCGACACACCCTGAACTCCAACCGTCTTGGGAATGGTTTGTTGTTTTACCCGTTTTGTGTTCACTTTCTCCTTTTGCAACTGTTCTGATGCACAAGATTTCATTCCCCCTGTTTAACTGGCATCTGAACCCAAGGGATTTTGTTGAAAGTAATAAAAGACACTAACAATATCATAAAATCAAGTTCGTAAGCCATTTTTTAGTGTTTCTCTATGGAAAGTCAAATAGAATATCAGATAAAACTAACCTGATGCGCAGCAGTTTTAGTAAGCACCCAGATCCTTCCTAAGATTGTCCTAAACTGCCACTATCGGGAAGTGAAAATGATGCTCAAATGTCAGGTTTTGAAGCAGATAGCAGCAAACCTGTCTAACACATTTCCTGTTGCGAAACAACCACAAAATTCATCCAAATCAAGAAATAATCTGGATGTCAATGCTGGTGACAAAAGTTTTCTACGGTCTCGTCAAGAGATGTGCTTTGCATGTGATGACCTTTTTTAACAAGCAATATGCAAAGTGCTTATTTCACAGTGAGGTGGACGTAGACGAAAATTAATAAAGGTCCGGAGCAAAAGATCACATCTTACTGCATGTGCTTTTTGTTTCTGGAGAAGTGAAAACGAAAAGGTTCCTTTTACGAGGTCCGTTACAAGGAAATGCTTGTGAAAAGGCTTCAGATCAGACGCAAAAATCGAGAAAGCATTTTACTATTCAAGTGGGGGTCTTAGCTCGTCCCATGTGTGCAAATGTTGACAAGAGAAACTCTTGAGTTCCTTTGTCATTGTGTCAAACAGACGTTCTTCTTAGAAAAAGAGGATGGAAGATGATCTCTTTATCCCATCGTTTTTGTGCAGCTTTGACGGTTAACTTGCCAGACCAGATTTTCTGGCCACTCTGAACTGCTGAAGTGAATGGGTGATTGCTTGTGTACATTTTCTCCTGTGCCCTCTCAGAGCACCCTTTCATATTAGGGTGCATACTTCTAGCTAAGAAGTCACCCTAATAGATCACATAGACGGTTGGGAAAAGCACAAACAAGGAGGAGAATGTAGAAAATTGATGATTTGGTAGAGTGGATAGTTCTCCAAGTTAATTCGTACAAATGTTCTAACATATTTTAGGTGATTGGCTTCTGCAATGTACTGAAGAAGCGAATCATGAAAGCATGCACGAACTAAGTAATGAGTACGTCTACTCTGCCTCTGCATTTTGGACCTAAGACCGTTTCAAACCTGTAAATCTGGCTGAAAAACCACAGAAACAGATGAGCACATCATGTTTCTGGCGTGCGTCCAAGACTGGGAAAATTACTCGTTGTTCTCGTCGATCTGGCATTGCTCACAGATAAACCGGTTACAAGATAAACGCAGTGAAAACCTGCAGTCTTTTCCTGTCGCCCGCTATGCAGAGCTTTTCACTGAGAAAATATGTGTATAAAAAAAAAGATTAAAAAAATAAATCAACAACATCGTGTCTTCATTCCTGAAACGTGTGAGATTGTCGTCAACTTTCGCAACTGTTAACATCCTCTTGCTGGTGCAGTGGAGATTCTCCTACCTCTGCAGTTTTGCTTTTTTTTTTTTTTTTTTTTTCGGAGGAATAAGGCAAACACATTGAGCAATATTTGTACCGTCTCTGAGTGGGTGTGTTCAGGTCTGTATGTTATGAGTGTAGTTATTGTGTGTGCTAAGACAGCAGAGCAAAGACGGAAACAGACCATAAACTCTCTGCACGGGTTTATGGGTTTAAGGCGCAGGTACAACTAGTTGCTTATCTCTGACCCACATGCTGACAGTAAACAGGGCGATGTGATAAAGATCAAGGAGAAAAAGGTGAAAGTTTAACCGACAAATGAGCTTTAAAAGGGAATGACTACTAGATTTACAGTTTATCACACAGAGATCTTATTTTTCTTTATAGCAGGGGCATATAAACTGTGGTTCTCAGGCTATTTGTGGCAGGCGGTTCATTCAGACGGATACTTTTATGTACGTTTAAGGAAGTGATTTACATTGAGGCCTTTCTAAGGTGGTGATGAAAAATTTAAATCTTTTAAAACAGAAAAATACTGGGTACCAAACAAAGTGTTGCTTTTACTTTAAATCCCCCACAAGGCACAACCACAAACATCCCGACATGGATGGCATTCATTCATAACATTTGACTAAATACAGGAATCACTTACAAAAAAAAAAAAAGTTTATAGATTAAATTTTGCAATAAAAATCTCTTATCCCACACAGATGATCAGGAATTTTCAAATTGTGATCATTTTTGTGACATTAAAGTGTAATGCTGAAAACGTGAGGTCTAAATGAATGTCAGGATAATGCAAGCTACGTTTTATATGAATTATTTCACTTTACAAATTTAAAACTTAAGATACACCGTAAAGTAATTACAGCAATTGCATAAATGTTAATATCAAATAACGATAATGAGAGTACAAACCAACCACAATTTTAAAATAATTATTTAATTGAAAAAAAAAAGTTAAATTGAATTTATTGTTTTTAAGGAAAAATCTTTCCCGCCTGTCCGTTTGTGAAAAAGATAATTTCACCCCTTGTCAAAGCATGAATTTACAGTGACTAACCACACTTTCTCTTTGATTTTACTCACCACACCCAACCCTGATTACTACCAGACATTTATAATTGAGAAATCACTTAAAAAGAAGCTGACTCCAGCAAACCACATTGAGGCCCATTATCCCCAAATAGGGCAGACACTGAGCAGCAGTGAACCTCCCCCAGGAACAGTCGTCTTAATAAAATCAGCACAAAAGTATCCAGAACGTTAAGGCCTTACGTGCGACAGTTAAGTTCAATGGTGATTCAACGATTACAAAGAGGCTGGGCAAAAATGGTCTTGAAGAGAGTTTCTGTGAAAAAACTACTTCTAAGCAAAAAGGAAAAGGAAGACGTCCTACGTTTACCCTCCAAATTTTTAATGATCCTCAAATCAAACATGGTGGTGGTAGAAGTGGGATGCTTTTGTTTGCCTGTGCTGCCTGGGGACTTGGATTAAAAGCCATTGTTGAAACACACCAGGAGGTCCTCCTCCTCTGAGGATCCCCAACACCCCCCAAAAATCAACCAGTTGCAGGTTTTATAGTGGGCTAATCAAAGTCTGGACCTATTGCAGCATATATTCAGCTGCAATACAGCCTGACTTGAGAAGATCTCAACTGGTTGACACAGTCTTCACTGTCATTGCATATGGCAGAAGAAAAGCAAAGTAGATGCAAATAGATTTTTGTCGCAATGTCACTTTAACCAGCAGAGGCTCAATATTTAAAAGGAGGCATGGCAACAAAAATAAGGTTGAGGTGAATTTATTTAAAATTTGCAGGTCATTATACAGTGACAGCAAAAATTGGCTTTTATGTTGTCAGCAGTTTTAAATCTCAAGGAAAATACCAAGAATCAATGATAATAATAAAACAAGAAATAAACATAATTTGTAAATCAATTAGACACAACATAATATTAATAATCTTATTCCATTAGTGATTAAATCATTTGTCTCAATCGCACAGAACAACAGGAGAAAACATTGGCAAATATCAGGGGCAGGCTGAACAAAGCAGGCTGCGTCGTTCACCTGTCATGGTTCCATCATATAACACCTGACTCTTTCCTTTTTAAAACGTTGTTTGGTGTAACTTATCAAGTTTCTTTAGGTCAAAGGGATCAGATCATACTGAAATTGAGTCATTGGAGCGGAGGTCCAAAGTCTTTAATGATTTTATCAAGCCAAGTATATGGCCATTTAATTTTTAACTCGAGTCCGACTTTAAAGTCATTTGAATTGACTCAACACAGCCACTTTGGTGTACCTGTTAACATGCTTCAGTATCCTCTGTGGATGAATTATCAATAATTCTGCCAAGCATAGTGGGGCAAATTTTGTGTAAAGGACTCATTGCCAGCTATTACAAACACTTGATAGCAGTAGTTAATGCCAAGAGTGATGCAACAACCCATTATGTTTGGAAAATTATTTTTCCACATTTTCCCAATTTTGGTTTTGACAAAGCTTTATACTTAAATGAAATTATTTGAGAACTTCACTTTGTGCTTACTCATGTTATGTTGGTCCCATAAATGTAAAATCAGAAGAACTCTGTGCAGTGCAAATGCTTTTACACTACACAGCAATTCAAAGGGGCTTCTCCATGTTGCAAATCAGTTTGTAGAGCTCTGAACACAGGAGAAGTGGACACAGTCATCCCTCTCTTACTCAATTCAGAACACACACACACACCCTTCCCCTTATTCTATTTTCAAGCAGCTGACCGTCAAGGAAGATGTGGAAAACACAAGCGGGAAAAGACACACAGATGGCCAGGAGTGTGCGCTCCACACATACCCACACCAGCACTTGTAACAAAACTTTCCCCGGCCCGGTCTCAGTTGTCAAATTCTGCTGCCTACTGACCCACATTCCTGCCCGCTTGTGTCACTGTAGCTCACAACCACTCAGATGCTGTTTTCCAGCAAAGCAGAAACCACATGTTGGCATGGAAACTCATCACATTTTTCTTCGTCTTACTTTAATCCGATTCCATGTCTTTCTCTTTAACCCGGCTTTTCCATGTTTGCCTCCCTCTCCTCAGGTACTTATCTCCACCATTTGGTGATCTAGGTCAGTGGTCTGTTTTGGGTTTCACTCCCCTTTCATTCTATATGCCCTCCCCTTGCTAAGGCCCAAGTTACATAACAGTGATGATTCAGACTCTGCATGTTCCTCTCGGATACATCTGGCCCCAGCTGATTACTCTCAAATCTGTGTTTTACTTTAAACCTTAAACAAACAAGTAAATGGATCCACTGTGAAGTCAAATAATCATGAGGGGCACGTGTAGTGTAATATGTCAAACCTTTTATGTTTTTCTGGAGGATTTTTAATTTCTTTAACCTTTTACAGCGTCTCTTGCTTGGAAGGTAAGGTTAGTAGTTTCAGAGTCAAACTCAAGAAGGTAATAATCTAATCTAAAGCTAATCCTAATCCTGTTAGTGCAAACGCTTGTGCCATCTGGGTCCAGACACACTCTAATTATAAAAAAAACCCTTCAAAAGTTCTTCAAGTCATTCCCCTCTGGAGCTCCCAGGGACTTATCTTCATATTCAACTTGAACAAAAAAAAAAAAGGCTTAGGGGTATTTTTTTAGGGATTGTGTGAATCTCCCATACTTTATTACTTTATCCCACATTTTATTTCATTAAGATTTTTTTTTTTTTTTTTTACAAATTTTACATGATAAACTAACTCAAAATAACAATAACTATATCACTTTGAGTTCAAACAACACAGAGGAAGACAAGTGACCCTCTGAAGGCTGCACTGAATCAGATTTTATCTGAGATAAATAAACTCTGATTCAGATAATAGAATTTCTAAAGTGTGTATGAAAAGAAATAAAACTAAATCCTATTAGAACGACACAGAAATATTGATGAATGTAACACTGGCAACCAAATATACTGAACACAAGATGGTTGATGGCTTTCGGAAACAAAAACTGTAAGAACAGAATTACTTTCTTTTGTTCTTGCAGCCATGGGAGTACACACGTGTTGTTTGTTCTTGCAGAGTATGTTTTAGCCCCTGCTCTTGATGGTGCATTAAATTTCTTAGAGCGCCAGAACTCAGCTATTCTGAAAACCACACTTCCGAGAGAGGAGATGGAGTCTTCACAAGGGACTAATCAACCAACCTGAAGCAGAATTAAGGAAACATGAGAGCTACACCCCGTCTTACAGCCCATCATACACACTTTCTTCAGTTGTCTGAGAGACCTCGTATCGTACTTCCCAAGCTGTCCAGAGTCTATCACTTTAGCCATTGCGACATCTCATCACTACGGCTGTTTTTACATTCAACCTGTTTTAGACATTTACTCATTCCGTTAAATAAAAGAGAAGTTTACTTTAAAATTTTAACAGTAGTGATTTACACTTTATTGTAGAATATTTTAAAGTTTCTGGAATCTTAAATTTACCAAAAACAGACAAATCCGTTGATTTGTCTCATATTTGGAATAAATTTTCTATATATTGGGAACTCTCGTATAAACAGGACAGTAACAAGTAAGGTCGTGAGTTCATTCATTGTAAAAAACAAAATAAAAATAAAAAAACACACACTAAGGGACTGAGTGTTTGCTATGATTAAATCTAACGTTGCCTGACGCCATTCAAATTGCTTAGCCTGCTCATGTAGATGAGAGGTCAAATTCAGATGTGTATGTTTTGGTTTGTCTCAACTTGTGTGTGAACTGCAAACACAGCAAAGTTTTCCATTGTAATGGGAAATAAAAACAACTTGTGGTCTGAATAATTTTGCGTACCCTTGTATGAACACCTAATGTGAGATTTAAAATAAAATAAACATGAAAATGTTATGTTAGGACAAGTGAGTAATCTGTTTTTATGGTGCTTTTGGCCCCCAGAGAGGCAGCAGTAACTTTAGTGATTCAGCCATGATGCTGGTTAATGGATACACTACAGGAAACACAGAGGATTGAATCCTAGCAACCCTTTCTTGCCTCCACTTTTCTTAATGTGAGCACTGACTGGAAGCAAAATTAGTAGCAGAAGGTGGAAAACCCTAAGATAAATGTTTGTTTCATTTTATGCTCCAAATTCTTTTTCTTTCCTGTCATCTACTCAATGTAGATAACTGAGGACTTGTGAGTTATGATTCAGTCACAGATTTTGCCTTGGTAGCCTATTTTGCTTAATCTCATGCTCTTTTTCTTTATGTAAATCATTTAAGCAAGTCTGGCGCTCTCAAAGACAGCCTTACAGTTTAACACCTTTCTATTCTATAAGCGGATGAAAATGCAGCAAACTGCAGACACAGTAAGGTTTTAACAGTTTGAATCGTGTCACCCTGTGCAAGAATATTGTGGAGCAGATCTGCATGTACAAAAATATATTCCACATGTGAATTCTAGCACGAAACTTGGCACCAAAAATAAATCTTGTAAAGTTGATACATACATTTTCGTTAATACAGATTGATTTTTATTTGCCTTTTATAACTTATTGTTATCTAATTCTTTCCAACTGAGAAGTACAGTTACTGAGCAAGTTCAAAACGCAGCTTTCAAAAATGTAACCTAGTGTCTTCCATCGACTAGGTTGCGTCATCAGTCCAGAGTGTTTTCTCAAAAGTCTTAGCAATCATCAATAAACTTTTTAACACATATGAAATATCATAGTAAAGCAAAATGTGAACCATTTCATAATATTAATTAGCCATTAAAAGACCTTTAAAGGTTATTTGCTGACTGATTGTCAACGTCTGTGACAACAGTGTTTGTCATCTCTTCTTACATTTCTTTAGATGGAGGCATGATGTAATGTTTTTGTTGACCTTTTCGAGTACTTCATTCAGTCATCCAGGTTTTACTTACCAGTAATTGATATGTTGACACTTTAGGTGTGACAGTAATCAGCCCTGGGTTAAATCTAATCCGTCCATGAATTGTGCTTGAGTCCTGACTTAAAAATGGTAATTATATTTTCAAGGGTTGGCAAATCTCATCTATTTTTTCCCTAATAGATGAATGGAGCATTTGAAACTTAAAAAAGTAAATAAAATTCTGAGGTTGTCTTTCTTTGTCGTAAAAATGTGTTTGATGATGTGAAACATTTAAGTGTGTGTTTTTGTACGTTTTGTACTTTTGGAAAAGATGCTAACCATATTTTACTTTGAATCCTTCACCGCTGGATCCTCATGTCTTTACCAGTCCTCTTTTTTTTTTTTTCCCCACACAGACGGTAACCACAGAGTTACACATCCCACCACATGGTCCTTCTCAGAAATCTTCAGTTTTACTTTCTGTCTCCGCAGTTTGTCTATTCTTGTGAAGAATATTCTGACTTTGTGGGACCAGTTACGTCTTGTCGACACTGCCAGATGCTTTGTGGATGAACAGTTAGATTAAAAGTTTTCAAAGCAAGTTACAGTGCACACGTGTATGATTTGCATACCCAAAATAGCCACGGCAGCTCTGTCAATTTTTCCAAGTAACACCACTTTGAAAATCTTCAAAATAAAGCTCCAAATAAGTTTAAACCTGTTGCCTCTGCTGAAGAGTGACTGTGGCCCTTCAAAACAGAGCTACTGATGCTCTTATGGTGAGTGTTAAACTTTTGTCAAGCGGGCAGATGTTCCTTTTGTTAGGCCCTGCGGTGTAAGGTTGCTTCAGTTGAGTTTAGGACTCTTTCTGCATCTTTTGAATTTAGCCCCTTTCAGTGCTGTCACCCTCTGACCCCCCTCACTCCCCACTTTGAAGACTTTGCCCTTCCCCCTATCCCCTTTCAACCCCTAACAACCCTCTAAGTTGTTGCTCCTCCACCAACCAACACTTCTCTGCTAGTTTTTACATCTTACTCTGTCAGGAGTCCTGTTTATTTGCGTATTACTGCAGCATTGGGGTGTATTTGCATCATTCTGCAGTTAAATGCCTCACTATATCTTGCTGTATCTTATCACATGGGGAATGCAAGTTGTGTTTAATGGCTCTTTTTGTCTCATTTGGCTGCAGATCCTTCTTCCATGAAACTGCTGTTGTTGTCAGGGCCTCTGATAGATCACCTGCTTATGTAACAATCACTGCCTCTGTTTTCCTTCGCTCACCCCACCGAAGGCTGGCATGTGTGAAACACAAGAAAAGACGCAGCGTAATAAGATCTAGGAAATGCACAAGCTTTGCAGGCTTCCTGTTTTTGTGTTAAACTCATTGGAGGCAGGAAGTGAGGAGGAACCGCTGCTTATTTTGCTCTGTAATGGGTGAAATTTGCCACACTGGCTCCCACTCAGGTGATACCTGTTTTACTGGTAAAATGGATTAGGAGGCTGGGGTAACCCTCAATCTCTGAAAGCTAATAACGACAAATCCAATTATGTGACTGCTGATTGCCTGCGCTGCCAGGTCCGCAAATGACGTTTTTTTTATTTTTTATTATTCTTTAGTTTGGAGATTGAAGGCTGTTCTCAGCAGTAAAAAAGATGAAAGACCTTCACTCGACTTTGGTTATGGTGCATTGCTTAAGCAGAATCCCTTTGAGAACAAAGAATCTAGTGGTGGTGAATATGCCCGAGTAGCTGCTTTAAAGGTCTGATTATGGTTATAATAGTCATTTGGCTTGCTTCAAGCCTCCAGGCTATGTGTTAGGGGGGTGGGGCCACGTAAAGAGTAGGGGGGGGGGGGGTTGTCCAGGCTGCTACCCTCTTTGTTCTGGTCTTCTCCTCCCATGCTCAGTTCTTTGTCTCCACCCACAGCTATCTTTATCTGACTTCCAGTTTAAAGCAGAAACAAGAGGTAGAGTTGCTTTCTTTCTTCCTGCTTCTTTTTTCCATTGACCTTTGTTTCCGAGGTATCCTCTAATGTCTGACATGCTTCCAAGGTACAGCACAGGTTTTCTAAAGCCCACCCAAAACCCGCCTATTACCGCTTTTCTTTCCCGCCAGTGTTTCCCGCCACTACAGGGTGCTTCAGCAGGGGCAGGGAGGGAGGAGTGGCTGCACAGCCGGCATGAAGAAAGACGGCCTACCCTCAGCCTCGCGCCAAAAAGCCGGTGCTATTCAAATCAGCTCTGAGGGTGCGGCCCAACTGTCTCGATGCCCTGCTAACCCCATTTGAGCAATGGGCTCCAACACAAAGACAGACAGAAATAAGAGGGTTGCTTTTTAACTCAGAACTCCAACACTTTTAAGTGGTTTTATAAGTGTTGGAGTTAACGCATTGCCTTTTGATTTTATTTTATTTATTTATTTATTTATTTATTTTGCAAAGATATCCAAGAAGTAATTTTATCTCTACTATTACAGTTAAGCTATTTCTTGTAAATCAGGGAATGTACGTAATATGAAACCATAGATTCAGGATCCCCCTTTTTGTTTGACTCAGCATACTAGTTGAATTTTTAAAGATACTCGAACACAAAGTTTTTTGTCAACTTCCTCTGACAGAGTGTTTCTTTCACATCCTCTTTGTCTACGGCCACCCAAAGGTATGAATGAATCTGAAGCATTCATGGAGGAGCTATTGGCCCTCTGCTGCACTCTAGTGGCTCTAACTATCAACTGCAAGAGATGAGTGTTTACAGAATCAGCTTTTTCAAATTCGCCAATCTTATTTCATTCACTGCGCCATACTTCGTAAAGTTTCTAATAAAAATAATCTATGAAATATGTATTATATATACACAAATTCTGGATCTTTTTATCAAATGTATTAAAACTTTATAAAATTCTTTATAAATTTCATTAAATAATGTATAATTTTTAAAATAATAATATAAAAATATTACTAAACCATTTGTATTTATCACTATCTATATCTATATACCGGTAACATATGGATGTGCTTTTTTTTCTAGTAAAATAAATGTATTTCCCTTGTTTCTTTGAAATACACCTCTGATACATTAGGTATTTTAAAGAAACCAATATATTTGAAATAAGTTTACACTTTTTCTGATGTTTTTTAAATTATTTAACTATATCAGAAATTTAGTTTGTATTTTATACATTTAGTTTTGGTCCAGCACAGAAAGTAACATAAATATCAAAATATATACCAGTTCAATGTTTTATTCTAAAAGTGCTATTTGTATAAAGATGATGCTTGTGATGGTCTGCTATCTTTAAAGGTGTGTCTGTTTTATTTTTTTCTTCCTTTAGTTAATCCGTGGTCCTGCTTAGCATCTCCTGCCAGAAACCACCTTGCCTGTCTGGTTTGATAAAAGCTAAATTAACTCTATTAATGATAATTGAATGCTCTTCAAAGCACAGCATGCACTTTCATCTTTTCTCCTTGCCTCACCTGCTTGTTTCTGGCTCCTGGGGTTGGAGGATGATGTATTTCAAATGGAGTCCATGCAGCCAATCAGATGTATAGAACGTATGGGAGTGTCCCATTTGCTTCGACTCCACGCTTGTTGCCTGGAAACTGGGACTGCTGCTTTGTAACTCAGTCCCTGCGACAACCTGGCGAGCTTTCAGGAAGCAATAAACGAGAGAGCCAAGATGGACTGCAGTTCCCACAATGCTATGCAGGATTATGAAATAGTTTATCTTAGAGTATACAGTGCACCTTTTGCTGTAATACTTAACACCTTCTGATGAACAAATTGTGAGTCAGCTGTTACATGAGGGGAGGTGAAAGTATCAGGACACTCAGACGGTTAATGTCCCATAGTGCGCAGCAACCGGTTGTCATCCAGATTAAATCACATGCTCTGCTATGACTCAGGGGAGTCTGACACTGAAAGAGTTAACGGTGGGAGGATGCAGAATGGCTTGAAGTCAGGACAGAGTGTGCAAAAGAGGAGAGCATAGCGCAGCACAGAAGACCCCATCCAGGATTTCCCTCCAAACGATGGTGGACATATCAAACCAAGGTCACAGCTTGAATCTTGTCTGCATCCTCTGTCTTTTCTGCAGCATGTCATATTTTTATATCCGAGTGCCTCAGGAGCTCCAAAATTATTGAGCTCACGTGCTGATGGCTGCAAGACTGCATTCAATTTGGGGAGAGTGAATTTTGTTTGGAGCTTTTGCTATATAAGAGTATTTTAAAGTATATTTAAATAAGAGGGGATCACACTGGGACTCGGTGTGATCCTGAGTGTGAGCTGTGAACTGAAGCAGCACAATGAGTCGAAGCAGCATTCAGACTCTGACAATCAGTGGACAAGATGTGGTGGTCAAGAACGGCAGCCAGAACTCATCGGAAGATGCTAAGGCACTTTTGAAGCCATCCACACCCTCAAAAAAAACGGTGAGTATCTCTCATCATCCCTAATACAGGCTGGGCTACAGCATAAAAAGGTTTGCTGAGGGTAGTTGTTATATGAGGTCAAAATGAAGTCAGACATAGTTCATTGAACTGCGTCGAATAATTTCAGAGTGGCCGTCATTTATTGTAGCTTAGACAAGAGCAACAAAGAGAATATCCAAATTCCATCTAAAATGTATTTTACTGAAAAGTTTGAAACTGGTGTTAGTAGCCAATTAATTATTTAAAGGTTCCAGCTCATTGTAAATAAAATTGCATAGTGATGATGCTATGTGAAACAGGATCGGATGCTCCGTTGTACCAGCTTACAAACGAGCAAGCTGCAGAGGTCGGGTTTCAGATCAGGAGGGTAGATAACGACAAGCGGTGACCTGAGTGTGACCGGCTAAAGCAGCTCACATTCGGGCGCAGACCAGCTTCTGCACCTCAAAGTAAATATTCACATTTAATTGAGATCATTTCCAGGATTACAATTTATAACTGAAAATCCCACTTCTCAATAAAATAAATTAGGTATAGCATAGAAATATCAGCTCAGTTTGTGTAGTGCACAGTATGTGCACCCAATAGTTGCCTGACGGTTACTTTACATGACTTATTACACCAGTGCAGCCCAGAACAAAGGCAATCATAAACTTCTGGGTAAAGCAACATAAGGGAAATTTTGATTTGTTTGGTCATGTGAGCAGGTGTTATGTCATACTGGAAAAATAACACACGTCCATAAAGTTTGTCAGAGGAATGGAAGCATGAAATTGTCTAGAATCTTCTGGAAAATAAAAAAACAAACAAACAAACAAAAAACATTTTATTATGCAGCTTTTTATTTTTATCACAGTTTTTCCTTCCACTCAACCGTCCAATGACATACTTGGATAGAGCGTGCTTAGCACTAACCTTTATTGTCTTAATCTCATCCCTGTGAAAAGTGTCAGTGAGTATCTGCTCGATGACTGTCCAAACCAATATTATTTGTCATAATTGTGTGAAAATGTTATGGTGAATTCCAATAAATGAGCAACATATGCCCCATAAAAAAATTAAAACACAACCCTAAAAAAATGGATGTTTATTACATTTGTTGTCTCATCCAGCAAACATATTAAAGCTGCAGTTGAGACGATATTTTAAAATTCTCATAAAAATGTGTTCAAGTGTAATCAAATGAATGCTACAGTGGGCAGCAGACACTCAAAGAGTTAACGGGTTCAAAACTCTGGTATGTGAAGCAGCATTATCAGCATTGGGAGGCATTTCATGTCACACTCACTTTCAGTCACAGCAGTTCTCTCGCTTTACTTTTGTTCTGTTTGTTCTTCTCAGCGTAGATTTGGATAATTAAGTAGAAGTATCAGGTCCAGTTTAAAATGACGTGTGTTAAACCTGCGACCCTCCAGCCCAAGCCAGAGAACTCTATCACCATCGCGGTGTCGTCCAGAGTCCTGTTCAACATGGATAAGGAGCAGCAGATCTTCGAGCAGCAGGGCATGGAGGAGTACATCAAGTATCAGGTGGCGCATGAAACCGAGCCTTTCAGTCCCGGACCTGCCTTCTCCTTTGTCAAGGTCAGAGGGCCGTCGAATGAAAGTTGATTTTCAAAGCCAGTGTTTGGTGTGTCGTTGTTTTGATTCCCTTTACATCTGATTTGGTTTTATTGCCAGGCCCTGGAGGCAGTCAACACTCAGCTGAGGGACCTTTATCCTGAGAGTGAGGAGCTCTTTGACGTTGTTCTCATCACCAACAACCACGCTTATGTCGGTCTGAGACTCATCAATACCATCAATCATCACCGTAAGTCGTTGATACACAGATCATTCCTAGCATGTGAAACTTTCCCCTCTTTTGACTTAACCTACAGGGCAACTTGATGCTTTTATTCTCCTTTACAACCCTCCAAAACTCCCTTCAACAACCACACAGAGACAGGATACATATTAATTAAAAGATGAGTGAAAGCTAAAAGTACAGTGTCTAAACCTCAATCAAGTATTAAGTGAAAAAAATAAATAAATTAAAAATATTTTCTGGTCTTATATAATAATTTCTAATCCTCCGAGAAACAGAGTTTTGTGTTTTATTAGACACAATCATCAAAAGCAACAGCTTGCAAAATAAATAGCACTCTGTGAAAAAAATTCCTTATATGAGCTTGACTTTTAAACCATATAAGTGAAACAAATATGTTTTTGATAATATTCTAATTTGTCTAGAAAGAAATGCAAAAAAAAAAAAAAAGGATTTGGTTATATTTTTAAATATTTTATGCCATCATCCTGACCAGTGCTGCTTTTCATTAAGATTAAGTTGTTTGTTTTACACTGAGCATGAACACAAGTTTAATTTTTTTACCTACTTCTTTTTGCTAGTGTGAGGTCAGAAAGAAGTCTCAAAATAAATGGCTCTTTGGATTAAATTAAGTAATTTAAATTATTATTATTACTGTTATTTTAAACCTGCTTAATTTTAATCTGTTTGATTAAATTATATTTGAAAGAAAAAATAATTTAGATATAAATTGGTGCATTTAAAAACAAGCAGGTGTGCAGAACGAACAGAAAGTAGGTTGAGATTTCTAAAATAGAGCAAAAACTGATTATCATGTATTGTCCTTTATACATTCCTGTCTCTTGCCATCACTTCAGCCATTATCCTGTCTACTGTGGAGTCAATTAAATATTCATGATGCCTCACTTTATCCTGCTAAGTGTGTTTGCTCAAGTAAGCAGGATCATCCATTTCGCTGCTAAACCTGCTGACCAAAACATTTGAAAGCAACAGAAGCAATTTTAACAGAATCAGATCCTTAAAAAGCAAAACAGTCATGTTTTCACAAACATTCAGAGATTTTTTTTACCTCATTCATAAAGTTATGTACAAATCTGCAAAAAAAAAAAAAAAACCCTCCATAGAGAGATATTATCTCTTTATGTAGCTCTCTTAAAATGTGCTCACAGTAACCTCACTGACTGCTTTTACGTTCTTCGCGCATCACGGAAGTTAGAGTCAAAAATGAAACAGGACAGCAAACAAAAACCTGCAGATGTGTTGGGAGAGCTTGGTGATGAATTGGGTTTTATTCAGGACACTAAGCAGGTGATAAGTGATTTACAAAAGGCTTGGAAACAGATCTGTGACTGAGATTAAACTGCCACAGTTTGACCCGGGTTAGCCCTTCCACTTAGAGATTATTTTCACATTAATCTGAGGGAATGAAAATATTACATTTAGATGGTATGCTTATTTTATTCTTCAGGACTGGCTGTAGCTCTGAGTTAGAATAGTCTCTGGATCCATCTTCCGCTGTATAAAAGCAGAGTGCCTCAGCAGCTGGGTCTTTCTATTCCCTCATAAATTCTCTTCAGATCAGTAATGAAATATTATAAATCAAGTCCAGATGGTGCTGCTGACTAAAGATGACCACAAAAACAGAAATAAACTGACTGTGATTTAAAAATACACTGTGGAACAGCTATTTTTGAACTATTAAATGACTTTTTAAAGCCTCGATTGTTCACAGTCTCCCAGTTCCTGTGTTGACGTGCGTGTGAAATTGTTGTGGTGTTTCCTGCTGGCTGAACTGGGACTGACTGTCGTAACAGTGGGATCTTTCTCATGGTTCACACACCACAATGCAACACAAAGAAATAAATCCTACAAGCTTCGAGAGTGATTTTCTGTCGTGTCTGTGCTAATTTTGATTATAAAGGCAGCATTATGTTGGAGTCTTAGTTATGGAGCCCAACTCAGTTGCTTCAGATGAACAGCAGTGGTATAACTGGACAACTTGAATCTGCATGTTTAAGTTTGCACTGGAATCATACTACTGAGCAAAATTTGACCACAATTGCATTTTTGCATAGTTTTTAGTTTGGCCTGTGTCAAACTGTGGCAGTTTGACCCATGTGTACAAATGCAGATTTGTGCACATTTATTACGTTTCTTCTCTTCCAGAGTTGTTCATTGAGAGATTCTGTATGACTGGAGGAAACAGTCCCATCGGTTACTTAAAGGCCTACAACACTAACCTCTACTTGTCTTCTGACCCAGTCAAAGTTCGCGAGGCTCTGGAACAAGGTATCATGATCACAGAGGGACCTGCACTCTAAGTCTCCAAATACGACATTTGACTTGTTTATGTTTGACGAGTTATGTGTGTGAACCAGGTATAGCAGCGGCCACCATGTTTACCCCGGAGAGGATGACGGAAGTGTCAGAGACTCAGCTCCGCGTTGCTTTTGATGGTGATGCCGTGCTCTTCTCAGATGAATCGGAGCAGATTTATAAGGCTCACGGACTGGACAAGTTCTTTGAGCATGAGAAGGCTCACGAGAACAAGCCTCTGGACCATGTAAAGTACACCAAATGGGGCACTTATCATTGTCATAAACCTGTTTTTGTATAGTTACATAAATGATAAAGCAACACTGATGCTTGTTTTCATTATTCCTAAATTGGTGCATAGTATTATGGAAACAGTGCAAATATTTGAGTATCTACAGAGAGCTTTTATACTCTGAAGAGAGTCTATTAAGTGCATCTCTCTTTCTTTGAAGCTTTTAAAGTCAAATGCAAATGTTTTGGCCAAATGCAGAATTTCAGAGTGAGTAATATACCATCTACTTTCATCTACTCTTCCCTCAGGGACCGTTGAAAGGCTTCCTGGAGGTTTTAGGAAAGCTCCAGAAGAAGTTTTATGCCAAAGGCCAGCGCATGGACTGCCCCGTTAGGACCTACCTGGTGACGGCTCGCAGTGCAGCCAGTTCCGGGGCCAGAGCCCTAAAAACTCTGCGGTCGTGGGGTCTAGAGATCGACGAGGCCCTGTTTCTCGCAGGGGCACCCAAGGGTCCCATCTTAGAGAAGATAAGGCCGCACATCTTCTTTGACGACCAGATGTTTCACGTGGAAGGAGCAGCTGAAATGGGAACAGTGGCATGCCATGTGCCCTATGGGATCGCTCAAAGGGTCCCAGAGAGAAAAGGACTAAATGACAAAGAGGTTTCTTCAATTAAGTAGCAGAAATGCAGCATTTCAGAAGTTCAGGAGTCCATGAGGAACTAATTTTCTGCTGCATGATAAGTGTAATAACTGTTTAAAAGGGGAAAAAAAATCATTTTAAAATCTAACTGATGCACTTTCTTATATGTATCATTACGTCAACCAAAAAATACTTATAGTAATAACCTTACCAGCACCTTGAGTAGATATGTAGTTGATAAATGTTTATTATTAAATGTATTAGATGTATGTCCTAAAGCAACATTAAGCCATTTGACAAAGAAATGTTTGCATATTAATATTAATTCACCAACATTCATTTGTAATCATTTTGCCAATTTGTGGTAAAGAAATTAAACAGATTTTAATACACTTTTTGAAAAGAATAAAAAATTTGCTAATATTGCTAAAATGAGGAAATAAGCTATAGGATTCCTCATTATTTCATTACTGAGTAAAAGCTGACCTGGAAATAATCATTTCCAGGTTAACAAATACATTTCAAGTATTTATTAACAGCCTCAGTGACCACAATAAATGTTTTATAAGGTTATTTTAAATTGGAAATGTGCCTGATATACAAAAAGTATGTATTTTTCTGGCTTTTTATACTTTTCCCCCCATCAAGAGATAAAAAATTTAATAAAAAAAATAAATATAGATGTAGTAAAACTGAAAGATCTATCAATTCCAGTATTTATCGAGAAATAGGAAAAAGGAAATCATGACTATTTTTGTAAGTTCCAGTTTTATGCAAATTAGGAGATTTGTGCAATTCTACTTCATAAAGTGTGCCTTTTATCCCAGTTCTTTCCTTTATGTAATACTGCTTTGCTTTGTGCTTTGTTTGTTTTTGTGCATTATACTTGTTGCAAAAATAATTAATGTTCATGTTTGTTTCAAAACATGAAATCGTGTGCAAATGTCACTTTTGAATTTGTTTGCCCTTGATAAATAGATTATGCAGGCCACAGAAGCTTCAGCGTTTGTTAAAATCAGCGCTACATTCTTCATGTTTGCTGCTTGTTTCTGAATGTTAACCATGTCCAATGCTAAAGCCTGCCTTACGTGACGTTTAAATGTTATGGCACTTATTGTTCTGGCAATGAATCAACACAGGCTTGTGGTGAAGGTAATGTTTGCTGTTAAATGTGGACTTTGTGTCAGTTTCTGTAAAGGAGTGTGCAGTATCTTCTCTTTAAAAACCAAATAAGTTTATTAAACAAATCATTGTAGCCAGTTCTCTCATCAGAAAGCTGATTTTATTTATTTGCTTATTTATTAATTGCTGTGGAAATTAGCTTCACTTCATCTTTATAAGGAAATTATTTAAATAAAGATCAAGAGAGAAACTCCTTGAAAGAGTTTTCACAAATATACCAAAGGGATTTTGTCTAAATATTTGCACTTCTTTTCTATTGTCAGCAGGGGGAGACAGAGCTCTGTTTTTCAAAGGTCATTAATTACGTCAGGCTTCTCTGTAAAACATCTGCAAAAGCCTGAAATGGACATTCAGTGGCCTCAGTGACCACTAAGACCACTTTTCATCCTACTTAATGAGTCTTGAAATCATCAGAGCTGGATATCCACCAGTACTTCACGTTGTTCCCTTGCTTCAACGTCCTATGATGGTGGATCAGAAAATGCTGCTTTTTAAGTTTATCTGGCATAGACAAGACTTAGACCACCGTGGCTCAGTAGAAAGAATGATTTTGTGATCTGTAAGTTGTGATTTCATCTTCCTCCTCTCACATGTACTCCTGAGCAAGGCACTTAACCCCAAGTTGCCTGCAGTTTTTCCTATTGATGTGTGTTTGTATATTTTGAAAAGAGCTTTGGGAGCACTTTATTGAAAAGTGGAGCTAGAAAGGTTCTTCCCTGTTGTTGAATCAGAAACAATGAGCATAAATGAATCAAAATCTGGTTTAGATGTGTTCTGTTTTCTTTTTATATATGTAACAACTGGGTGATCATTTTGGGATGTCAAATCACTCTAGGATAGTTTTCCCCATGTGGATAATGTCTTTCTAACTCTGACCAAACTCTGTTCTTCAATTTCTTTAAGTTTTTTTTTCATTTGTTCTTTAACATCCTTCCTGTTGTCAGACAGGTTCTTTTTAGGTCATGTCTTGAATATGCAAGTCGGATGCTTATCATCCAAAATTCAGCTCAGCTTTAAAGAAAATGAGGTTAATGATAGTTAGATCATGACGTGATTTAACAATTGGTGTAATTATGTTCCCAAATAGGGCAAAATGAATATCTATGTCCTCAGATGACTGAAACTATCATTTGAACTACATTTTGAATTTCAGTATGTTTGCTTAATATTAAAATCTGCTTGATGACACAAAACCTCTAACTGTGACAAAACATAAAAAAATTGAAACGTCTGCTCAAATGCTTTTGTTGCAGCACTGCAGGAAACCACAATTGTGTTGAGTATCAACATGGGAAGTAAAAGCTAAATTTAAACACAATTACCTGCTGACTGTAAGATATACTAGACTTCCTGCTGCCATTCCTCCTCCATTAGCAACAGCATGACATCATCCTGCAGCCTGCTGTTGTTATTGAGGTGTTATGATGTACCATAGTATTTGCACCAGAAATATTATTTTTCTGTACTTATTAGAAAAGTAAGTTAAATAAACAACAACAAAAAACTCACTTGTTTCCAAAGCCATCAGCCATCATTTGTCATGTTGACTAAGAGAAAGTAAAAGCTGTTTTAAATCTTTACCTCCCAGTCAAATTATCTTCACTGTTATAGCAAGTCAAGGTGCTGAGAGTAAGATATAGTAGAGATGAGGTTAACTTGTTTCTGTTATAAAAAAAAAGTTTTTCAAACTGATACACTTAAAAGACTGCAACCACAAAAACTTTCAATAAGACTTTAATTGCTCTTTCATTTTGTAACAGACTGTTTACATTTTGTGAAATAGAGAAAAACTTTGTCTTGTTTCAAATTCCACTCAAGCAACTTTTTTTTAATATATAGGTCATAATGCAAAACAATGCTTCAGGAGTATTAGCACATACCTACACTCCCCTACACATAAACAATATATTTTGTATTTTGTAGGCGATTTTCAGCCGAAGAAGCTGGCCACCCACCCTGCTGCGGCTCCTGCACCGGCTACAGCTGCACTGGCGGCACCTGACAAACCAGCAGCACCTGCAACATTTGACATTGATGTTTGACAAGTAAAAACAGTATCTCAAGCAGCCTCAAACATTTATGGTATATTGTTATAAAGAGAATCTTGCAGCTTTGGCCAAGAACAATAGGAGCAAGCAGGACCTGGAACCAACCTATGTGGAATAAATTCAAACGGAAATATGTCACCACCTCTCATGGCATATACCCTATTGAACTGATAAGGAACGTCAAAACACGCTATTTCATATAGAGGAATATGGCAAGACTTCTCTTTTTACAGATGAAAAATGAACAGGATCTTAACAAAATGCACTTTTAAATAAATATATATTTTTAATAACAGCTTGTATTACTGGTTTTCTGCTATGCCTTTTAAACCAGGCACTGCATTTTCTTAAATTCCTGTTGCTGAAAACATATAATTTACATGGCCATACATTTCTAATGAAGCAATTATGATACAGAAATAGTAATTAAAAATGTTTTAGACACTTTAGCACCCTAGAACAAATGAATTTCTTAAAAACGTAGAACTGTACATTGCCTCGTTGAAATAAAGTTTATTATTATTATTGTCATTATTACTATAAAAAAGGTAGATGTGACACAGTCGTTAAACCATAATTATGCAGTCTAAAGAAAAGGCATGGAAAAGATGATTGAAGTACTGTCACATTGGACACTTGAAACGGCGGTGAAAAAGGTAATTTCTTCATTACTTTGCCAAAAGCAACACATGTTTAGAAGCTAAATGAAGGTCTTACATTTTTTTAACACATGAATTAATAGAACAGAAAAGCTAAATCTGTTCTATCACGACTGGCAAATATGATAACCCATCACATTCCTCATGATTCCTAGAGGCCACTCCCACTTATTCAGGTTTTCATTCATAATATACAGATCTTTACTAGTGACAATAAAATATATATATATATTCCCAGTTTTTAAGGTTTATTGGCTCTAGTGGCCTCAATTTGAAAGTGGTCAGTCAGGAAAGTGGGTAATGGGTGCGGGCGAAGACATGCATCAAGGACATGCATAAGGCATCCAAACACGGGTTGTGCTTTGCCCCTGTGCCACCATCACACCCTCCAGATTTCATATCGAAATATGGCTTTTATGTCATGTCTTTATATCACTTATGCTTATGAGCTCTGTGTGCAGATTGGCTGCTGACATCTGCACCTTCGGGTTTTAACTAAACAGGATCTCAAGTCTCACAGCAATCTGTTGAGAAGAGCCTTCTCACAATTTGACTTGTAAATATTAGTACACCTGTGCTGTTCTTCAGTACAAGACAATGTGAAATTTGTACTCTAATAAGAAATAAATACAGTTGTTTACTTCTAAAGTACTATAAGAGTACTTTAGAAATAAACACTTCTTGGATAAATTAAGTTTTACCTCAACAAAACAGAAGTAGACCGGATCATACCAACTTTTCAGCTCACAATTACAAGGACCTCCCACTGTGGTTTTACTATAAGTTGGACCTTGCTGTCAGTGTTTTAGCAGAACCAGTTAGACCAGCCTCAGGTAAGGAGAAATGTAAAAGCTCTACATAATGCACTTTGAAATTTGTAATTCTGAGTTTGTTAACTGCTATAGGTGTTTTTTAGTGATTGCCAAAATATTTTTAACCCGGCTTTTGAGGTACTGTTTTGATAAAACTGCAATCTGCCTTTTTGCATTGTGAAACATTTAATATCGAGCTTCCTTTTGAAGCTCGATATTAAATCGAGTTAAGATCTTCTGCTGGAAATCACAATACCGTAGATTTCCAACAATGTTAATAGTCTTCAAAAAGAAAGCAACCAAGGGCTAAAGTTGTGAAAATATAAAATTCTGTTTACCAGAAACTACCACAAAAAATATATCCCTGAATGAGATTCCCTGCCATATCTCATATTCTTCAAAAAGAAAAAGGAAAAGATGAAAAACCCAGCATTAATTTCATGTCAAATAGAAAGTTGAATGAATCATTTAAAAAGAGGAGCAGACCTGATGTGAAAGTTCTCCCTCTTCATCCACCATGTTGCTTTCTTGTTAAAATCTGAAACACCTTTATCGTGTTGAACATGTTATCTGAATCACTGAAGGGCTAAATGTGATTTGTATTGGTTTATTAGACTAAGCAAAGAAATGACTGCTTATTTTCAGAGGTTTTAGTTTCTTCCATAGACCTGTGTTGTAAGAGTTTTCTTTAACATTTTAGAGACTACATCCCCTGATGTTACTTTAAAATTCACAATCTGCAGGTAACACAAAACGCAGATATGGACTCTGAAACCATAGAAGAAATGTGTAAGTAATGACGAATGTAAATATTGTTCATTTATATTCATGTCCTCACTTTCTACCATTGTTTTTTGTGTTTTTATCTACTTTTTGTGTTTTGCAAAAAGGTAAGGCCATCATTACGGCATTTTCAGTCGGTAAGTATTTAAACACTTGCAATCCAACCACAACCATAAAGACCCCAGGCTGGGATTCAAACAAAGGACCTGCTTTTGCTCCAATGCCACCAAGTGACCCAATACCACCATTTGCTGAAAAATAAACTGAAATATTTTTTTCCTCTGCTGTGTTCCTGCAGGAGGTGTTGTGATTATGAGTCCTGCTCTTCTGGCTTGGCTTGGCTTCACCTCAACTGGTATAGCAAGAGGCTCCTTTGCTGCATATCTGATGTCACTGTTTGGACCAACCTGGCTGATATCTATGTTACAGTCAGCTGGTAAATTAAATATTGATCTTTTCAAAACAAAAAAATTATTAAAAACATTTCTACATTGTGATGAACTGTATGATAAAGTTCTGCAGCTGAGAGAACTAAAATATATGTTTGTTTTTAGGTGCTGCTGGATTAGGATGGTTTGGCATATCAATTTCTGCTCTGGTTGGAAATACTATGGGGAAGATCATATCAACTGTTTGCAACGTAACTGTAAAAAATGAACTATGATCCCTAATACTGATGTAAGACTGATGGTCTTTTCTCCATAATGTCAAAAAAACGGTTTGTCTTTTTGTTGACATTCTTAGGGAACCACTACAAATAGATGATGCAGTAAATAAAAGATGTTTTTAAGCAACATGTTTGTATCTGCACATTTGGACACCACTTTCAGTCTTAAATAAAAAGAAATGATTTTGATGATTCTCCAGGGTTTTTCTTTTTAAATAAGAGATGAGATTTTGGGATCAATGCGCCTAAACAATAGAAACATTGTAAATCTGAATAAAGTGTAAAGATGTGAGAAGAAAACTAAGGTTTGTATTTAACCTTGAAGCCGCAGTATGTAATTGTAAAATGTATTTTTACATATTTGTTCAAACACCATCTCTTATGACGCAGATAATCTTTGAAAAGATTGAGCTCCTCCATCTTCTCCCAGTGCTACTGTTCCTGGCTACAAAAATGCACCACACCCGGTCAAAAACAGCCAATCAGAGCCAGGACATACTCCTTAGTGCTGTCAATCAAGCTTGTGCACGCACTGTTTAATGTGCTGATGGCTGAGAAACAACTTACCTTTACAGAAAAATTGTTTATCTAGTATTCATGACAGGCTCAATCTACTCAATATGGTTTAAGTTTACACTTAAAAGAGACTTACATAAAGTAAAAAAAAAAGGTTAATATGTAGATGAGCATGACTGAGAGGTTCAGTATCTGAGGCGATTATCTCATTAAACATTTGTTTTGTGTCTGCAGCTAAAACAATGTACAACACGCCTATAAATGGGTAAATTACAGGAAGAGCACACCCCAGGGCACACCTGTTCTTTTTTTGAAACAAAAACATATTGGCAATTAGTGCTGCTAATTAGTTTCATTTATCAAATTTTCAAAAACAAAAGAAAATATGATTACAATCTGACTATTCTGCTAGCAGCTGACCCAGCTTGTTCCTCAGCTGCTATCAGTTACGCTGCGGAAATGTACAGCAGAACAGGCAGACGTCAAAAAAATAAAAAATAAATAAAAACTTCACACACAGTTTGCAGGCAGAAGAACTGCTGTAGACTGTAAAAAGCTAAATATACCAAACATGTTATCAGATGCTACTTTTTTCCACTCTGTGGTCCATGTCTGCTATTGACCCAAAGCAGAAAGAGATTGTTTGAATCCTAACATTCACCATCATTATGATATATTTCAGGTTTTCTTTATGTGCTGCAGCCTTACATGAGCATTGCAAAACCCAGTGCTGACTGCGAACATAATACTCACTCTTACATATACATATTATTTTAAAGCAATAATTAAACTTACACAAGACTGACAGTCATTCTTCAGGCTAGTTTGCCAGAATTTAAAAATGCCTATGCAATTTTTACCTCAGTTCTTTTGGTACTGAGGTAAAAATCTTGTTTAATTTATTTATTTTCTTATTATAAATGTCAAAAGTGCTTTATTTGTTATGACATTTAAAGTAGATAAAATTTAAGAGAAAAAATTCTTTAAAATAAGATTGCTCAACATGCTCATACCAAAAAACCTAGAGCAGTTTTCAATTATATATTTGGTGCCGAGACTATTCAAAAAGGGCAACAAGATGTTCTGGTAAAGTCATTAATAAGAAACAGATAGGTTTTGTGCTTTAAAAAAAAAAAATTCAACAGACATTATCAGATGCTACTTTTTATTTGCATTATTTCCACATGGGATCATTGACTACCAGTATCATCACAAGTTTTCTTAATGTCCTGCTGATCTTCATGTAACCTGTGTAAAAACCACCACAGGCTGTAAACACTCACTGACGCCCTATCTTTACACATTGCCAGGTTTTAAAACTGACTGTAATTTTTACCTCAGTTCTTTTAATTTCACATCTTGTTGCTTGTAAGTTTATTAGGAGTGCCGAATACACTTCACCGCATCTTGACATCACGAACAAAGCAATTGTAGTCAATGAGTGGTGCTTATTTTACTTGTAAGCTACATTTAATTAAAATCAATGAAGCTTGCTCATCAGTTTATACAGCTGAATCCAGAAGAGTACAAACACAATATAAAAAGACACATAATGAATATTTTGAAGTGTCTGAAGTGATGTCAGAATACAGCTCTCTTGTTTTAGGTCAGTTAGTAGAACCACTTTTTTTTTCTACCTGCTAAATGCCAGAATAACGGCATTTAAAGCAAAAACATAATTTATCAATATTGTTGCAGATAAACAGATAACTAAATGCTTGACCCAAGTCATGCAGTTGAAAAGCAGTTCTGCAAAAATAATTAGTAAATGTAGGTAAAATTCTGACTTCGGGAAAAAATAATCACATTTAAAAAATGCTTTAAGATTAAATACTAAAAACATATTTTGATAATGAACTCACTTTAAGCTGCTTGTTTTTTATTGACCTCACAGCTGTAAGTCGCTTTAGGGTTCTTGGAGGAAACTACTTGTATTGATGCACATATTAGGCAGGGGAGCATTGTGACAAAGAAAACCTGAAATATGGCATTCTTCTCAAATCATTGTACACATAAACATCATGAATGCATGTCTTGTTTTTGACATCAACATTTCTTATCTACTGGACTGACATGTTTTTTTACATTCTTTAGGTTTTCTTGATAATCGAAACATAAGCACCGTGTTTACAGGTTGGTGACTCAACGCAACTGACAACACAGCAGAATCCTGCAGAGCCACAATAATGACACATGTACAATATGGCTACATTTTAAGTTCATTTGAAATATAAACTTAAAAAAAGTGGATAAATCTTTACATTGGAGTATAAGTACAAATATTTTTTTCTGTATAAATTTAAAAGCTAAATATACCCAACAGTCAAGATCTCTGTTCCAGTTTGGCGCTGAAAATGTTCAAGAACACAAATGTAAAAGTTATTACTGGGATTTTTTTTTCCTTTACTAAAGCAAATGTTTTGTCACATGTTACTTTTTGAAGTTTTTGGTTCTGTTTCTCATCCAAAGCATAAAACAGTTGGTGCACATTTTATTTTTATAATCAGATTATATCATCATAGCAGCATCCATCATCATAGTATCAGATCAAATATCACAAATTTACTTAGTATCCTTGTCAGGGACCAGACAGTACAAAGTGCAGAACACAGGTGTTGAATTCAAAAAAGGTGGGTTTTTATTTACTCAAAAAATATGAACAAAGGTTAACATAGCAATTATACAGGCATGCCAATAAAAGAGGTCAACATAAATTACTAGACTCAAGACATAACTGACAAAACAACAAACTGACCTAATTGAAATGACACAGAAGGGGATTTAAACACTGGTTTAGCTAAACCCCATGTGGACACAATAGGGGAAAACAAAATGGCTGCCACCTGACAACTAACACAAACAATGAAATAAACCCCAAAAATATCCCCCCAGCACGACACAGGTGGTTCAGTCCAATGAGGCCATCAGCAGTATTTTAAGAACCTCAGCCCTTTGCCACTCCTTTTGTCCACCAGGGAGGGGAGCCAAACACCCAGGTAACAAAGAAAACAAAGAAAACAATATTAATACAACATAACTGAATTTCGACCTTGCATTGTTAATATGTGTGCACTCCATATAAACATTGTAAGGTGGAAGAATATAAATACTTAAACTTACAAAACAAACTAAGGTGAAAGGCAACTTATGAGGTGTGGATCTTACCCTGTGTGGCTTGCCATCACAATCCTGCAGCCTAACATGTGAGCATTATAAAACTATCACTGACAATAAACATGCCCCTCACTGTAAGACTGTAAGACTATCTAACAATTTGAATGCAATGACTCAACCCACAGAAGACTGACAGCCATTCTTCACACTGAGAAAGCAGGTTTTAAAATTGTCTCTGTAATTCGTACCTCAGCTCTTTTTATTTCACGGTCTCTCGTTGCACTTTTATTTTCATTTTCCCGATGTGGGCAGCAAGAAAGGTGCTTTTTGTTGAATCATGAGGAGATCAAATTTAAGTTAAGACGCCCTTTAAAATATATTTGCTGAATACGTTCTACTGCCAAAAGATTCAGGCAGTTTGGCGTCACAAGCGGTAGAAAATGGGTGCAGTTTATTTAACTTTAAATATGTAAGTAAACGTAATGAACTTTACTCTTTACTAGATGTTCCTCTCAACTCAGATTGGAACATTTTAACATGAAGTTTTACAATCCCAGAATGGATCCATTGATAACAATAAGTGAGCATTCATAACGACATTGGATGAATGTCCATAAAAGCTACAAAATGAGTGAAAAATGTCTGCAAATAGAAAAACTTTTATTCAATCAGCACCTTATGTATCTGGTGCTAACGTTTACTTAAACAGCGTTTACTTTTAGTCCATTATATTTTGTACAAGAAAGAAAGAGGCAAACAAATGACAAAAACCCTCAGTAAATACTTCTCGAATGCTTTTATTTAGAATCATTCATTTAACAACATTGTTTGCCTTGAGTTCAAATTGATTTTCATTTGGAAAGTTTTTTTTTATTTTCATATGAATGATGTGCGTCTTAAAAAATGAGGGCCGCAAGTCCTGTAAGCACCCCTCCCGCACCGGCCACCGCAGATGTGGCGGCAGTCCCCATTCCAGCCATTCCTGCAGGGAAACACCACATAAGCATTAGCAAACACACCTAACTCTGATTAGTCACATTTAATTCTTTTTTTTTTTTTTGTGAGACAACTTGCACGGCATAACCCAATTTTAGGCTTTTACCGACTGACTGCAGGACAGCCACCGCGCTCCCTGCTGCCACGCCGCCCCCATTAGCGACCGCGGCCGCTGACATCATCGATGCCGCATACGACCCCGCCGCTATCCCCACGCCGGTGAACCCGATGGCTCCCAGCACCACCGGGGCTGCTATGACCGCCCCACCTTATGAGGGCAAGAGGAAAATGCTTTCGTCATTTTTATTTTAAATACACCGTAAAAACATCATTATAGCGATGAACTGAACACAAGATTTTCAGAAGACTCACCAGCACCGAGAGCCGAAGCTGCTGCGATTGTTACTAAAAATGAAGGAAAGGCAGAAAACACCTTCATCAATCCAAAGCAAAGCAAGTATTTAAAAAAAAAACAAACCAAAAACAATAACAACCAGAAAATATATATATACATATACTCACAGAGACCCATGGTTTGGGATTTCTGAACGTCCGGAGTTTAGTCTGGGCTTTAAATAGGATGCCTACCAAAAAAAAAAAATCCTGGAAATAAAAAACCTCCCTTCTCCCTTCAGAGCCTTCTGCTCCCCCTGCTGTTTAGATCACTCAATTTCCTGAGAAACGAAACCTTATCTATAGAGCCCAGCCTCTTTCCCTTACGTCATCGAAAAAATAGCATTTTAAAAAACCCTGTTTATGCTTATTTAACAGGTAAATATGCCACTAAGGGTGCACCTAATGACCTGACTTTATGTTTTTCTTAAATGACACTTTTTTTTTTTTTAATAACTCGGAAGTCTTACCGGGAAAAATTTTAATTAGTCATGTTTTTTGGGGGCAGGAGGTGTAGCTACTGTAACTCTGACTCTTGTTCTTCTGGCTGCACTCCAGCTGGAATAGCAGCAGGAGGCTCATGTTTTTTTTTTTTTTTTTACTTCACAGCTGTACAATGCTTTAGGATTGTTGGAGGGGAACTTATAGCACAAAACATGCTTTGTTTTTGATGCTATATAAGTCATAAATGGCTGAAGGGAAAGAAAAAAAAAAACAAGTCAGATTTAAATTAAAATGCATTTTAAATTAAGAGTGTTGAATACACTCCACTGCCAAAAACCAGAGCAGCTTAAGGTCACAGTCAGCGCCATTTATTTGACTTATAAGCAAATTTTATAAACAGCTATGCTCATCCTTCTTTGGTCTTATTAACTCAGATTCAATCCTTTTAACATGAACACTAAGAATCCTGACCCTGAACGGACCTATTGATAGGGTGTGCTTTCCTGATGACACTGGATTAATGTTCAAAAAGTAACATGTTCTCTCACTGATACATGTTTAATTTCTACATTTTGTTTATGGCACAAATTCAACACAGCAGTGAACCACTAGCAAAAAAATAAAATAAAAAAATAAATAAATAAAAAGTAACTAAATTAAAAATCAAGGAAAATAGAAACATTTTCTTGAAGGAGTCATTTGGATATTTGTTCCTCTAGCACCGCCCATTGTGTGTCTACTATCACATTGCTCATCATGGAGATAAGATATTAATATGCCACATTCATGCAACAGAAAGTTGAATGAAACCTTTGAACACAGATCTAATATTCATCTTCAGAAATATATTTTAAAAGAGGCAAAAAAAACAAAACAACCTTGACACAATATCACCAGTCAAAACTTGTTAAATCATTTTATTGACTCATTTGATAGGATTGTTTACAATACAACTTGAACTCAATAGAATATTTGTAGATTTTTTTGTCCTCTCTGTAAAATGGCAGAATGGTGTCTGTCTTAAATAATAAGGGCGAGGAGTCCTCCAACAGCTCCGCCGGTACCTGCCACACCGGCAGTTGCAGCTGTCCCTAGACCAGCCATCCCTGCAGGTAAACACGAAGATGATCAGAACTCCATGTCAGTCTTACGGATTTATTTTCTTTTGTAAAATAAGTTTTAAAGGAAAACCCAATTTTCATTCTTTACCGGCTGACTGTAGAATAGCCACCAGGCTTCCAGCTGCAACCCCTCCTCCGTTAGCGATGGCAGCTGAGGACATCATACCGGCTGCGTAGGAACCCGCAGCGATACCGATAGACGTGAAGCCCACGGCGCCCAGAACCACAGGCGCAGCCAGCGCAGCCCCACCTTATGGGCACAAGAGGAACATTTATTTATCACTATCTGAAGAAACAGTTTTGAAAAATTCCTTAAAAATTTTATTGCAGATGAAATTCTATGTAATCTCACCAGCGCCGACCAAAGAACATGCAGCAACTGTAACTAAAATGAAGAAAAGACAGAAAAAATAGCATCAATTTAAAGCAAAGCAAGTATTAAAAAAACAAAAAATAAAACAAAACAAAAAAAACGACAGACTGTAATAACTTGAAAAATACTCACGCAGACCCATGGCTTGTTACGACTCAAATGAAAGTCCAAAGTCAGGTACGGGCAGTAAATAGGACGTTTAAAAAGCTCTTGGAGTTTAAAGATTCTCGCCCTTATTCCGCCTTCTGCTGCCTCCTGCTGTCCCATGTTGGTAATTGCTCCCATTTCCTGATAAATGAAACCTATTAAATCCTCCTAAATCAGACAGAAGAACAGCACATCGACCCAGGAAGAATGGGGGAAGAAATCTGTGAGAATATACATTTTTATATACACGTAGTTGTTGTTGGTATATGTGACTTACTTTGCTGTTTATTTAAATCGATAGGTAAATACATCGTTATAGGTGCAGGTAAGTCACTGCCACGCTATTTTTAAACTATTTTTTTTAATGAATCTCTTAAAATTGCTCTTGGCTTCACCAAGCAAGTGGAATTGAATTGCAGCAGGCTCCATCGCTGCAAAGATGATGCTTGACTAAAACCAGATGGTTTGGTTTGTTCATTCAGTGCAATGTAGCATGTGGTCCTTCTGCTGAATAAACATTTTTTTCAGAATTATGACAATAGCATTCAGTATCAAACTTGATGCTAATTTTAAGGGAAATGATGATCTTTATGACATTTTGTCTTTTCATATATTGGTCTAGGTGCAGATAGGTTTCATAAACATTAACATTAAACCTGGGTTCTGTTTTGAGAATCGAGTTGTTCTTTTTGAAAATGATGCTAAATTTAGGCTAAACTTAAAAGATGTTTGAAGATTTAAAGGTCCAAAGTAAAGGTTGCCTCAAGCTACAAAAGTTAAATGCTGACTTTTTCCTCAAATGTATTGTTTCATTACAGGTATGGCAGGATTAGGATGGCTTGGAGCTGGAACAGCGGCTGGTACTGGAAGTATGGTAGCGTGGATGATATCAAGCATCTGTAATGTAACTGTAAAAGTGCAAGACAGTCCATAGCACAGAGAAGGAATATATTTTTCATCTCCAGTAGAGTTAAAGTCATGTTGCTCTTATCTAATATGTTTTAAAGAGTAGATTCTGAAATTCAAACATGTATAATCTGAGTATGAATGAATTTTTTTTTTGCTGTGAACATGTCTTGGTAAAGGTCATTGGGATTTGTGGATAATGCTGCTGGCATTTTTTAAATTTTGAGGAAATGCTATTTCTACTCATTCTGAGAGCGGAATAAAAAAAAAACTTTGTACATGTGTGCATCAGTTCTAAAACTTCAACCTGTACTAAATATTTGCACTCAATAGATAAATAAGTAAATAATATATCAATAAATCCAGAAAAGGTGTTTCAATATATTGTGGTATTTGTTTCTCTCTTTGCTGATACATTTGGGGAAATAACTGGGGCCCAGGCAACATTAGACCCTTACCAGTCATGCTGTTAAGTCTTGAACTTTTCAGGACTTAGTGGTTACTTTACAAAACTTTCCAAATATTTGTCCAGTGTTTATGGAACTTAATGGCCACTGTTCTTGAACATAGAGGTTTCTTTTGAAACTTTCCATTTATTTTTTCCTCAAACTTACAAGGAACTTTCTTGAAATGTTCATGTAACTTATTAAATACCAAATATTTTTTTATGATATACATTGGCTCTGGAGCATATTTAGAAAGTTCCAAAAACAAATATCCAGTAAGTTTTTAAATTAAAATTTTTAAATTTCATGACCAGTTAGACTGTGATGTAATGTCAGTTCATTTATATAGAAACTGTCAATTAAAAATATATATACAGACCATTAATTCTGAGACAAGGATACAAAACAACCAGACAAGTAAACAAAACAGTGTTATATTAATTCTAATTCTTCCTATTTTTCATTTTTGTCTTTTTCTTCTTTTCCCAACTGATCATTTTTCCTCTCCTCCCTCTTTGGTGTGCTTGTTTTTCCTGCCAGTCGCCCTACAGCAGCTCCAACACCAGCTCCGACACTGGCCACAACAGCAGAGGCTGCACCTGAGAGACCAGCAGCACCTGCAGAAACCCAAACATCAACAGTTTGGTTCAAATGATCAAGTAGTAGATGAGCTCTGACGGGTGCCACTTGAAACAAATGAAACGCAGACTATGGATAGCAGGCTATACAACATTTAAGACTTAACTTACATTTAAGCTGAAAAGGACTAGCCATTTAAAAATATGTTTTTATTTGCCCTTTATTAAAAAAAAGGAATGCCCCAATTTATTTACACACTTTTTAATGATAATAGAAAAGATTTTCACTGCTATTTTGGGTGATGAGCTCCAAGTGTAGCTACAACTCACTGATTTTTCCATCTTTCTCGAGGCTCTGTGAGGTGGTCAGGAAAAGCTTACTGATATTACATTTTTATTTTTGGGGCATAGTAATCTAAAATACAAGACACAATCCTAGAAGTATTTTACTATGTGTCATAAATGTATATGTGAGTTTAACTTTTTTAAATGAATGCCATTGACATTTTTTATGACATTGTAATTTTGAGATGTATTTGTATTTTTTTAGAGATAAAAAGAGAAATGGCAAAGGATTATATAATAGGACAAACTGAAACAAAACCAATTTGCCTGGTCCTGACATTTAGCATAATTATCCCTTAAAATGAAGGATGAATTCTACACTGAATAAGAATTTATTTCTTTACATTTTGTGTTCTAATCAGTATTTATTTTATTGTATTGTATAGTGCAGTTCTAGCTGGAGCTAATTGTTTTGATTATGTAAAACCCCAACTAGAGACAAGAGTTGAAAGTAGGTGTAAGCTCTGTGTACAACGTATATGTTGCACTCTAAGAATTGTCGCTACGTTTATCTGTACTGTTACTATAAAAGGACAATTCTATTATTATGATCAAGTGGCAGCATTTTGGATTCACAGTACATTTTAGCAGATTAATGTGTTCAGAGGTCTCAGTCTTGAAGCGTTAGTAAACACACTGAGCCTTGTTTGTAAGTCATAGCCAAATATGTCACATCAAAAATGGATGTGACAATTTTAATAATGCTCAATTACTGAAAATTATTGAGCATTTTCAAAAATGCTATTGAAAATCCTTTTTCAATAATAGCATTTCATTGATAAAATCCAGGAAGAGGGCTGTTATAGCAACTAAGCAACTATTCAGTTAGCTTCTTAGTCACCATTTGCTTCCTTCGTCTCTGACGTGGTTTGAATTGATGCAGCCTTTTAAACTATCAGAGGAAGCGACTCCTCTCCAAAACTAATTCCAAATTTTTAGGTTTGCCATGTAAATCAAAGTGTAAGAGAGCTCCCAGTTACAGACTTCCTGTATCACCCATAGCACCAACTAAATTAGTGTTACCACTGGACTTTTTTTTTTTTTTTTTAGACCCAAATTTACTTTCATCTTTTGCAACAACATACCTGCAGATTGTAAAACTGCCACCAGGCCTCCTGCTGCCACCCCTCCTCCGTTGGTAATGGCTGCAGCAGACATCATGCTCGCAGCGAAGGAGCTTGCTGCTATCCCAGCTGAGGTGAAACCGATGGCCCCCAAGGCCCCTGGAGCTAGGGCAACTGCACCCACACTTCCTACAACTTATGAACAAGATACAAAATACTTATGAACAATAAACATTTGGTATTAACATGTTAATTTAATTAAACCGAAAAAAAAAACATGGAGATATAATGAGCAGGAGTTTTCTTTAAGCAATATATGAGTCTCACATCACTGTGAATGAATTTTGTCCCACTTTTATTTTTAAAAATTTCGTTTTATCTGCACAACTTTCTTACGGACTCTCAGCAAGATTCCTCGCTGTAGAATTGTGTGCGTCATATCCTTTCCCATTCTAATGGGCAGCGACGCTTGTTGAAGTCATTGCTGATGTCTTTACACCTTGAGGTGCCAGGTATGCTACAAACAAGTGGTCAAAATTGTGAAATGATTTATCTTTTTTCTGAAAACTTGTAGAAGGAGAAATAAAATCATTATTTTTCTATTTGTCAATGAATGACACCATAAAAAAGTTTTGTACTTACAAACTATCCCAACAAAATCAGCATTTCTGATATTTTGTCACACCGTTTATATGTGAATTGTACTGGAGCATGAGCAATTCCTAAAGGCAATAGTCATAATTTTGTGGCCAGTTTACAATTATTCAATAGATCAAAAACAAAACTACACTACAAAAAAATATTTTTTTCCTACTTTCTAAGTAAATAAAAAAGTAATAAAATCTTTTTTGTTTTGTATGCAAAGGCATTGGTGGCCAAGGTGATAGGATCTATTTATTGTCAGACTTAAACATCATGACTCATTGGCATGCAGGAACAGCTGCCTATTTCAAGATAACAAGCATAAAAAAAACAGAAGTCATACCTGCACCTCCTGTAATGACAAGAACCTTTCCTGAAACACAAGCAGATCATTATAAGTTTATTACCTAGCCTTTTTACCAACTGTAATATTTACGACTACAATTACACGAAGCTGAAGTTGTACAATTACCTAATAAAAGCTATGTAAAGAACACTACGGAGAATTTAAAATGATCACGAAGTACGTTCAAAAGGATTTGTCATTCGTTTGTTTTTCTCTTTGTTTAATCTTTAATGCGAACATATTTCAAACCAACGCTTTAAAATCAAGAAACGCATTGCGATGTACTTACTGAGACTCATAGTTTAACCACAGACCTAACTAGAAGTTCAGGTTTGAGACGGAACACTGTATGTTTTGCGTTTAATAGAGATGGAGAGAAAATGAAACTTCCTGTTGGTGCGTTCACTGTCACTCGGAGGTAAAATCAAAACGATCTCACCCTTTATTTCAACAAATAATTATCTCACAATTTTTCCTTCTCTCAATTGACGATATATATTAAAGCATATTTTGGTCCGCATTGTGCGACCTGTTTGCACACTCGTCCGCACCCCTGAAAAAATTTGAAATTCCAGCTGCCCACGAATGCAGCACCGCGTTCTGGGTCAAAGCTACAGTCCAAACCTACAAAAGCACAACAAGCTGAATCTTACGTTGTGGTATGATAAATACCACAATGTAAGAGGGAAAGTTCCAGAAAGTAATCATAAAGTTATGTGAAACACGTTATTTGATGGAGGAATACTATATATTTCATAGATGTTCATTTTAACACTTATATCAAACTTCTGGAAACAGTACAGTTTCCTGAACCTCAGACATTTTTCATGTTGTTCAGTAGACTAAGTAATCGCCTAGGCTTTATAGTCCTACTCAAATGAAACAGAATCTAATCTCTGCTAATGTTGCTGTGTTTTTATGTTGAGTCACACAAGCTGTTGTAAATATCTGGTGAGAAAATAATAAAATACTAAGTTGGGATGTGAATTTAAAAAAAAGTAATTTATCACCACCTGCTTTCCAAGTGCTTACAAGACTGTTAAAATTTTCATCACTAAGCTCAACAATCTGCATTTTCAGATTTTTGAGGAACCACCGAAAAGGTTGATGACCAACTATACATTTTGTTTTTCTTTTAAGACAAACACAGTACTACAAAACCATATTTTAAAAATTACAAGTTTATTACACAAACAATTTAAAAGCAACAAAACAGGATGATTGCTGTAGATTTTGGGATTTTGTCTCAGTTCTTGCTGAAACAAAGTCCAACATGAAGGCAAGAAAACATGTTAATGCAAAACAGTAGTTATTTATATAATGTACTAATAATTTCATAGTTAAATGAGTAACAATTGTGTTTCAACAATATTAGAAGTTGTGTGGTGTGAGGTCTCTTGAATTACATAACCAGTGAGTAGTAAATGTAAAGATGGACTGTCAATACTGAGACAACTTGATGCAGATTAGCAAGTGGGAAAAATATTCATGTGATGACAAGAATAGGAACAACATTTTTCTAGTTCTTGTCGTTTTTCCATCATCCTTTTATCTTATCCTTTTTTCTTCTACTTCTATTTTTTCTTCTTGTTCTCTCCCTCTGACTCCTCTTCTTCCTCACTCTTCTCCTCTTCCTCCTCATTCTTCTCTTCCTTATCCTTGTTCTGCCCCTCATTCTTCTCATCCTTATCCTTCTTATCTTTGTCTTCCTTGTTCACCTCCTCTTGGTTGTTGGTGCTGCCTGCCAGCAGCCCTGCAGTGGCTCCAATACCAGCTCCAACACCAGCTCCAACACCAGCCACAGCTGTAGAGGCGGCCGCTGAGAGACCAACAGCACCTGCAGGAAATGTCAAATGTCAAATGTGGGATGGTCTGATGGGTACAGGATGAACTGACTTCAACAAGTCTCGGGATTGAGCTGTTCACTCCATGCAATTAATGCTCGTCTTGAACCAACACGTTTTTTAACAAGTACTCAAAGTACACCAGCAGACCAACAGCTTCTTTTGTTTCTTGGACCTCTTCATATGTTTACTTCAATCATGTGTTTAATCATGTTTCATCGTATGAACAACCTGGAGTGACTAATTTCTATCAAGGACATTACCTAATCCCATGAGCGATGTTGGAGTGCTACTATTTTGAACAGTACTGTACTTTATCCTGTTTTATTACAGCAAGTAAATTAAGTAGCTACAACTAGAATCAAGTCAAAGCACCTGCAGATTGTAGAATCGCCACCAGGCTTCCTGCTGCCACCCCTCCTCCGTTGGCGACAGCAGCAGTAGACATCATGCTTGCAGCTAAGGAGCCCGCTGCTATTCCAGCTGAGGTGAAACCAACGGCCCCCAGAGCAACAGGAGCCAGCGCCACAGCACCGATTCCCCCCAAGACTTAGAACAAAGATTTGACATAAACATGTTATTAAAGTATAATAAAAGAAGGTTAAGACAACTATATATATTTTGTCTACTCTGTGGTTAAATTACAAACTGTCTAAACAAAATAAAACATTGATTTTAGAAAACAAAAATGTTTCTGCAGCCTAGGTGGCAAGATCTATTTATGGTCAGTGCTAAACTTCATAATTTTTTTGATCACACAATCACTTTACTGAGAACATCTCAGTATGTCAAGATAACAAGCATAAAAGGAAGAAAAAATGTCATACCTGCAGATCCTGCTAGGAATAATTTTCCTGAAACACAACACCAACATAAAATGTTAGTTTTCACCAGAGGCCAGAAATAGATTGACCTGTATTAATCAGCAGCAGTTCTACCTCCATCAGAAATCAGTGCTGACCACAGAAAGTCAGATCAGTGAATCTCTAAACACTGTCTTAATGGTTTTTACCTTAAAGCACCATTAAAAACACAACAAAAATAGGGATTTTTTTTTGTAGAGTTTTATTATCTTCTGTGAGATGTCTTTCTCCTTTCAAAAAATTAAAATAACTTTGTGATTCATTAAAATAATTTTGAAAACTTAATCTAATAGGGTATGAATAATTTTGGGGTTCAGTTTGCATACTTAAATCAGCCAGATTTTATTGTTGCAGTCCGGTCTTTTAAAGTTTCTGACCATCTACATCAAGCATCAGCATTAAAGACATTATCTATCCAGTTTCAACACATTTTCCATCAGTTCTGTTTTAATAAAGAATTATGATAATGTGTCAATGTGAAAATATAAATAAGTAGTAGGAGATAACTTGATCCTGTTACCTTAGTGTAGGACAATATTTGACCAGTTATAGTAAAGGTTTCTCTGAGCAAATTACTTCCTCCTTGAGCAATATTTTTATAGAGATAAGGTCCAGATCGTGCAACTTGTATCTCTACCTGAGAAGAAGTTTCGTTTGCCATTTCCTGATGGTGAACCAGCAGGACTCTGACCCTCCATCTCAGCAGAGCCATGAGCTGGTGGGTCCTGTTGCTTCTGAGGATCTAAAAGAGAAAAAAAGTCTAATTCAGAGGGAGACAATCTTTCAAATACATGTTCCTTTCTGTGATATTACCAATCTTCTGTTTACGGCAGGGGTGTCAAACTCCAGTCCTCAGTCCTGCAGTTTTTAGATTTGCCACAGGTACAAAACACTGGAATGAAATGGCTTAATTGCCTCCTTCTTGTGTAGATCAGTTCTCCACAGCCTTCCTAATGACCTAATTATTCTATTTAGGTGTGGTGCAGCAGAGGCACATTTAAAGGTTGCAGGGCAGTGACCCTTCAGGACTGGAGTTTGACAGAGGAAGAGTTACTTCCTCTGTTCCTGTAAACCACAGGAACAGACCCTGGTTTGTTCCTGTGGTTTATTTTCCTTGGTTTATTTTCAGATAGATAAACAATCTTTATCTGAACACTAGTGAAAAAACATAAATGTAAAAGATATATATTATAAAGAACTTCATTAGAACAAAAATTTCTAATTTCATGTAACTTTTGGAGAGCATTTTCTTTTTGTTAAAGGTGAAAACAGATTTCCTAGTTTTGAAAGTGGGCCACGAAGAAAAGTACAGTAACACCCCATATTTTCACGCAAAATGAAACCATGTTAGTGCTGCCTTGATTGCTGGTTCTGAAGTGTAGGCTGACCAAGGGAACATTTGTACATAAATTGCTTCACGTTACTCGAGTCTCAGAACTATTTTTATATCTGATATGAGTGGAGAAACCTCTCCGGCTAATCAGTGCTCACCTTATAAGTTAACATCTTTTTGAACGTACCAGGGTTTCATTGTCTTAAGGATTGTGTATTTATCAGTTTCAATAAACCTTCATCTATTTGTTTACATAGGTCTCTGTATGACACATCAGAACTAAAATACTGTAAGAGAGACTTGTCCCCCATGAAGCCTAAAGTCTCTGTTTCTGAGGGGAAACAAAGTTGCAGCATTATTTAATCAAAAATAAAAAATCAGGTCACACACTAGAAGAGGGACTCCTCTTACCATTTTCTCTTACTGTAGGTGATTCTGCTGGTGTTGCAGCAGTGGAGGCACTTGCTGAAGAGCCATCCCTGTCCGTCTGGGACATGTGGGTGTGAGTGTCACTGTCCAGGTGCGAAGGTGATTGAGTACTGACATTGTTGGCTGTATGTGTTGGCCTCAAGGGAATGTCTGTATCAGGAGGAGCTGATTCCCGGTCTGAATAGTTGGGCATAGGGGATCCAGACTGACTGGCTGATGCATCATGTGTTCTTAGAGGCGTGGTTGGGTCATCTCCAGCTGCACCATCTTTAGAGGCGAGCAGGTCACTAATCAGGTCATCCAAGAGAAGCAGCTGGGTCATGCCTTCATCCTCCAATGAGCTCAGTTTTTCACTTCTGATGAAGTCAACAATCAGGTTGTACAGTTCTGGAACACTTAAAACATCAACGTTATTTACAGGACCATCATCAATTAAAGACGCAATCACTTGTAGTTGATCTCTACTCAAAGAAAAAAGCTTTTTCTGGAGGCTGAATATCAGTGCTTGCCGTTGAGTGCTGTTGGCCATGTTGACGTCTCACAGATTGCTTCAGGTCACTGGATGATATATTCAATGCAGCCTTTCCTGAAGTTTCATCAACCGTCTCCTATTGTCTCAGTGCCAACCTCTCACAACAGGAGACTCAAAATCCCGGACGAGACCCCAGTTATTACTGCTGCCAAACCTAGGGGATATCTGAACCAGTACCAAGCAGCACAGTGGCAAGAGAGGACTGTGGACTGTGTAGCCAATACACCGAACACACTGTGGATCACAGAGAGAGAGAACTTGTTTATTCTGAGACGCACTCTCTATGCATAGTACACTTGTCACAGAAATACAACCAAACAAGGTCCTGAGTGCTCATTACTTGCAAAAAAGAAAATCTAAACACAAGAAAAAGAAGAAATAATTAAAATTGAAAGTACAACACCTAGTCGCATGATTTTGCAATGGGCTAAAGCCCATCTCCAGCAGCCATTGGGTGACTGCTGGATAAACTATAAACATCAAAATTATATTTTACAAACGAAAATCAGTATCAATTAACCTTAAATTAAAATAATTTAACAGAGAAAGGGTATTACATTTACTATACAAGACTAAATTGCTGGATGATACGAGTTAGGAGATTTAATTACCCTTTGCCATAAAGAAAGTATTTTTGAAGTGAATTAAGTTATGTCAGTATGTAAAATCACCGTGCCTGTGCTAAGCTTGAAAGAATGCTTAGCAGAGGCATTGGAATGACACAAACAGAAGTCTATTAACACTTAGCAGTAAATAGATAAATTCGTTTATGCCTTGGTTAAGTTCACGGGAATAAAATCAGCTTATTTTGGTGCCTTGAGTTGAACCATCTATTCTAAATAAATATCTCAATTCTCTTCTTCACAACACCAACATATAAAACTTACAAAAATGGACCGATCAAACCAGTTATTTAGACAGATTTAGATCTCTTCTAAACTTTAGATGTACTCACCCTCATGAGACAGTTCTTATTTCCGGCTGCAGTCTAATAAGCTGAACGTCAGCTTCTCACAGACATAAATACTCGCACAGTCATATGTGCTGCTACTGACGTTTTATTGTGCTGCTCCCTGCGTGAGAAAACCAAACAAATATGGTTGCTCCATTCACTAAACCTCGAAAGTCGGACTACGACGTGATAAAAGTCCGTTAACCTACAGGAATGTTAAAAACAGGAACTAAAAGAATCGAGCTCTCGATTGCCATTGAACGCATCATAAAGAAGCCAAAGTCTAAAAATTACTGCTACTTCGGTTTGTCTGAGTTTCGATTTCCTGACCCAGAGGTGGAGCGTCCGAAACTAATTCAACATATTTTTATTCAAGAGAAAGTAAAAAGTAGCCGTCCAAGAAATTTTTCAGTCATAAAAAAGTTTTCCGTAAAACTCAAATACTGAATTGAACTAATCATAAGACTTAATGTTTAATGACATAATCATAAGAACTAAACGTATGAAGTTAGCTTTATATTTTTTGTTATCAAATTATCAAATGAAGTTCCTTATAAGAGTAGATTATGTAGAAATTTTTACAAAATTAAAAGTAAGTTTATTAAAATTGCTCCTAAAAGTAAATGTCTTTCAAAAAATTACTCAAGTAAATGTAACTGTTACAACTGATATTAATAGGCATCATTATGAGTATCTGAGCGACAATGACACAAAATTCAATCATATGCCTTGTTTTTTTTAACCAGTTTTATTCAGGAATTTTTTTGCAAATTTTATTGGAAAAGCAAATCCAAATAATGCTGTTTCAAAATTCAGTGGTGCATCAATGTGTTAAATAACTCCTGTTGTGTTTTTGTCCTTTCACTTCCTCTTTTCCCAACCTTTCCTCTACCATCTACTTGAGACACATTCATTAAACTCTGATCAACTTTGAAGTTGATCAGAGTTTAATGAAGGCTGTTGACTTGTAGTGGTGTGGTCGTTTCTAATTCGCAAACACATTAAACATGATTGCTGATTATTGTGACAATTACCAATAAGTAGTGCTGCTTCACAGTCCTTTTAAACTGTAGGCCAGTCAAAATGACATTTCCAAATTTCACATAACCTTTTGCTATTTCAACAGATCAATTTTTAAGTACTCTTTAAATCTGGACTTCCCCATGGGAGGGAGGCCAAACTCCACTTTACACGACACTCCTTACCATTTACCAGAATACATATTTTCTTTATTCAGGTAGTAGGGGATTATTTTCCTTCAAGAATCCATTTACAGTTGAAACCAGAAGTTTACATATTATTTGCTACGTGTAAACTTCTGGTTTCAACTGAAAAAAATCAAAATCAAAATGTAATTTAAAATCTGCAGTGAAAGGCAGTTCAAGAAAAAAAATTACAGACCAAGAGGGGAGTGGATACAAATTTAGTTTTACGGTGTAGCCAATTGGAAATCCATGAATCATGTTTCTTCTATTTCACAACTATGCTTTGTATTGATGTATCACAGGGTATTAATATATTTTAAACCTTCTGTAAAGAATTTAATGAAAGTTGGGTTTTGTCTTATTTTGTTTAACTGGAGCACCAATGAAGCAGAAATGGGATGATGAAGTGGCTCTTTTAGTTCCCCACCACTGAAATGTATAACGTGAGGTCACCGATACTGAGAAAGCAAAAATAATAATTAGCGTTTTGACCACAAAAATAAAGCTCCTGCAGCGATGCCAAACAGAACGGCTCCCATCGCTTCCTCCCTTCTTTTTTGTTCGTTTCGTTTCTGAAAGATGTTTGACAGCCATTCCACTGCAGCTCCAACACAGGTTCCAAGAGCACCTCCAATGCTGGCCAGAACTGTGTTGGCGGACGCTGTAAAACCGGATGCACCTGCAGGAAAAAAGACGCATACACTAACCAAACAGGATTATTGAAGATGTAAGGGGAAAAAACATAAGCTCTAGGGTTTCTTTTTTTTTTTAAGCAGTTTGGGAAGCTGAAGTCAGGTTACAGTAAACATAGTAGTGTGATCAGCCTTATCAATGCCAATGTAAATTTCAAATGTTCCCCTTTTGATGTGAACAAGAAGAAATGTGCTGCTTCCTTATCTTTGGATGCTGGAAAAAAGTGCAATATTAACAAACACATTAAGAGATAAGGGAGTGTTAACAACTGTATAAAGTTTTATGAAATAAATCACTTCTGTTTGCTACTACTACTTGAAAAGTAGCTACTATTTTGAGCAGAACTGTATTTTATCTTTTCTAAAATGGCAAGCAAAACTCTTAAAACTAGAGTCAAGTCAACTAGCGTTGACTACAGCGTTAGGTACCTGCAGATTGTAGAATCGCCACCAGGCTTCCTGCTGCCACCCCGCCTCCGTTAGCAGTGGCAGCAGCCGACATCATGTTTGCAGCGTAGGAGCCCGCTGTTATCCCAGCTGAGGTGAAGCCGATGGCGCTCAAGGCCACAGGGGCCATGAGCACCATACCCACTGCTCCTACTGCATGCAAAAGCACATATTACTGATGTTAGAATATATGCTGATATTCCTGTGAGTTCACCAAGAAAATCATTAGCCACACAGAGTTGATGCTTTATTTCAGGGAAGCTCTAAATGTAACATGTATCCCGAGTGACCTTTGATAGGTCCTCATCTCATCAGGATGAAATATAAAAAAGATTTTGTCGTTGCACCTGTAATCAGACGTTCACACTTTTTTCTTTTAAAAGATGGACAAACTTAAAATTATCAAACTTTTTTTCACAAGGTTGCAAAACTACATATTGCAAATAATATATGCGTAGCCCCATTTGTCTTATGGCATGAAGAAATAGATAAACCAGGGCATCTGAAACCTACCTGCTCCTGTGATGGCAGCAGTTTGTGCTAAAAAAGAAAAAGAAAATAGAAAATGTAATGTGTAGCAAAATAATAATAGATTCATATACAAATTGTATGATAATATAAATTATATAAGGAATCTTTGTATAAACTGTGTAATTGGTTCCCTGGAGATGATAACAAGAAAATTCTGGATAACCCTGACCATCTTCTTCAGAAGACTGTCAATGAAAAACAGTGCCTTCAGTCAGAGGCTTCTTCAAATTCAAAGTAATACAGACAACACAGACATCTACAGGATATCTTTCCTGCCCACAGCCATCAGAATATACAATAACTTCTTAATTATATGAGTTACAACTACATTTAATTTCCCTTTGGGATCAACAAAGTATTTTTTGAATTTGATTGAACTCAATTTGAAATACATAGAAAACAGTCAAGTTCAAATTAAACAAAATTTTATTTGCTACAATTTAATACAATTGTTTTGTCACATGAAAATCCCATAAGTCAAAATTAATGCAATAATAATAAAATACCTTCAGGTAAAATGTTGTACTGAAGGGTTAGTTTACACCTTGAGCATGTGCTCTACAGCAGGAGTTGTATCTTGAGACACAGAACTGCACCTTTATATTGCAATATAATGTACTATAAAATAATCTATTTTTTATATCACAATACAATACAACAGGGCCGTGCAGAGACCACTAAAGGGGCAGGTGTTAAAAAAAGGGCACATCTAACTGCATTTTAGGACAGAATATTAACAAAGTCACAGCTTTCAGAGTTTAATAAACAATGATAAATTACAAATTGTGAGATATACAACTAGATTTATTACACTAATCTGAACCTGAGTACAATACATGTCCTGATCGTCTCACGTCTTCAAAACACTTGGAGCCCCTATTAGTAGTCTAACAACTTCTGACAAATAAATAAGGTATCTATATCGTTGCAAAGAATAAAGTATATTCTACTCAACACACTTACCAACACCCATGACTTGCTCTTAAACAGTTTGTTTGTTCCTAGCAGACAGAGAAACCTGTTCTCGCAACCGACAAATGCTATTTTAGAGACAACTGCTCTAATTCTTGTTGCATTCAATGCAACTCGGAATTCTGAAACAAAGCAAAAACATGTTGCTAGTCGAGGATAAAAGGTCTACATTGATTTTTATTCAGTGTAGAACAATAAACACTTTCTAAAAAAATGTTAAATGTATAACAAAGCCATCTAGCATGAACAGGTAATTTCATTTATTTATTTTAGATTGTTTCCAATGCTCTCAAATACAACTGAAATATTAGTTATCCTAATAAAAAAAAACAGAGGAGACACGCTCTCCTTTGCTAATATAATATCCCATTTTTTTATTCTTATTTCTTTTTTATTGACTGTTTGGCTGCAAAGGAACTTGCGTCAAACTTTTAGCACACATTCAGATTATTTTAAAGTATATGTGTGGTTTTCTGAGGAGCAGGAATTGAACATATATGTTGTTTTACTCATAGATATGAGTAAACAGCAGAAAAAACAAACCTGCTGTTTTCATACGTAAGCCTGATCACATGGTAGATTGTGCGCATGCGCTGCTCGTTGATGGAGTAAATATGGCCACTGGTACCATAAGCTGGTAGCGCAGCAGAGCCCAAAGCTGCCGCTGTTTGCTGCAGAAACCACCGACTGTCAGCTGTCCGTCACCCGCTGCAGCTTGTCAGGACACCCGGGGCTCGATGTCTGTGGCCAATGCAAAACACACCGTTCTGGATCCGGTAAGAGGTTTCGCTTAATGTTGATGTTCACAGCCGTTCCTAATGAACTCCCGTAATTTCTCAGTTTAAGCCGCTGCCATTCTCATTTGATTAATCTGTCTCGCATCTGAGGGATGTTTTAGCTCTCAGATATTAAGCAGAAGCCAGACTGTCAGTGTGGATGGAGAGGTTTTAATCTTACCTTCCCTTTTAGGTGATCCCGTACACTGGTCCCATACCTGGAGGCCTGCATCCAGGGGAGATCATCATCATACAGGGGACTGTGCCACCAGAAGCTGACAGGTGATTTTTCCAGTCAAACCGAGCATATAGCACTTATAGAGCTGTCTGTTGTGTTGCATAAATTAAAAATATATTTGAAAACTTGATTTAGTTAAGAAAAAAGGGGAATTGCAACAAAAGTATGCCAGCCTACTAAAAAGTGTGATGACACTGTGGAGAGTATACACTCTCAATATGAGGCTCCTGTTGCATGAATTACTGCATCAGTGCAGCATGGCACCATCAGCCTGTGGCACTACTGAGAAGTTTAAATATGTATATTCCTGAGCCTGTGTTTATAACTTTAACCTTGACTTGTGTGTTCGTCCTCTCTGCAGGTTTCAGGTGGACCTGTCAAGCGGCTGCAGCACCAAACCACGCTCAGACGTCGCTCTCCACTTCAGCCCTCGCTTCAGTGACTCCCCCTGTGTGGTCTGTAACTCCCTGCTGCAGGAGGAGTGGGGTAACGAGGAGACGCTCCACCAGCTGCCCTACAAACGCGGAGCCCCCTTCGAGACCATCATTCTAGTGCACAAGAATGGCTTTAAGGTGAAGCAGCCCTTCACCAGCCTGTGTGCTGTAGCTGAAGAACATAAACTAACTGAATGTCTGGCTTTACCTGTAGGTGGCAGTAAATGGTACTCACCTGCTGGAATACAAACACAGAACTCCTCTGACCAGGGTCGACACGTTTTCTATTTCTGGGAATGTCAGGGTCCACGCTATTGGCTATATCCCAAACTCAGTAATTAACTCCTTTCTAATTTTCTTGTTTGTTTGTTTTTTCCTCTCTTTTTCTTCTGAATCACTTCTAAACATGTTTTTTCTTTCTTAGGCAATATATTCAGAGTCAGGTGATTTGGTGAGTTTCCTCTGTTTTTTTTTTTTTTTTTTTTTAGCGGGTCCATGAAGTTAGAATTTTCTTGGTGTCTTACGATGCAATAAAAACCGCATCACACGTCCTGAATGTTTATGGGTCCGTGGTCACCCATGCTTATTCACCATGCTGTAGATTTTATTACAGTTTATTTGGGCCTGTATTCTCAATGAATCCTAAGACTAAACATAGCTTTACTCCTTAATTTTATGGTCGTTTCACCAGATCAGGCAAGCAGGCAGTCACAGTAAACAGCTGACAGCTGAGGGCTTATTATTAAATAGATGTAGTAAAAATAACCAGCATGGCAAGAAGCTGTTACAAATCAAAGTAACGATGATGTAAATAAGCTATAATTGCTGTGGTTGTTGCGTGGTGAATAATTCAATTTTGCAAAGTTTTATCATCAGGCTATTTTTAAAAAAAACCTAGTCTAAACTCAGTAATTGGTTAATTTTCACTATTTTGTCGTTTTGTCTGTATCAACCGTAGAAGACAGTGTCACGCGGTCCATCACACGTCCTTCACTAAGATGGGAATTTCTGTTGACTCATCGCTCAAACTCACTCTCAGCAGCTGACTCGGTCACTCAACCTAAAATTCTGAGAATATAGGCCCTTAACTTTATATTTTCGCCACGTGTAAATAGCGGACGCGCTGTGCATCCGGAAAGGATGCACAGCGCTTTGTTTTGCCTTAATTTCTTACATTACAAACTTATTCCTAATTGTAATAAATTAATCTGTTGCCTAAAAATTCTACACACCAAATACCCCATTATGACACTGTGGTGCTTTTTGAGATTTTTGCAAAAATATAAAACCAAGAAATCACATTAATTCACAGCCTTTTAAACTTTTTTTCCCCCACATTGTCACAATGGAGCCTTTGTATGTAGAATTTTGAGGCATGAGTACAATTTGGAATAAGACTGTGACATAAAATGAAGCGCTGTGAATACTTTCCATATGCACTACTGTATACAGCGCAGTCATAGAAGCTCATGTGACAATCTTGGAGAAAAATAATAACATTGTTGTTACAGGGTCTTCCCTACAAAGGCAGTATACTCAAAGGACTGAACCCAGGACAGCACATCACAATAAAAGGACAGGTCAGCATGTACCCTCACAGGTAAACAAACTATTAATAATATGCAAATATATAAAAATTTTTTTGTATTTTTCATTTATCACAATTATTAACATTCTATGTGTTTTAATGGGACTTTGTTAAACACAAAACAGTTTATAATTGCACAGAAGGAAAATAGTAAACAAATAAAATGACAGCTGTAAGTATTTTTCATGTTTTCATGCTTTGAACATCCAAGAGACTGAAACGTTTGACCGCAAAGTTGCTCAAGCTCAGTTTAATCAATTTTTGCAGCATCAGTTTTTAGGGCTTGTAACATGTGCATATTTTGATCTACGTCTGGGCTTTGATTAGGCCATTCCAACACACGATTATGCTTCAATTAGGGACGTTGTTCTGCTAGAAGGTGAAAATCAACCACAGCCTCATGACTTTAGCAGCCTGCAGGAGGGTTTTCCACTGATGTTTGTGGATGTCACATGACAAAATATGAGAAAGTTCAAGGTTGATGAAAACGTCTGCAAGATGCTGAATGATTGATTTAGTGAAATTAAACATGACTGTTTTACTGTTCAGGGATTGTAACTGATACGGGAAAAAAAAAATCAATCTTCCAATTAAGCTTTTAACCAGGTGGGAATGGAATAATACAAATTGTGTGATGTAGCTGAATTATTTTAGTAATTTTTTTTTCTAAATCTAATATCTATTACGTTCTGTTAAAGAAAAATAAACAAATATTTATACCTCTGTTCCAGTTTCACCGTCAACCTCTGCAACAGCAAGATGGAGAACATCGCTCTCCATCTGAACCCCCGGATGAAGTCGGGCGTGTTCATCAGGAACTCGTACCTGGACGGATCCTGGGGTCAGGAGGAGAGGGAGCTGCCCTTCTTTCCCTTCTCGCCGGGCGAATACTTTGAGGTAGGAGCAACCAGCAACGTTCAAGATTTTAGAGACACACAAACTAGTTTTCCCATTTTTTTTTTATCTTAAGAGCCATCATTGACCACATTTATGTTACAAATTAAAACAGAACCATTCACTGACCAGAAAAAAAAAAAAAATGTCCCAATTCTGGTCAGTCCATCTTTGAACTTTCACCTCGGTGCATTCTGGATTAGCATTCCTCAACATTTCCTCCCCCTCCAGATCCTCCTGCTCTGTCAGCCCCATCAGTTCAAGCTGGCAGTGAACGGGTCGCACCTGTTCGAGTTCAGGCACCGGGTGCAGGACCTGAGCAGCATCGACCAGCTGGAGATCATGGGAGACCTGGAGCTCAATGATGTGAAGTTATGGTGACTCGAAGCCAACGCGTTGTTGGTCGGGGTTCAGTTAGTTTACAGTGACCCACATGATGGACGTCAGGTTTGAATTTCAGGTCTAAGCTAATCTAGCACTGTTACTGTGGTTGATGAGGTTCGTCTTTGTGGTCCTGATTGGACAGATTCATGGGTGACAGAAAACAGGACACGCGTATTTAAGCACTTAAGCTTAGCTTATAATTTAAATTATATGCAGGTCTTAAACTGAGACAGTGGATATTCGTTTTTTTTTTTGTTTTGTGTTTTTTGGTGCAATGTGCAATACAGAAAAAAAAAATCTCATCTTTGCACCATCATTGTGCATGATTGTATTTTACATTTCATTAATGGTATTTTATCAAAAAACTAATTTTCTAATTTAAAAGAGCCCATTCTTTATCCTTTTCAAATAAACTTAATTTCTGTAGAAATATCAGATTCACTTCATACAACGACTAATCATGTGAAAACTCAGTCAGTATTAAATCATCTATGGTCCAGGGTGGCTATTCAAAATCTAATATATCTCTAAAGTCAGAAATAAATATTAATTCTGGATTGTCTGTATTACCTTCTGTAGTGAAGAAGAGAAATATCTCTTGTATCCTCCATGTTTTGATAAATAAAAGACAACTGAATGTCTTACTTACATTTTGTATTCGAGTTTAAGCTTTATAAGGAACAGCTGCTGCTACACAACGGCACAACTCTTCAGTTGTGTGCTTTTACCACAAACTGGAAGGTCCAAGGTGAAATGCAGAATCATTGAACTCTACAGCTCTCTGCTTTGACTGAACGTTTCTGTACTGCTTACTTTATTGCTTAGCTTAATACATGTTTACTAACCAATTCTAAACTCAGCCTAGCAGAAATGTTGATTTTGGAAAAACTGCAGATTTAACTGTGAAACACAGACTTCAACGTGAAACCTGCAAACACAGAAGACAGGAAAGACAGAAAAGGGACGGACAAGAAGGATGAACACAATACGGTAGATTTTTTTTTACACACACAAAAAAAAATGTGTGAAAGTTCTTATATCCTTTGTCAATTTTAAAATATGAAATGTTCAATATGAAATTATAGCAGGTTTTTAACATGGGACATCGAAAATCTAGAAACTGGAAGGATGACTGGATACAAGGATGAAAGGCAAAGGGGGACCACAAGCACAAAGGAAAATGATTATATATATATATATAAAGGAGGGGAGGTCACAACATTTTGACAAAGGGAGAGAATAAAGAATGGGGATAAAAATATTTATCCAGATCTGGCTGTGTGAAATGGTGAAAATCCATATTTCTTTGGTTTGGAAGACAGAAGTGATGAAGGATGAAAAACATGGAATAATTAAAGTGGAATAAAGGTTATAACGTTTAGAAAGCGTGTCAGGACATAAAAATCGTTCTCGCTGCTCTGTCCATGTACCACACCTGGGAAAAAAATAAATCCGTTTCAAACTTCTCCAGAAAGCAGAACAACCAGAGAGGAGAGCCAACAGATCTACACGCAGCAGACAAGACATACTCACTGATCCTGAGGTTAGATCCTGAGCTGAAAGGGAACATCTCTATATTTAACCCTGCTGATACAAACAACGCTGTTATCTGCAGTACGTCTGATCAACCACAAAGTGGCAGCAGAGAGCTAATAACCGTTTTTACCTTCTTCTGGAAACTACTGGAAAATGATCGCAGACAGTGGGCACAAGACGAGCTCACCATACACACTCATGCTTTCAATTTATATGCACCAGAATCTGGTAAAAAGTTGGTGTTTTATTAATATCCACAGGAAATATAATTTGTAAGAGTTGTAGTAACTATGGTACAGTACAACAGTCTTTGATTTCTTTTACATAGAAAAAGCAGGATGATATGCAACATAATGACAAAAACCATCACAATGCTGAGAATAAAGGCAGGAGACATGGTCAGATCAGCAACAGGCAAGTCGGTTCAATTATATTTAACAAAAATCCGGTCCAATCCAGTGGCAGAAATGCAGCTTTCAGACCTGAAGTGTTGAATCAGTTCCTTTGTTTTTGCTCGAAATGGCTTACGGACGTAGATACCGCTTCGAAAACCAAAGTCCAGTTTGCAGATTATCAAATTAAAGTTGTCTAATCTTCCCTTGAAGTACAAAATAAACCCAACAGTTTATCTCTGAGTGGTCGCACACAAACTGTAACTTTTCTCTCACAGTTCCAGCAGACAGGTTTGGCAACATGATGGCTGAGAACACGTTTTCTTCACTTCAGATAGCTTCAACACAGTTTCTAGCAGCTGGAGTCTGTAACTCAAGAGGGAGTCAGCCAATACCAAAGCAGCTCAGGAGAGTTTTAAGTCTTCAGAAGGAGTTGGGTTTATATATCCCACTGTCAGACAGAGCTGAGCTTCACCAACCCCCTGACCGAGTCCTCGTGTAGAGAGTCTTGGCTGGCTGGGTTGTAAAAACTGGTCTGCACGGTGTGGCTGTGGCCCAGCGGGCTGCCGCAGTGTAGCATGCCCGGTGGCGACGGCACTTCCTCTGGCGTGAGATAGTGATGGAGCGCTGCCTGCTCCTGGAGGGGGTGGGTGTGGTTTAGTGCGTGTCCGTGGATCGGCAGCATGTCTGTGGCCTCGTGGCAGCTCAGGCTGGGGGTGGACGTCGGCGGGGTCGGCTGGCCGAGGGGCAGCGAGGAGCAAGGCCCGCCCAGGGTAAGGGAGGCCCGGGCGGGCAGAGACGTCCCGTTTTCAGGGGAAGACGTTATGATGACTGGCTCGCTGCTATGCTGCTGTAGGAGAGGGGTGGTGGCAGCCTGCAAAACGAATTTGGTGCTCTGAATGCACTGGTCTTGATCACACTGAGGGAAAAACAAAACGGCGACATGCAAGGGAGTGGCGGGGGTGTACAACGCACAGAGACAGACAAGACACCAGACAGATGACAGGAGAAATAAAGAAAAGCAGAACATGAAGGGGGAGGTGATTGGATAAGAGGGAGAAAGAGAAATAAATGTTAGTAGTTAGAAATGCAGAAAACACAAAAGAGAAACCACAAAGACAGAGCTATTCGATCCCCACTTCATGGCTTATTTATCTGTAACGTATCGGTCTGGCTTAAGACTTCAACTTTGTCACAGAATTAGCTTAAAGCCCAACAAACAGTTATCACCAGAGTGTAATCATCAGCTGAGCAAAGGTGACAGCCCTTCATCCCACAGCACTCCCAGAGACCTTCTGACGAAAAGAGCAAAGGTCGGGCCTCAACTGCTCACCTTTCTGTCTCAATGTCACATGTCACCTAAAAAGAACAGATGACACTTGTGACTCCAAAACAAACAAAACTTGTTCTTTTTCCTCCCAACAACATCTCTATTCATGGCTCTTATAAGTTTTCACATGTTGTAGTCAGATGGATGTAACTGGGATTTTCACCAACAAACTTGTACATTGTTGTGAACTAGAAGCAAAGGAATACAAGGTTTTTAAAAATGTTTTTCAAAATTAAATTCACCTCCATTTACTCTGATGTTCCCAAAATGAAATCCAGAGCAAGTTTCAGAACTCATCTATGTTGCAAAAACACCCGGGCCACGTAGCAGGTCAGGAATAAAGCTGTGGAGGAGTTTTTAAAAACAACATCCCAATCTCTGAATCTCTCAGAGCTTTGTTCAATCATCTAGACAGAGCACGGCATCTTAAAATGGGCATCAACATAAACTTAGAGGCTTAGCAAGAAGAGCTTCATTAAGAGAAACAGAAACTGATTGTTTTAGCCTATATACAAAATCCCTACTGTATGTAGGGAAAATAAAACACTGCACGTCGCAGGGAATAAAGTGTTAGATGCTACGGAAGATTTAGTTCTGCGGGGAAGCGTTTGAAGTACCCATAACTACAACAGAGTGGTTTAGATCAAAGCATGTTCATAGTTCTTGTCAAAGTACAGACACAACGGGCAACAATTTCAGCTCCAATGTGCAAATTGATGAAGATATACCCCAAAAGTACCTGTGGCTATTATATTAGCAATAGGTCAGTGTTCATTTATTTTTCAACAGTGAGTGGAAAACAAATGGACCTCACAGTATTTGGATTTTTATTTGTTAAAAAAATTGACACAGCCATGAACATTTGTTTATTCCCTACACAATTATGGACTATACTTTGTGTTTTTCTTCACACATGAAATCCAAACAAAATGCAGGCAAGTTTGTGGTTTTTAATGTTATGAAAAGTGCCGCGTCCTGCGTGCAATACAGACACCTCAGTCTGCCGTGTTCGCACCTTTAAGTAGCAAAAGGAAAAAAAAAAAAAGAAAGTCAAACATCACTTAGTTTTACTTTCCTTAAAAACAATATTAACCAAGCGCCTCAGCACTTGCCCTTAGAAGGAATCAACAGAACAAGAAGGGACAAGACTGCTCAGACCAGCCTTGAACTGCAGGTGATCCAGAGAAAATGTGTTTTGGTTTGCCGACACGCAGCCATGACGACAACAAACGTTTATACTTAAGAACTTAAGCTTCTAGTTATGGTTCTACTCTGCATCCCGACTACACCCAGTTTCACCGATTACCCTTAGAAAACGGCAAAGTGAGACTGCAGCATGTCATTCACTTCTCAGTATTTATTTTTGCTTCCTCATAGATCGTTGTGATGCGTCCGATTGCTTCAGAGTCGTAAGTTGAGATCCAAGGTATTCATTTGAAAAGATCACTTAAAAACTGCATTACAAAGGTTTCTGTTGAAGATATATATATTTTTTAATCTATTCTAAATATCTCCATATACTTAATAGTAAGTATAATATATTCTGCAGAGGTATGTTGCCATTTTAAAGCTCTGGCTTGTGGCTGCACTTCTTTTACTTCAACTCCTTTTACATAGTAAGTTTGATCAGATTCATACATCTTATTAAAATCTGTAAAAGATTTTCAAGCCAAACCTTGTATATAAATTCTCTTGAGAGGGTTTGAGAAAGACAACATACTCAGCAATACAATCCCTTTGACATGTTTATTTGTTGCTGTATCTTATGGGCTTTGAGGAATTAATACCACCAATAAATTTCACTGAGAATAAAAAAAAAAAAAAAAAAGAAAAAATGGCAAAAAATATGATGCGACAAGTCAGATGTTCACACTTCAGAGCTATTATTACAAGGTTTTGAAATCAGACCAATTTTAATTAAATTAACTGAACTAATAATGCAGTGGTGAATAATGTAAGATGACTATGTTGATTTTAATTGCCTAAAACATTCAATAAATCAGTTTTAGCAGCAGTGGAGAAAGCTGCATTTCTGGGAATGAATTTTTGTTTCCTTCATTCTCACAGCAGAACATCCATATACCTCTGACAGAACTAGAAACCATTAAATTTGCTTTTTAAATTAGTTATTTTTCCTTACAAATATACAAATTCAATGTTTCTACAAATATAATTTAAGACCTAGTATTAATAACTTGCCTCCATTTCATTAGAATTATTAAATGTGATATCTTTTTGCAAGATCTTGCAGAAATCCTGTGGTCCAATATGTTTGTTCCCCATTTATTTACTTATTAGTTTGTAGTTACTCAATTTAGAAAGGTCTCAATATGAGACAAACCTCACAGAGTCCAGCCTGAGCAAGAAACCAGGATTAAAAACTGAGAGACGTTTTGTTTCACTAAAGATCTGAGCTGTTATTACGAGAAAGAAAAAGTCATGCAACTGAAGGAAGGAAATTGGGTGGTAAAACTGAAAATGATGTGGGTTTAACAGTCTCTTATGGTGAAATGATCAACACGGAAATAGTGGTTGACCACACTGGTCTCTGGGTGTGAGAGGAAGAGAAACGAAGAAGGGTAAAAACTGCATCATGATTTAAACAACAGTTTATTTCCATCCCACTCAGAGCTCATAGATGTTTAGATTCTATCTTATTAAAGACGAGTCAATGTTCAGACGGCGACACACAGATGTGCTTAGGCTTCTCCTCAACTGAGGCGAATCCAGACCGGAGGGGTTTGTTATCAAGGTGTGACGTGCCTTCATATTATCCATCGTTACCATAGCAACAGCTTAAAAGGCCTCTCTCTGCATGGCACGCTGTCAGGCTTCTGAGCAGCATCGCAGACAAAACACATCACAAGGAAGCGGAGCTTTCATCGCCAGACAAATGGAAACATCTAGATGCGTTTTGAAACTCCGCGAAAAATGGCAAACCCAACATGCGACAAAAACAGGGGAACAGATGCGCTTTGTTTACTTGGCTCCAAACACATCTTGGTGTTACCTAACAGAAGTGGACAATTGTCTGGATGACTGATAAGAACTTTTGTAACGCGACGCAAGGTTTACAGGCCAGCTGTAGCGGACAGACGGCCGTTATTTCTGGATGCGTTAACGTAGGGGAACGCACCTTCGGCTTACATCCCAACGCACACTTCCGACGTCAAGACGGCTCACGCTCGCGTAAAATAAAGTATGACGAGGTCAAGATTGGGCGAGAACAAAGGACGACTGTGGTGCACAGTGGGAGAAGTGAAACAGCGAGATTGCAATGTGTGAGGTAAACACCGGTTGCCTCCATTCAGGCGTCAAGAGTGACACAAGGTCGCCTGAACAACACCAAGCATTCTCCCAGGCTGACGCTACTTTAAAGAAAAGGGTTGTTGACTTTTGGAGCACAATGGACCGACTCATTCTCCAGCTCATGTCGCTCTGCAATGTGGAGATTTTCAGCGTGGTGGCAGGGAAAAAAAACAAAAATAAATAAATAATAAAAAAAAAACACTCAGCACTGCTTCTGTTGACCTAATTTACAAGCAACACTGAACGTCTCCTACTCAGCTGAAATTATTGCTGACTTGCTCGCTGGAATCCAGAGCAAAACCATCAATTTAAATCTAGAGAGAAACAGCAACTAGATTTACTTTCTCTGATGTGAGCAATACAGACGAGTGGAGTTCGTTGTGTGGTGGGTTATTTAAAGAAATTAACCACATGTGGACAAGTAGCTTAAATTATCTCGGGTTGTTTCGAAAAAAAAAAAAAAAAAAAAAAAGCGCAACATCTTCGGATTTAAACACGTCTTTTCCTGTTTTCGGTCAGTTAAGATCACCAAAATTATTTATATTTGCTAAATGCTAGAATAATGAGATAACTTGTTGCTTGCACGCTAAAATTAACCCACCTTTACACAACTTGTAAAATCCCAGATGATGTCACTGATAAAATAATCCAAATTATTTGAGTTTATCAGAGGCACACCTCAAACACACTCCTTCCTTGTGATATCAACTAAAAACAAGAAAACCAAAGAAATCAGCTAAAACACCAGGAAAAAAAAGTCATGGCTCCAAACACGTGTGGTTCAACAATAAATTAATTATCTAGCTGTGAACAATACACAGAGTGTGTGTAGCCTTAGAAGTGTTTTCTCATTTTACTGTACTTAGAGTTCTCCAAAACCAGTAACACCTTTATGAAATGTCGTCATGTTCCCTCCACAAACCTCAGTGTGTTGCGTTAGGATTTGTGTCATAGCTCAACACAAAGTAGAGCATCATTTTGAATTGAAAGAATGCATAAATTGTTTTACAAATAAAAAAATATCTGAAGTGAGGACATATTTATATTTTATACGTTGCAAAACAACCTTTCACAGCAGTTACAGATGCAAGGTCTAAGCAATTCTAACATGAATATGCTTTGATCTAAACCAAAATCAAAAAACTAGAGGCATTTCCGCCTTTGGTTCAGCTAAACATAATGTGCTCAGAAGCAATAGAACTCTGAAAAACATAGCTTATTTTTAATCGTACCCACGATACGAAGATTGAAATTTTTCAAGTAAGGAACAATTTTATTCTAGTTTTTAGTTTTCAAACATTTTTCTTCAAAAGAATATTCAATCTTTAAAAAAAATTGCTTTGCAAAAAAGGGAATATTCCTTACACAATTGGTGTCATTCTTTATGGAAATGGTTGTTTGAAAACACCATAGATACACTGCTAAAGTTAGGATTTAATTTTAACGATCTTCACATTTTAAAACTCAATTCTTTGACCAGAAGTAACCAAGAGAGACGGGACTAAAACATCACATGCAGGTTGCAGGTCTGTACAACAGATTAGAAAAGATTTGTCCAATTAAAGTAGTGAGATGGCAAAGGGATCCTGTTCTCACCTCCGCTCCATTTCTGACAAAACTCTGCACATAAACAAGCTGAGCACAAACTGTATAAACATCCACATCAACTGGTGAAACTCAAATCTGTATTTTCCCACTTTTATTAAATCTCCCTGAGGAAACAAGAGTGGTCTCAGGTCTGTGTCTTACCATGTGGCTTTGCTGGGACTGGGTGGCACCATACATGGTGATGCCGTTGGTCGGTGGTGCCATCTGTGGTGCGTCTGCTTCGATGAAGCCTCGTCTGTCAATGAGACTGCAGAGAAATGAGAGAATAGATGAGCTAAAAGGCTCCATTGACACACAGCAAACAGCATAACAGAGCAACAGGATTCCAAGATTATCTTTATTAAAACCACAACAACGTAACAAGACATTAAAGTCAGATAAACTGTCATAATTCCTTCAAGGTGGAGAGAATTATGACAGGTGAAATGACCCTTGATGTGCCCACACTGTAAATACTTTGATGCATGAAGTTGTGCACAAACTCTATTATTCAAGTCTTGACCAAGAGAGAGGCTGAGAGAGTGCAGACCCCCATATTTCCACCAACAGAGATCCATAAAACCAGAACTTGGTGATAAATCACTGCAGTCCTGCAGTGGGGCAGCGGAGTGAATCATTGTTTCTGTCCCGTCGTTAATGCTGCAGAGCCCTGACGCGGCTGCTTAGACAACAACCTGCTGAACTCTGGTATGCACATGCACACGTGAGCGCTAATGGGCTACGTACAGCGAACGGAGGCCATTTATCAGCCAGACAGAGGTTGATCAGACACAGAGCAATATCTAGCAGACAAGCATGCAGCCAGAGAGGTGTTAAACAGCATAAACGGGATAATCATTTCACACAAGGAAGCCTGGACAGACGGTTTCAGTGGGGCTGAGCTGGCTGCAGGGAAAAATGTGTTTCTCAGAATCAGAAATCAACTAAAGGGAGAACGCAGCAGCAGCCCGAGTTGCATTAAAAGACACATATAAAGGCACCATTCAAGGTGTCAGCAGAGAATGCTACACGGCGATCTGCGCATGAGAACGTGAGAGGCGGTGATGCTTGCTTGGACTTTAGACGAGGGAAGACGTTCCCATAATACTGCTGGATCCAGCTGCACGGCGCCTGTGGCTACAAACACAGACACAGATGCCCAGATGGCAGCCACCTGTGCACTGAGGACTCTCCTCACCACCCACAGGAATCATTACTGGAGATTTATTGCTCGAGACGGCCAGAGCACAGTGCACCCAAATGGCTTATTAGGAAAGTCTCTAAAAGGCTTCGGCAGAACTTTTCTTAGTTTGCATTATGGCGTGGGCATCTATGGATACATTTATATGACAGACATATTACAGAACCACAAGATCTTGGGCGTTTTTATTCATTTCAGAGCACTTTCAGATTTTCAAGGATTCAGATTTTTGTCACAACCAGTAATCACCACTGTGGTAAATTACCAAAGGGAGCTTTTACATCCCTGTGTACGGTACTGGACTGTTTAGCGTCCAATTATCCTGACTTCCTTCTTCCTTTTAATAGCTATAAATCTTTACCTAATGACCTTGGTAGCTCTACTTTTGTCTTGGATGAACACTACAGGATGCGCTGATGGCAGAATTAACAGGTTCTACCATCAGTGCCATCAGCACCACTAAGTGTGTCACTCCTCTCCAACTTTAAGCTGTGCTTTTTCTTTTTGTTTTTATATATCTCAGTTTCGGACATCAAAGCTAATACAAGGTTAAGCAGAACTGAAAAGAAAAAGTTGTAAAATTATTGTCTATGCTCTTTAGGAACATAAAAATGCAGAGAATCAAAACTTTAATTATTTCTTTTACATCTTTTGAGTCTCATTTCTTCATATAAAAAAGGGAACAGCAGCCAGAAAAGACACTCACTTCCAGGTATCTGTTCAGTTAGTGCTCAGAGTAATCGGGGAAAGGCCACCAAGAACCACAGCTTCAAAGAAATGTGAACGGTTGTTCAAACTACTGAAGCTATGAGGATATCGGCGACGCTTAAGGTCACATGGAGAGGAGAACATAGCTGTGACAGATGGCTCGTAAATGACCAGAAAAAGGATGAAATCTAACATGTCTAAAAAGCTTTGATCTGGGATGTGGTTAGAATAGGCCTGAAATTGTTTACGCTCTTCCTGTGTCGTCTTTGCTAAGTTTAGAAAAAAGCTGCCGGGAGGCTCATTTCAAAGAAGTTCCTCACATCAAACAGAGTCTTAACGGACCGTTTCAAAGTTGGCCTCTGGGGAAAACTAAAAATTACAATGAGGGGGAAAAAGGAGTTAATTATTTCAGTAAAAAGAGGGAAAAAAATATATGAAATAAGACCGACAAGGATCTCAAAATCCAGGACATCTCTTTAAATGTCACTTTCACAGCGGGGTTGCGAAATAGATTGGCTCTGTTTATATATGGCGGGTGACAACCATGTATATGCTGAACAAGTAATGTGGGCATCTGGAAATTTGCAAACACACACACACACACTAGTCATACCTTGGTGGCAGGGGTCCACAAAGTGCCACACAGCAGTTGGTGAATATATTACCAGAGCTGTAAGGGTTGTAGTTGTCCTTCCCTCTTTTGGAAGACCACGACCCTTTTATCTGGAAGAGATGACACATTTTAAACAACAAGACATTTAGAGTCATGTCCAAGCAGAACATGTGATGCATTTGTGTTGAAACTGAAAGTGTTGGTGGCACATACATACAGAGTTCAAGTAAGGGTCCTTGACATTATTAACAACATGCAGCGGCGAGCAGAGTGGACTGCACCAAGCTGCGATAACATTTTCTCTGCTCCGAGTTGAAAAGAATCCAGAGCTCAAGCTGCGTGCACATGTTAGGAGTGAGCACCAACAAACTATATTCCTCGTGGAGCCTATCTTACGGCAAGGTTACCCATGTCAAGTAAATAAACAAAAGCTAAGGATACATTCTGAGAAGACTTTTGCATAAAACATGAGTTTTTACGCTTTAAATAAGTGGTTCCCAAACCTTTCACACTCTGGCACCTGCAATAGCAGTGGAACCCTGTTGTAACCAGGGGTTGACACCAGAAACATCATCAATTATTAATATTCCATTTATTCTTTTGGGAGTACTCATTTATTTTTATTTGTTATAACGGATCTGGGTACATCCAGCCATTTAAAGGTTTTCAATCTGCCAGCATTAATATATATATATATATATATATATATATATATATATATATATATATATAAACATAATTCTGAACACAACTCCAAATATCCTACTTTAATTTAGAAAAAAAGCTTTTATTTTGTTTATTTCATTTCGATTTAAAATTACTTAATACAGAAACATAAACCTAAAGAGCAAAACATGTTGATTTGTGATCGATCACAAATCGTCTTGAATAAATACTTTTGTAAAACTCATTCAACGTTCATACTCACATCTTCGTTTGTGGTCTGATTGGAGCTGATCAGGTAGGTATGGAAGCCTGAGAGGCCCACTATGGACCAGACAGAGAAAAAACACACCACCACCTCCAGCACAGTGACACCATCAAGGTTAAGGAATCATTTTCAACAACACTACAGACAACAATGTTAAAAGCTCATAGACCGGTACAGAACAGACCCATTTGGAGCCAAGATGGACTATAAAAATGCAGCTGTAGCAGAGAGTATACTGACCTACAGCCTGAGGGCCGCCCACTTGCTAACACTTCCCTGTTAGCAGTTCATTTGGCTCTAGCTGTAGACCTCAACTCAATTCATGTGCTCACTTGAGAGCCCACAATACATAAACACTTGGAGAAAATCATTTCACATTAACAGAACTCAATGTCAAAGACCCCTTAGGACATGTACTACATCTTAGGATAGTCTCTGTAAGAGTGTATTTTATTCTAAAAAGACACAAAGATTCAGATCGTGCTACTTCATAATTTAGTGTCTCAAAGAAGTGCCTGAGGTGGTTACTCACAGACATGGAGTCTGTACTTTAAAATCGTCCAAAACTCAATTAATCTTTAACCTTGTTTTTTTTCCCCCCACCCATCAATATCAAAAAAAAAAAAAAGTTCTCACTCAAGCACAGAGAAAAGGGATATTTAAATGTTTAAACATGCAGCATAAAGTTAATAGAGAAGCAAAAATAATAGAAATTTGATTTAGAGTAACTGGAAATATATCAGGAAGATGATGAAGGTGTAGACAAAGCTACATATGGCTGCCATAAATGTAGTAGGTACTAAAATGGAAACAAAGCTAAAGAAAGAAAAACATGCATTTTATCCGAGTGAAAATAACAACATACCGTATGTAGCATCCTCCAAAACAGACCTAATATGATCAATTTAATTCAAGATGTTTTAGAATACTGCGACAGACTGGCGACCTGTCCAGGGTGAACCCCGCCTCTCGCCCGTAACGTTAGCTGGAGATAGACACCAGCACCCCTCCCGACCCCACTGAGGGACAAGGGTGTAAAGAAAATGGATGGATGGATGGATGGATGGATGTTTTAGAATAAAATCTATTGCAACTTTTAAAGAAAAATGTTGCTGACTGTCAAGCAAACAGAATATATAGTAATGTGAAGACAGGACTTTGTTTAAAGTCATGATAGATATTTTTAAACTTTGAAGTCTGAATCTAATATTATTTTAGGGGGGAAAAATCTATTATTGGTTGTTTAACAAACCACCGCTCGGTTTGCCACAAGTCCTCTCCTGATTGGCTGATCAGGTCTTTCGGCTGTCTCCTCCCCTGGAAGGTCCAGATCCTAAGACTCAATCTCCATCAGACACTGCATTTATTTTTGAATAAAGAACTGTGCATGTCTGTCTCTGCATACCATAAAGACACCCAGACTACTGAACCACGCAGAAGTTTTGAATGAAACGACAGCAGCAGCTCGAACCAAGATTTCTGCATTAGTCAAGCTGCAGATAGCAGAGAGGGAACCACAGCACAAATGTTTCTGTAAATGACACCACAGGCCAATTTCAGGTCATGTAAATCACTCTTCAGTTCTATTCCTGCTATTCTGGTGCTTAAAGCTGATGAAACAAATTATTTTGAAGCCTCGGTCATCTCCCTTTTTAGTTTCCCTTCTTAAATAAATGCAGAGCTTAGACATAAAATGAGGCCCGTGGGGGTTCCAGTCCTCGACGCAGTCACCAGGGGGTTTGATTCCCGACCCTCGGACATCTGCTCCGTGTCTTCTCTCTCTCTGCCCATTTCCTGTTAGATCACTGCCAATAAAGACCACCATCATCACAAAAAGAGTCCAGAAAACCCATTCATTCACACTAATAAAAAACTGAAGCTCTATGTTTCATCAGTTTAGAGAATATTCTAGACATTACTTCTCTAATCATAAAACTTCCATTTGACCTGGTAGTTTTGGAGTATAAATAGTTTGGTCTTTCTTAAGGTGGTGTTCTTTTTTTTTAAATTAATTAATAATGAATACAATCTAATAATAATAATTCCTTGTTGATTCTTATTTTCTCAGTTGAAGTATAATTATCCTTTGTTGGATTTAAATAAATTCCATTCTGAAAATTAGAAGGAAATCTCAACGTTTCTCTGTAAATATGTCAGATTGTTTGATCAAAGGGTCAACAATTCATGTATCAGACTGATGTGAACTGATTGAGACAGATTGTGGGATTGGCCGGGTTTAAAGTCATAATGTAATTTAAGGAAACTTAATCATACAACAGCCATTATGTTTTTTCTCTGGAAGCTGCAAAGCCAATTATTTCTGGCATTGGCAAAATGAATTAAAATGTTCAGCGGTATAACTTTGCATACAGTTTGATGTCCATATTCAAACCTGAAAAAAAAAGCTGCTGCAAAACACTGTCAATAATTAAAAATATATCCTATCAGTCATTTTCTTTAGATTCTTTGCAGTTAGTGCAAAATAAAATTCTACTGGTCTTTTTCCATTGGATTAGAATTTTATCTGCTGCTTGGTTTATCTATGAAACTGCAGAAAAACAGTTTTTTCCCCCCAAAAGTATTAGAATTAGCAGTAATAAGGCAATCATCAGACAACGTCAAAGAAATCCCTCTTATAAAGCAGATATTCATCAGCTCACACTGTTCACAGTTTGGCAAAAGGATATCTTGCAGGACTTTCTTTAAGTGCAGTGAGGAATCCCTTTTGATATGAACCTGTGAACACAGAAAATCACTTTCTGTTAGACATTTAATGCAGTTGCTTTTCGGGAGCATGTGCAAAAGATCTGGATGCAGTGCTCACTTATAGTATTGTGAAGCAGTAAGTATTCCCCCCCCTAAAAGTTTCTTCTATTTTTGAAGAAAAAAAAAAATCACTCCTGCATGTTTCAGATCAAACATTTTTTTATGAGACAAAAATAACCCGAGTAAACACAAAATTATGCCAGTTAGTCTTTTGCCTCACTTTATTTTAACACATTCTTCTTACTGAACCACACTGAATGGTGCTCAAGCATGAATAATTACTACTTAATTAGATTTAAGTCCAGGCTTTGACTTATAATTGTTTTGTTTTTTTCCAGAGTCATTCAGATGCAAACTTGCTTCGGATCATTGTTCTGCTGCATAATCCTTAAATCTATGAACTGATGTCTGGACACACTCCAGCAGGATTTTTTGCAAGAGAGCAGGATTTATAGTTCTACAGCAAGTTGTCTGGAGCAGTAAAGCAGACCCAAACCTTCAGATGACCAGCACCAGGGTTTGATTGTCTCCATCACGTTTTTTTTTTTTCTCATATTCTCCATCGTTTTCCGATTTCTTTTTTTTTTTTTTGTTAGAACTGACACTGTCAGGTGTTATAAAGGTCACAATACACCTTCATTGTTCCAGTCTTATTTTATTGAAAAACATCTAGATAGCAGGATTCATAGTTCTACAGCAAGTTGCCTGAAGCGGGATCTGTCAGTCAGCCCTCCCTCATGGCAGAGCAAAAGGGGACAGTGGCTGACATTCACACCTTTGTACAGGTAGATAAGATCGCTTTTAGATGCAAGTATCAGCCGATCACCCAAAACGTGAGGAAACAGAGAGCCGATCAATCGATGGTGTAAATAGCAGGCAGGCTCTTGTTCAGTTGCCCGACTGTGGCAGCTGTGTGTGAACTTAAAGGACCTCAAAGGTCTCCTTCCTACTGAATTCCTCTATTTTCTCTTGTCCAAACTTTCTGGTCAGATTTAAGGAAGGTATTCAGAGCGCAGAACCTGCTCCAGTAAGAATACACTTCAGAGAAAGACACTAATGAAGTGCTTGATAAAATAGTCTTCCCTATTGCAACATATAATAGTCTATTATCTGTTTTAATATTTCCAGAATATAGAAAAGTTTATTACTGTTCCAAGTTTTCACCTTTTATGCATCGTGTCTTGCTGAGTGGTTCGCCGAAGTCCCAAATCTTTTTAAAGGACTTTTAAACTCCTTCCAGTCTGACAGAGGTAATGACTTGGTTTCCCTTGCATTCTTGAAGAAATCTGGATTTAGGCAATGCCGTGGCTTTTTGACATATTTTAGCCTACTTCAGCTGAACTCAGCTTTTGACAAAATGAGAAAAAAAATTACTTAGAACGTGTTTTCCACTTTATATATCGAACCAGTGTTTACTACTGTTTGATGATCTGAAAGCCATAAATCTTTCAGCTGTGGCAAGAAACGCAAACAGAGAAAATCTGTAAGGAGGCAAATACTTTAGCTTTACTCTAGCTTTAGGAGACACTTTAAGGTCAATTTTATAAAAATTTTTTAAAAAACTCCAAAAGTTAAGCGCTATTTAAACATCAACTAATATTCCACTACCCATGAGTGGTGGATAATCTAGGTAGGTTTTATCACGACTACATATAACAAATGTAGGACTGAGCTGTGACTCATGGGATCCAGTGGGAGTATGAAAAATACAAATCTATAAGTTCCATTTGCTCTTAAGAGTTTATTATGAATTTTTTTCCTCTTTTTTTCCCCTCCATCCTCAGATCAGGTTTACACCATAAAGTATGATTCGAAACCACAAAACCAAAAAGGACGACGCACCGAGCCGTCCACCGGCTGCTCCCAGCTGGAAGGCCGGTAACGAGCCAGAACTCTGCAGCTTTTCACACCGCCCACTTACAACCTGCTGGCTTGAAATACACTGAGAGCGCAGTCAGGAGGAGAGTGTGTGTCTGCGCTGTGCCAGTGAGCTACTTACTTAAAATGATGTGTGTGATGACAAAGGCGAAGATGAAGATGGTGAGGAAGGAGAGGGAGAGGATGAACATGTAGAAGAAACGGTAGTTCCTCCTTCCCACACAGTTTCCCACCCAGGGACAGTGGTGGTCGAAACGCTCTGCAAGGACACAGAGAGGGAGATCAGGAAGTTATTGAAGTTACACAATGAAGACACTGAAGTTTGAGCTTTAAAAACAAAAAAGAGAGAAAAAACAAGATTATAGATGATTATATAACCCTTGCTGAGAATTTGTGTAAACCAAAGCCTCACTGCAAATTAAGCTTTACTGAGTGGAGAAAGGGATGCCCCCATCTCGGCAGAGAGATGCACATAAGAAAAGTTTAAGACTGACGAGTTGATCTGAAATTCTGAATAAATCTGAATATTTGTGAAAATAAAAAGAAATATATATTTAAAAATTACAGATGCCAACACTGGCGAGGTTATCACGGGACAGAAATTCACCACTGTGAAACAATCAAGACGACGCTTTCACAACAAATGAAGTGGTAGTCTTGGTACGTCAATCTGCGAAAAATTTGATCACATGAGAGATAAAAACAAACCAAGTAAAAAGTGTTTCAAAAATATCCCACTGAGCTGAAAAGACGGTTTATGTGGCGTTTCATAGATCAGCAGTGTTTTATTTCATCATTGAGCCATTTCATTACTCTTATTTCACTGATTTCTCTGAGGGAGAAGTATTTGGTGTTGTTATTTAATCCCCACGAGTAACGCAGCCTAATCTCTGAGTGCAGACTACGTGCCGTGCTCAGCGGTAGCTACTTAACTAATTAATTAGCTCCATTATTAGCTTAGTGAGGTGAAATGACCTGCTTTGGTCTCCGCTGATCAATGCCTGACTGAAACACGTCTGGAGCTGGAGCCTCTGGCCCATGGGAAAGGACAGCTACAACTAGTCGAAGCCAATTGCGACAGTCCGTCAGAATTTTTATGATCAAGTGACCAATGCAACTAGATGAGAAAGTGAAGCTTTTATTGACAGATTCTTCTCCTACTTTCTCTGGAAACCGTAAACATTTTATGTTATTATATCATAAAAACCAATGCTGAAACTACTCTGTAGCAATATATGCTTTTAAAAGGGAACTGATGCCTCTAAATGGCTTCATAATAATGCAATATATTCATATTTATTTACCAGAATTCTTTTGATGCATTTATTTTCTGCTTACATAACTACACAAATCCCCCAAAGGGCTTATTGCAGCTATGAATGTCCTCAAACTGAAGCACATCAAAAGAGCAATAAAATTACCATTAAAATCAATTATTCAATTCCAACCCTCTGTTAACTCAGACAAGCAGCAGCGTTCATCCAGACTTAAAAACACAGATAGCTGCCAGTTTAAACCACACAGGCAATAGCATGTCATAATTCTGTGCATGCCATAACCTTCTTCTATCACACCCAAAGGGATAGAAGAACCTTAATAAAAAGGCAGTGAATCTTCCATGTTATTATCCGGGACAGCCACTGGGGTGAGGATATCCATTTTGGCGTCTTACTTATTTAACAGCATGTTATCCCTCTGGCTTTTACAACACCACAAGCAGAAAAACTTAGAAACACATTCCTTACTTTGTTATCGGAACAAGAAAACTCTTTAAATTTTAGAAGAAATATCACCGCGCTTGTTCTTTACGACAAACACATGACCTAAAGCTGATAAAATTTTACAGTTACTACATGTTTAGAAATGAAGGTGTGTAAGTTTTTGGGAAATCTACAATAAAAAAAAAGCATTCTTGAAATTGCAACTTATAAAGAGAAAAACATTTAAAAACATATTCAAGCTGCTGAGTTGGAATACTTACTGCCTTTTTAACTAAAAACGCATTTTACTTTTAAAGCAAGTATTTTTACACTTGTACCTGCATCAGTACCATTTCACCCCATATCCCTAATAAACGTTTAGAAGACATGGTAGAGTTGAACTGCAGTTTAAGAAACTGGCCACAAAAACTCAGATCTTTTAACAACAAGTCGGATCTCTCTATTCTTCTCAACCCAGCGGATGTGCTGTCCAGGATTTCCAAAATGGTCTAAAAATAGTTTTCAGCTTTAGCCCTGAGAAGGCAGCTGCATGTCTGGTTTTTGTTTATATGTGTTATTTGTCTTTGGCTGGCAGAGCTAAGACTTGAAGCTCTGACTTCAGAGATGGAATGTGTTTACTGGGAACAGTTTTCTGCAGGGATTCTGAACTCATGCTTATAAACCCATTAGAGTCAATATAATGTCCATTTAAATTCAGTTCTGCCCAAAGGCCAGCAGATTACAACCTACTGTTGTTTTTTTTGCTATTTCTGTTATTAATCTTGTCCCTGTCAAACATTTTTAAAAGTTGTAATGCTGATTCTGTAGAGCTTCAGGAAATTTAGTAAATTTACCACCAGAAATTGTGACATTTGTTTCACCCGGCTTTTACATGGACTGAAAAACGGAAATAATGAACTTTCAGATCACAACAGTTATCTTTTTCATTCATTATCCCAGTTTTCATAAATAAAAAAATTATTACACATACACACACCCACACGGTTCCAGTCATTTCTTTTAAATCTGTGTTTATATTCATGTTTTATATTGTATAATTACTTTTTAAAACTAAGGTTAATGATCATCTCAGTTAAGAGAAGACATATTTGAGACCAGCCTGGAATGCTTTCCCTATAAATAGATTAAAAAGTTATTTTCAGAGGTTGCCGTATCACTCAGCCCAAATAATCTAAATCTAAATCTGTGGCAGACTCTCCTGCTTTGTTTCCCTCCAGCTTCTGCTGAAGGTTTCTTCCTGTTAAAGAGGAGTTTTCCTTTCTGATGTTCGCTGTGAGGAATTGCTGCAAAGTCAGTGACACAATGCAAGAGACACCCCACCACATGCTCACCCAGGAGGAGTGAATGATGCAAATTCAGTGGCTCGATGCAACCAGCACGATTTCCTTAGACAAAAAAGTTTTAACCAATTTAAATAAATTACACTTGACTGCATTGTTAAATAACAAGGAGTGAATATTGGAATACAACTTAAGTTGTATCTGAATCTTTGTATAAGTTTGGATTTAACTGACTGTGTGTATATAAATTGTATGTTTTGTTGTGTGCAAGTGTCTTTAGAGGGCATTCCTTGTGAATCGGTGCAATATCTATCATTTATTTCAACTCACAAACTAAAATCTGCAAAGGCATGGCAACCTGTCCAAGATGTGTACCTCGCCTCTCGCCCAATGGCTGCTAGAGATGAGCTCCAGCCCCCCTGGCAACGCTGCAGGGATAAGTGTGTTTAGATAATGGATGTATGGAAACTAAAATTTGTGTTTAAACAAAGCAGCATACAACTGTAACAATGGAGGCCGTTGTCAATGTCATTTCAGAAATCAATTCATCGGCGCAAACCTCCTGCTCTGTCTCATCTTTAAAAAAACAAAACAAAACCAGAACAGCTGAGTCTCATTAGTTCTTTTTGTTAGACATGAATCATCTGCTTACAAAATTCATAAAATACAACTTTATGTAAGAATATACATTGCCTGTCAGCTGTTCTTCCATCTTCATGAAATCTTCCTTCCTTCCTTCCTTTCTGCCAGTGTGCACAAACTGTCTGATTACCATCTTTTCATCGTTTTCTTTTATAGGCTCTTCATCTTTGTCTCAAATGTTGCCCAACTGCTCCAACAGGGAAACAGACAATGAAATACAGAGCTGACTCTAAAGAGTGGGAAGCCCTGACCAATGAGGCTCCCGATAACCATTTCTTTTAAACATCTTTTGTATAGTGTTTTATAAAAAATTAAAAAATTAAAAAAAACACTGTCAGATCAGATCTGTGATTTTTTTTTGTTTTTTTTTGGTAAAATTAGCGAAAGTATCCAATCAAAAACTGCTGAATATCAAATAATGATAACCTTCGTCAACACAAAATGTTTCCAAATGATTTTATTTAGAGAAAAAGCTAACTAAATCAACCAGACACCACATAGAAACAAATTGCCCACTAAAACTACTGAATACTTCCAATAAATTTCTAACAGGAGTTGTTGAATATGAAAGAGAAACTAAAGAGCAAGAGAATATTTTTTACTGCATGCCTTCATTTACATGTAAAAAAAAAAAAAAAAGAAATTTTGTGTTTTTATACATTTGTTTGGTTTCTTTCCACATTTATTTATTTATTTTTTAAAAAAGAACCTTTCACTGAACTTTTATGTTTAATGTTTATGGTCCAAGTGGAGAAGATTAATTTCCTGACTTTTCTTCGGAAGTGTGATACAAATCGCACTTCTGGAGAACATGCACTTAGATGCTAAAAGCATGCAGGACTCAAACTTCCAGTTAAAACTTAGAAAACGCCAAACTCACCCACACAATTGTCGCAGAGGCTGCAGTGGGAGGCACGTGGTGGTCTGAAGATTTTGCATGTGAAGCAATACTTCAACTTGACTGTCTGGCCGTTGATGACGACCTCTTTGGTCCTGGGAGGAGGCCTGTAGCCTTTGGTGCCGTTGGCCACATCTGGGCAAGAGAAAAGAAAGAGGGAACCAAAGAAAGGCATGAGAATCCATGCAGAGCTCGGTGCATGAGGCTTTAATGTGTGCATGAATATTTTTGTGGGACACAAGTAACACCTAATTTTCTACAGTCCCTAAGATGTAGAGGTGTGATACTGATTGACAGATCAACAGTAATTTCCCTGACGAGTGGGCTTTTGAAAGAACCAAAAGAGACTGGAAACATCACATCTCAAAGCTGGGATGGAGACCCAGTGGGGACTCCTGGAAGTGCTGAGGGGGGGGGGTGTCTCTGTTCAGACTGTTTGGATGCATGACTTTGCCATTAAAGCTGATTTTTTTTTTTTTTTACTGAGGAAAATGTACCAATTCTTTGACTATGTTTTAAACCTATAATGCTGGTTCAGGTCATACTAGCATCAGCTAGAAATATAATAACTGAAACATCACTCTATAACCCCTAAGAAGCTGCTTTAAATGAGTTTAAGACTAAGAAAGCAGTGGTGAGAGACGAAACGGCAAGGATGAAGCGATGATAGTAATTTTTTATGAGATAAAAACTAGAGCATGTATCCTACCACTGCTGTGCCTCCTCAGAGAACTCTTACACCGAGAAAGAAGGAAATAGTGTGTGTAGGAAGATAATTTTGAGATCCCGGTGAAGCCTGTGTCTTTAGAGTAGAATGTGTGCATGTGTGTGTGTGTGTATTGGTGTGGGGATAGGGATTGCAAAGCTTATGTGGGTGTTTGACATTTCTAAAAGAGAGCATTGGAAATGCAGCTTCTATTGAATGTGCCCCTATTGTGAGGAATGCCTACAACACGCTCTCTTCTCTCCTCCGCTCCGATCGCCTGCCCTCGGGACATTCAGAGGGACAATAATGACAAAGTTGAGAGCAATTTGGAGGACGATCTGCTTTCACAGCTCTTGCCAGGCGATGACCATGTTTGGGTTATTATATCAATGTAAAACCAAACCAAAAACCAATTTCTTTCAGAAATATAAATGTCCCTTGAAGTCGTCCACACTTTGTCCTGTTGCAACTGCGAACCTCAATACAATTTTATGGACTATTAGACCAACACAAAGTGATCTATAAATTCTTGAATGAATTTTGAATACAAGTTTCACTTTCTGAAAGGAGCAGCAAAAAAATATTTAAACTTTTTATGATATTAACATTTTTATTTGACTGTACGAATATATACACTGGAAACAAAGCCATCAGTTTTTACATCTTAAGCAGGCAAATGACCATAACAGGTAATTCATGCACAGTGCTGCGTGTGCTCCAATTTCGTTTTTGAATTTGAAAAGGAAATATTTAACATGCACAATGGGATTTTGAGTGATGTGAATTCAGGACCAGGAACAGGGAGAAAACATCACTTGAAGGTAGAATTAATGAGGGTTTTATATTAATTATTCAAGTTGAAATTATTAAGATTTTTTGGTAATAAGTGTTTTACAAATGAGTAGAACATTGTAGTTTCATACACGTGCTGATAAAAGAGGCAAACAAAAGATAAAATTGCACACCACCACCTGATAACCTAATGGAATAAATACTCTGCATGCAATACAGCTTAGAAGATCAAGTTTTATCATTTCTGCAAATCTACAGCATGAACCTTACTGTTGTACTCCTTGGGCAGACTGTCCACATGCAGTGAAATAGTGTGAAAGCGGGGGTGTCAAAGTAGCTTTTCTCCTGATCAAAGCCATTTTGTACACTTAGCTAGCCGGGCAGCCATAGTTTAGCCTTACATCAGTGCCTAGAGGGAGATTCCCTAGAGAGAGAGGCCAGGTCTAAGAGCTTGAAGCTAAAAAAGCAAGGCCAAGTTACAATGGAGAGCGATGTAACAGCACTTATATATGCATGCTCATGGCATACCCACTCATAAGCACAATCATCATTACAGGGTCACATCTCATAGGATTCGGATGCAATCTCATAAACAAGACAACTTAAGTGTCCATTATTATTTGGTAATTTAACAGCCTAGCTAAATTCCTGCTGTTTTAAAAAGACTAAGTTCACCACACACCCTCTAAGTAGCCTTAACATGAAACTACTGTCTTCTGCCTCACCTTACTCCTCACACTGTAAAGGAATGTTGCTCCAGTGGCATTAACAGTAATGGTATAATTAACAATGGCTTTAGCTAATTAAATTACAACAATCATGTTAAGACCTTATGCAACATTGAAGGCTGGACTTTGACCGAGCGACAGAAATACTTTTCTTTTTATTTTCATACACTGTAATGTAAATAAATAGTACCAAGGACTTCATAGTAACTACAACTCCACTTTCCATAGTCACATTCACTATTTTGTTATGTTGCTGAATACAAGGGACCTGCAAAAATGTAAGATTAAAACAATAAAAGTTAAGCCATCTATTCTCAAGTTTATCATTATTTTGAGACTCACAGCTGGATCTAAATATCTAAACTTAGTCGTACAGGGTTGCTGCAGGTATGCATGTTGCCCATTGGTCTCATTGTGATTCCACAAAATGCCTAAAATCCTACCTGCCTATGTTAATTAACTCTAACTCTAATATTTCCCCTTGCACTGACGAAAGGCGTTTCTCATTCAGCTGGAGGTGTCGACTAATAATAAAAACTGAGCAGGTTAGAAAAAAAAGATCAAGTTTTGCTGAACAGTTGCAACAGTGCAAAGCTTGTGGGATGCCATTTTATTTAATCGTTTTTCCATGAGGATTCCTGATTACTGTTTGCTGAGCTAATTAGATTTTTCTGTGCTTGCGCTGATGTGCCCACACTGCATACAAAAAAGGTAGCATTTATAAAAGCTCCTGAAAAAGCTCAACTGAGCATTGTTTTCAGAGGTGATTAAACAAAAAGGCTTATGTTTTTTTAGTTGTTTTTTTTTTTTTTTTACAGATTTTCAATGTAGTAAATCATCAACTAATTGCTCTCTGAACCAGCCATCTTGTTGCGTACAGTTTATACTTTAAACCCAATTTACCATATAAATATATAAGATATACACACGTCTCATTATATTGGGGGACAGAATGAAAAGAAAGACGGCATAAATAAATCCAGCATCCGTGAGAGCCTTCTGTCCAGAATACTACAGAGTCAGGATTGTCGTCCTCTGGTCCACAAGGTCTCAAGGGAGAAATATCTCAACTGAGACCTCGGTTCAGTCATTAGACCAGAGGGAAGGGGCATGTTGTTCTGAAAAGGATGCCACTGAAGGTGGCTTCATGCTGAACATCTATCTGGATAAAAGAATGAAAAGCTTAAAGTCTCGGTTAATATATATGATGTTTACTGCAGGTATACTTTGTGTTTCAGCTTAAATAAATATTAGATGCGTCTTGCTCGAAGATAAAACGGCTGATTTAGAGAATATTTGCTGATAAGCATCTCCTCTCAGTCCAGACCAGTTCAATTTTTTCTAACAAGTTTTTACTTAAACAGCTCTACAGTGACAGCTCTATTCTTATGCTTCCCCCAGCAGCAGCTCTGTCACAAACAATATTCATTTTTCAGTCCATCTTTTTCATGTTCCCGTCACTGCAAATCCAACAACACAGAAGAGAAGGAGTGAAAAAGAAAACAGCCATTTCTTACTCATGCGCTTTCAAGACTGTAGAACGGATGATAAAGAGTGTCAGTAGTCCTTTAAAATTAAAGGATTATTGATGTACCGGTGTCTATGCAAAATAATATTGTGTCTGATGATGAAACTTCATCTCAGACAAGAAATCGCAAATGAGCCTTTGAATTAAAAGCGGCATTTTTCTCAATGAGAATAAAACACTCCAAGTACTACAAAATGCTCAGCGTTGCGTTTCTTTCAAAAATGCTTATAATAGAAGTCAAGTACTTAAAGCCTCGTCTTCCATCCCACAACAGCATTGCATTGCAGAGTGGCCCTGTGCCACCAAGAGGCTTCAACAACCCTGAGAATGGAATTCAACTTTTAGTGGAGCAGGCTTGAATTCACAACTTTGATTTATGATAAAATTTCCTTCCATAAAAATTCAGTCCGAGTTTACAACTAAGATGAAAAGGTTTTGCACAAAGAAAATGCAGAAAAGCATCATTTCTTTATATTCATGGCAATTAATCAGACATTATTTTTAGCAGCTGAAGAAGCTCTAGTCTTCTATATTCACATTTTAAAGTTATAAGTTAGCCACTAGCTGTTAAAGGAAACTATGGTGGACATTGCTATTTGACATTATAAAGTAAAGGGATCACAGTGGTGGAGGAAAGATCAACATTAATTATTAATCGTGATTGGACGGGCATTAAACAGGTCAGACCGGTGCTCAATAAAACACCACGTAAATCCCCATATGCTCAGTTACCGAGAGGCTCATGTGATCTCATCATAAAGTCAATCATTTATTCTGACTGGAATATTTTACCAATTTATCACACAAGGCTCAAAAGAACAGGATACAATCAGGTGACTCACCAAAATAAACTTTGACATCAATAAAATTTGTGATCAACACATATTCATTATATGGCAATTCAACTTGCCATATAACTCAAATCAACTCAATGTTGGCTATTATATTTTACCAACCCAATGAAATGGTTGCAACATGTCTGCAACAAAAATCCTCTTCATTATTGGACCAATGTAATATTTGTTAGACTCAAGCCATGATATTAAAAATGAACACACTTGAAATACGTCACTCTGTACGTATTAAATAACTGAATCGATATTTTCTTGATATTTTACGTCATTGAAATTTCCTTATAAGTAAAATTCTTGAAAAAATGCATGACATTTAGTTCTTACACACACAGATGACTCAAAGTCAACCACTTTAACACATCTGTGCTGTGGTCTCAAAAATCCAGCCAGAGCAAATTCAAGATTTAGACCTACAAGGTTTTTAAATCCAACAAGCTTCTTTACAGACTCACTGCAACAGAAAAAAAACTGCATCTAATACCATAAAACTGTCTCTGCTCTCTGAAAAAGAGCAGAGAGGATATGGATTCAGTATGGATTCAAATATGGCATCTGAAATAGTTTTCCTACAAGAAAATGAAGCAAAACAAAAGACAAGTTTTAACAGGAAAATGATTTTTTAAATTCGAAATGTTAAAATCTTAGCTTGTTCCACCTGCAAATCAAATCCCACGTGTCAAGATCTATTTCCTCCAATGGCAACAGAAAAAAAAAAAAACTGTATTTGTGCTGGAAAATCAAAGGGAGGCTCTGACCATTTCAGAGTAAAGAAAGAAACAAGCAGTCTGATCCATCCTTCTCTCTGATTGCTGCTTCAGAGAGGATTTTGAATCTGGCATATGGAAGTTGAAATCACGCCAGCCTGTCTCGCTCCGACACATCGAGCCAGACATGCATGGGCATCAAATGCAGTAGGGCAAGGGGAAACTCGGCATGTTTTTTTTTAAACAAATATTAAACAATATTGGCCACATTTTTTCTTGTGATCCTTAATTGCTCTGCACAATTTTTTTTTTCTATTGCATTCAGTTCAGTGACAGGATGGAATAGTAAGACATGTTGAATATATACTTAGTTATCCACTCTAACATGAAGCTGAGTGTTTGGCAGTCATCAAGTTTCCCTTCTGGGATATGGAATGTGAGAGACCTGAATGTCCCTGTACTGTTCACAGATTAGGCCCAACACCGCTTAGTCAACAGATCGATAAGATGTGTGCTGAACCTGAGCCTTGTGGCATTTTGTTTTGAAAACATTGTCATCTACTTACAGGGCAGGTCTACTCCACAATGACAGGAGGGTTACGGAGAACAAAATCTGCTCAATGCAGCGCAAAGACTAGCCGATAAGAACGGGAATCTGATTTTAAGATTAAAGATACAAATCCATCAACATCCACACCGCCTACGTAGAATTACAATTTATACTAATACACATGGCCAAAACTGCTTTTGTTCTGCAGATCCTCAACATTCAAGGTGTATTTGGACCCATTTTAAAGGAACCTGACCATGAATCCACACCGTTACATCCAAAGCAGCATGCAGACACCTGATGTTAAGAGAAGAAAGTAGGAATTGAGGGAGTTTATGGGCTACCGAAAGGCCAGAGGTGTGGTTAGAAATGTGAAACTAGTGCAAATGCGTTTAAATGCTAGATAATGGTTTTCATCTGGAAATACTTAGAATTTTATGTGCAAAATTAACATGTGGTTCATCGAGCAGGCATGTTCTCATGGCAGCACAATTCAACAGGCAAATACCAGCATGCTAACAAAAACAATTTAACACCAGTAGAAAAAGATGGTTAGGGGTTTTTTCAGACTTCTGAGGGAAAATTAAAAGCTAATGGATGTCCACAATTAAGAAGAAGTTGGAATCACAATTATTTCTTTATTAACATAACACTGAGAAGCATGGTTGAGAACAAAGATGGTTGAAGAATGGAAAGTGAATTCATATCATAGTGTAAAAATATGTTGTGGCTCTACTTTAAGCACCAAAGCAATCATTAACACATACTTGTAGCAGCCAAACACATTTTTATAGAAATCTTAGAAATGAAAACTACTTTGCTAAAAAGCAAGACAAGATATTTGGGGGAAAAATAAATAAATATTTGACAGGTCTTGTTTAATTTCAGTTGCAGACAACAATACTCAAAGGAAAAGGAAAAATACTCAACAACCAAAGGCTTTCAGATTTAAGTCAGAATATTTTAATTCCTTTGTTATTTAAAAAAAATAAAATAAATTTCACCATAAAATGGTACTTCTGCACTTTAATGTCTCTGCCGCTGCTACAGGTTTTCGGTACTCTAACTTTCCTCCAAAGGCTTTTAAGTCTCCTAATGAGATTAATTAAGCTAGGCCAGAGTTTGTTTAATGAGGCCCTAATGGCCTTAAGCACAGAAGAGGATGATGGCTGAGAAAAGTTTCACATTCCAAGCAAAGCTATACAATTACACAGAACACTTTAAGTCAGCTAAACTAGTGAGCTAAGCTGTGATAATCCATTTAGCTACTGGGCAGCAGGGCACCTACCGATCCTTGAGTGTTGGTCACTAAACCAGCACTGATGTTTGAAACATGACATCCCTGGTAAAGTCAGAGAAGCAGAAAATGTAAAGTAAAAACAGGAGAACAAAAACCCACTGGGAGTCACTGATACTGAATATATGTTTTTGCAACGATGACAGTCACTAACGTCTTACAAAGAATTTTAGCAAACCACAATAAATCCTAGAAATGAAGTCAACGGGCGGATGGATTCTTGCTTGTACTGACAACAAATGTTGACCCTCTTGTTAACTTACTGTGAAGGAACTTTCCCGCAGCTAATCATTAAAAGGATATTTACTATCTTTAACAGCCAAGAGACTAACCTCTAAGGATGACATCCCTTTGTGCTTTACACACTGTCCTTTTTCTGGCCCTCAAATCTTCCTGACATCACCTCAAGCCAAGGCAACATCCATTTGAGATGAGCCATCATTATTATCATCTGCTTCTGTCTATTTATAAAGCAGTACATTTAGCACTGTGATTTTTTATTGTGTGTGACTAGTAGGAAAAAAAAAATGTTTCCTGATCTGGTCACTGCTTTGTCTTTTCCTGCAACATTTCATAAGATTGATCTCTAGATCATCCAATCCTGTCTTACACGGTTTAGTTCAATGGCCAAGGAAAAAGGTTGAATTTGTGCCTGGTTAACCATTCTGAGTAAATTCGGTCATTTGTTATGGATCATTAACCTGTGGTAAGACCCGGTGACGACCCAATGGCAGCGTTTGTTCTTCTTTAAAACCTTGAGCTATTTCAAATAGTCTGATGTCATGCAGTCCAAAGTTAGGAACCGGTCCATCAAAGAAGTTTCCAACTACTCATTCTTTGTTTCTCGTCACACCCACCTGGAGTGTTTGTAGAAAATCTGCAGTCTCAGCTCAAGTCCCAGTGATCTTTATCAAACTCATCATTTTCATATTTGTGATGATTGAACAGAAAAGGATTTTTGTTTTCCTTGTATCACTCCCACACAACAGGCACGTACACACTGTCTAATGGTTGTTATGGACACTTGGTGACCCCCAAGATGCTGTTCTTTGCTTCAGTTCTCCCATAATGAGCTATGAAGATTTTTATTACCCCTTTTCCCTTCCTGCTTACTGTGCAAGGTGGTAAAGTAAATACAGGCCCTCATGCGATCTAGTTTCCTGTGACTAAGTGATGGGCCTCCATGTCATGTCACCCTTCTAGGACAAGAGGACAGAACGATGTTCTTAGAAATTAAGCTCAACTTCAGAAACAATCCTACAGCTGAACACATTTTAAAGGGATTAATAATTACACAAGGAAGATTATTTCATTTTATGAATTGTTTCCTAATATGGGATTTGTTTTCCAGACTGAACAAATTTACTAAAATTAAGTATTGAATTTTTCTGAAAATCCTCTTAACTCCTGTTAATTCAGTTAGTTCAACATTAGTGCTTCCTAATTCACCAATAGTTTTACTTGTGCCAACATATATTAGATAAGGTATTTATCAAATGACAATTTATGACCAAGTAATCCATCAGAAAGGGGTATTTGGAGAAGCTTTTTTTTTTTAAATAAAAAGATCGGAGGCCATTTGTGCAGAGCAGTTCAGTGCAGTACCAATAATTCATCCCAGCAAAGACAAAGAGAACCTTTAAAGTCAATTGAAGCCCCTATTTCTTTGGCTGTGCAGATTTACTAAGTACACCTCCTCCTGTTAATGTGTCAGGGAGGCAGTAAACACCCACACAAAAGCTGAATCCAGCTACGCATGGAACATTTTCTCAGATAGGGGAGATGAGACGGATGGGAGCTGTGTAAACAGGACATGCACAAAAGAACATACAAAGGAGAATCACTAAAGGATCCCACATCCTTCATCTGATGCCGAACAGTCGACACACAGTCACACGGTTGCAAACTGTTTGTTTTCGCATACACCTTTCATACAGACCACCTGGGGGACATTCCTCCTGCTTCAGTAAACGTCCTTACTCACCAGGGTTCTCCCTGCTTCCCTGCAATCCTTGGTTTTGTTTTTATGTAGCAGTCACAGAGAGAGCGTCGCACTTTCTACACACAGCCTCCTCTGTGGAAAACAATGTTACAGTTTCCATCCAAGAGTCATTAGCCGTTTGCTAGTCTTGTTTTTCTAGGAGATTTTTGGTGAGGAACCGTACAAATGTACATAATTTCTCATCACGTCTGACGAATGTTCCTCAAAAAAAAAAAAAAATTAGTGTCTCCTGCTGCAAGATGGTGGAAGCAGAATAGTTTAATGGAAATATCAACATTGCTGTCCGAGCCCATTTCGGTATAAAACACGGCAACTAGCTTCTGACCAGTCACGCAACACTTTGCACAGAGAGCAAAGTGTTGCTCTCTGGTTCAAACTCTACTCTCAGGAGTAGAGTTTGGTAGGCGGATGCTTCTCTTGGAACAAAATGACACAATTTTCATCACGCGTTTACATTGAGAGCTTATTTCAGCACTTTGGAGTAAGTATGTTGGACCTCAATACATTTGTGGCACTATATACTGGCACAAAAGCAATAAAAAAAACATAAGGAGAGAAACCCCAAAATGCAGATTTTAAAATAGACTTTGTTCTTCTATATATATATATATATATATATATATATATTAAAAAAAAAAAAAAATTGAAATGAAATCTCTTACCTATTTGTCTCTCCAAATCCGCTGCCTCGTCAGGGGTGGCCCTAGGCAGGACGCCGGGGTCACTGAAGCTGGTTCTCAATAGAGTCCCCAGTACAAACAAAAACAGAGCTCCTCCTAGGACTGGAATGATGGGGGTCAGCTGCTGTGCCAGGAACGGACAACTGGTGAAATAAAAGCAGATGATGAAGAAAGAGCAGCAACAAAGCATAAGCAGAAATGCAGAATTCTGATAGACTAAAAGAAAAGCTAAAAGTTGAAGTTTTATGTTCCAGCACATCAAAACTTCATGTACCCCCATTTCAACATTAGCACAAAAGACAACACTTGGAAATCACTGAGGAAGGTATTTAGGTTAAGGAAAGTAACATTCTTGCTCAACAACTAAAGGAAAATAACCACAAAACAGAGTGGTTTTATATATATATATATATATATATATATATATATATATATATATATATATATATATATATATATATATATATATAACTGTACAAGGAAACATGGATAAACTGTTGAATTTTGATTTATTTTTCCTGCACTTTCACAATTATGTTCCACCCTATGTTCATCCATCACATAAAAGACCTCCCATAACACAGAAAAGTTAAAAAGTTATGACTTTTTTTTAAATACACTGCAGCTGGTTAGGGCACAAATCACATTAAGTACCACAGGGATGGGCCTAGGTTTACGAGTTTCTGGTATTTTATTAAACTGATGCTGTCTTTTTCCCATGATGCATTACAGGTTTCCAATGGATACAACACAAATATATCACATATTTTTCTCAAAAACATTGAACATTTATTCTGATGAAACTGGCAAAAGAATATTTAGGTTTCCTGTGCTGACTGCTAATGATTGCTAAAGACAGGCGTCAACACCCTCCACCTAAGGAACGAACTGTCCCAATACTGGTTCATCAAGTTCTGCAGAGATAATGATTCGAGTACCTCGATTACTAAAATTCCTCGAGGAGAATTTACCTGCCTCGAAGCTTCGTTAATTTATGTTTTATTAGTTAGCGCACCGTGTTCCGGCCGGGACTTCATTTGCGTTGCGCGGAGCTCTCACTTCCGCCTCTGAGTTGTTGACAAAAGCTAAGTCTCAGCGGCATAAAGTCCAATCTTCAAGATTGGCCCGTGGGGATTTTATTGATTGATGATAATGCCCGACTTTTTATCGTTTTTGGGGAACCAATAAGCATCCTTAAAATGACTGGGGGGATGCCTGGAGTACGGCAGCATTTCTCCTCCGGGGCTGCTGGTTGAAAGCGAACGGCGGGAAGAGCGCTGAGGTGAGCGGATAGCCTGAACAGGGCGGGCGGCTGAGTAGCTGATGCTTACCGTGTAAATGTAGCTTTACCGACGAACCGCACAATAAATTTCATATCCCGGTCTGAAGAAACGGGTGGCGGAGCGCATCGTACATGGCTGGTAGATGAGTTTCTGAGTGTGGCCAGTGAAGGTGTCGTAAATATCCCGTATTGCTTCCCCCCGTGTTCGTCCCCCGGTCTAACGGTTCGTCAGTCCGCTGGTCTATTTCCTCCCCTCCACCCCATGTTCGTTCATTCGCCCTCTCCTCCCACTCCAGGCGGCATTTCCCGTATTTTCAAACCCAAAGCGTGACAGGTTAGGTGGCAAGGTGAGTTTAATTAATCTATTAAACTAACTGAAGATGAATATATAAACTAAAAGCTGGATTGTAGACATTTTTTATAAGCATATTTCTGAGCCTGCCTCTTTGTTATTAAATTCAATAGAATTTCAGATTTTTCTATAACTTTTCTTCTGGTTAACTTAGAAAGTGAGCCATTATTGTTACAGGTTAGTTTTCTAAACTACAAAAAAGCAACTGTTAGGGATGCTCAAATATGAAAAATTGGACTGATATTGATATCTGATAGTAACACCGGTATTATGCCAGATTTACCAATATTTCATTTTATAATTTTTTTTATCCGATTACTCGATTAATCGTAAGAATAATCGATAGATTACTCGATTACTAAAATATTCGTTTACAACAGCCCTAGCAGAGATCAATCTAAACTTGCAGTATACCTTACAGCCACAACGCAAACATGCAACCACACTGAATACAAAAGTATTGCAACGCTTAACCTGTTTTCCAAGCCAGTTAAATATGGAAGAGAATGAATCATTTATGAATCACACCTAAATGTGAAGCTGGTCAGCAAAATGTGTTTAGAGAAGTTAAAAAAATAAAAATAAAAAAATAAAATAAAAAAACTGAAAATATAATCCTAACATCTCTATGAACATTGACCTGTAGAAACCTGAGTGGAAAGAGGCAATCCAGCTGCTCTCTACAAATTAAGTGACATTGAACTAAGAGGAAAAAAATGTCTGGGACATCAGCAGGGGGAAGCAGGCAGGGCAACACAGTTCAGCAAAAACATTGTTTTAAGTTTAAAAAAAGAAATGGCCATTTTTTTGTGTCATTTCTAAGCTATTGGTTGCATTTGCTCAAACAGCCTCCACATCTGATTTGGTGGTTTGGCATCATGATTTTTTTTTTAAATCAAGATACTGAAACCAGACATTGCTCCCTATTTTGAGATGTATGAGTGCCTCACAACTTCTGATGAAATGGCTTTAAACATTAAGATTTACAACCCACAGTTATTTGTGCAGACAAAAAAAATTAAATAAAAAGGTATTAAATGTGATAACCTGGCAAACTGTGGCTACTTGCAGTTAAAAGTGTAGAAAGGCCTGAAATGCAAGCAAATATTCACTTTTCTTTCCATTTTCCGTCAGAGGATGTAAACAAACTTTTTCAAACTTATTTTTAACAGGAGTAAAGCCAAAATATAAGCACAGATATCATCTGTACTGATTTATGGCATGACATTATGTTTGTAAAAACAAAAGCTGCTGATCCACTGATCCCAAATCTGTTTGGCAGTGTCATTAACCGAGTCCTCGCATGTCTGCGTTACAACATCATCTCAGGCCACAGTAGATGAAAAGCAAACACTGTGGGAAGTTGTGGCAACTCCTCGCGAAAAACCATCTGAAAATCTGATCTGAAAAAGATCAAAGCGTAATCAGCAAAATGGCCAATGCAGATCAGCGATGAGTGCAACAACAGATATAAAAGCAACTACTACTTAAACAACTAGCTTGCAGTAAATATAACATAGCTAAACATATGTAGAAAGCCTTCTTCTTAAGTAATGGTTTTAACGTTTTAGCTAAAATGTATATTCATTCGTCTGTTGCAATAATCCCACATATTTTCCTGCAAAGTTCTGGCATTTATCCAGCTGTCTGCAACTCCGCTTAAATGTCAACAGAAGCTCAAATTTAGCAGCTTCAACAAGCGTACATTAATTTGCACCAAAAGTGAGTTTGAATTACTCCTGCAATACGCCGTGATTCAGTTTACCTTGATTACAAGGAGGATAAAAATAAACATGTCTCTAAATCTAATCAGAAACGCAAACACAGAAACTACGACAGGTAAACAGAAGACACTTCATCAAACTAAGAAACTAAGTTATATTTTTATTTACCTTGACAGTGTAGCTGTATTGTTCAGAGTCTAACTGAGCTCCATATCGGTCTGGAGTCAGACAAGGTTGTGCCCGACTTCCTTCAACAAAACTTTACCAGCTTTATAACCGAGTACATACCGATTCAGAACTTTTTAGGTTGTTCAAAGCTTATCCCATCAATAGGAATAGCGTACAAAGCAGCTAATTAAGCTAGCATTGATAATCAGTGGCAATTTATCCAGGTGGCCCTTGCAATTTTTAAGAAATGGAGGCCAAGCTTTGCTTAGTTTCCTGATGTTTTCATTAGCATTTGCTCTGTGAAATACCATTTGTTCACATGTTGGTCCAGAAGTTATGAACATAATTATTTACAAAGCACAAAGGATTGTAGAAATAAGGTGGACTGTGTCAGAAGCTGTGTGTTTTTCCTGATTGCCTTTTCAAGGCATAAGCGTTTGTGACTTTGCTGTTGGGTTTAGATACCAAAGGTAGAGAGGGCCCAGTCCACTTCGAGACTGTCTCAATGTGAAAAGCAGGATTTACTTGTAAGTCAAGATGGCAGGATCCTGTTCTTAAGAACAAGTTTCACAAGACATTCAGTGGCTACAACACTGCTTAAATGGGAATTACAGGAATCACCAGTTTGTACAGTTCCTCGGAAAACACTCCTCCCCACCAAAGAGTCTGAACAATGACGAAAACGGGAAATCTAATAATCCAAAAAATGATGAACATAAAAACTTCAGTTGGACACTTTAGGGTTAGTCTTTACACACGCAATGAAATTAAGTGGCGACAATTAAACATTACTAGAAGCAACACCTAGTTAAAAGTAGGAACTGTACCTTACTTACACTTGTTTTTCTAATTAGCCGGCTGCCATTTACCATGGTTAATTTTGCATCATGGTATTGCATATTAAAAGGTGAAGAAACAAACGGCAGACTACTTTGCAAAACTCTGTTCTGTGTAAACCATCATTAAATTCAGAAGTATCTGTTGCAAAAGGAAACTTCAGTTACAAAATCTGTATATTTTTTCAGCCAGTTACTATTGGTTCCCTGCTGATCAAGGCACTAACCTTGATAAAACAAAATAAAGCAATAAAGCAGAAGAAGTTACCCACAAAAAGTGGCTGGCTAAACATTGGTTTTCTAAATTTAGACATGTTTTAGTTAGTGTTTCAAATATTAATGCACCTCACCTTACCTTACCACAAAGTCCTCCCCAATAATTCCCCAATATAACTTCTGAATTTTAAAATCTTAAATAGGACATTAGTGAAGGCTAAAATCTACAGCTTTTTTTAACTGCCAGTAATCAGCAATTACAGCACAAAAAAAAAAAAAAACATATTTTGAAAGTAACTCCACACATGGAAGGGACAGCTTTTTAAAGACAACATAGATCATGGATAAAAGTAATGATTTGGCAAGAAATATACTGAATCCAGCATTGGAACTACAATTAATACTATATACTTTGTTGAAAAGATGTAGTGTTCAACCTCCTGTAAGGTAAAAATCCTGTCATACTTCAAAACCTATCCACTGACATACAGATGGTTTAAAAGAAAGTGGGGGGAAAAAATACGCTACAAGCAACAGCATCTGTACTTTAAGAGCGACGTCTCAACGAGTCGGATATCAGTAACATCATGAAAACGTGATCAAGTGTGGCATAAGGCGACATTTGACACAGATTAAACACCAAACCCACCTGGGAGAAAGGACATATCCATTAACCCCATGCCTCCTGTGAATCTAAAACAGGTATGTCTATGCGGTGCAGGTATACAAAAACATGCCCAGTCAAGCCCCCTCAAATGAAACATCTCCAACATTTGTCTTCATCTTTCGAGGAGCAGCTACTTCGGCAGCTCCCGTTCCTGATAAGACTTTAAGAGAGCAGAAATGAACAAAGTCACATTGTCGTTTTTATTTGCTTCCAATCCACTTCTTATATTTACAGAGACTTTGGAGGCATCGTTGCCATAGAGACGGACGGCATGCAATGTCAGACATGGTAAGTTTCAAAAGCGGTTATGGTTACCCTGGACACAGCCACATCAGTGAGTTGAAGCCTCATAGGAAAGGAGCAGCAGACTTTAACCAATTTTATTAGTCTGTCTTGTTGAAAGAAAAAATATTTTAGTGAAGAAACAAGAAGGACATCTAATAAGGCCAAAACCAATGAATACAGCCAGAGGCTGAAGTGAAGACTAAAAAAGGACAAACCTAAGAGTTGAGAAGCTTTTTGCACTAATTGCACCAAGTCAGGGTTGCAGAAAAGCTGCATCTTTAATGGTCACAGTCTCATCACCGATACATCAGGTGAAGGAGAAATCAGAATTAGGGATGCACAGATATGAAAATTTGTGCCAACATTGATATCTGATAATAATATTGTTGTTGTTGAGGTCGATATTCGATATTGACCTACGTATACATTTCACAACCCTCGCCATACTTTGGGGAGAAAGGGAAACTACATTGCTGACTTCACTACTGCTTTTCTGATTCAGCTAAACTCCCCACAATCCTGTGCTGACTGCGTCACTGTCGGTCACATGAAAAAATACCACATGACCAGGAGCAAATACCAAAATGGAAATACATATTGGTTAGTAATATTAGCCCAGTCGTATTTATCAGACCAATATCGGTATGACCAACATCGACTGATACTGACGTCATTGCCAATCCCTTGTGCAATCCCACATTATTATAGCAGCTACATCTGAAAGTTGGTCCATTTAAGTGGAAAAAATATATACAGGACAGCGACAGTTAAAAATGTATTTTGGTATGATATGCAAAAGACAGCCTTTTTTCACCACAGAGTACTCATTATATTGTTTTGTAATGGAAACATAATACTATTGTGGATGTAGACAAGGAAAGGTCATATATTGTCACTGGGAAACTTTCAGCTATTCCTGCAGAATATACAATTGACACCCACTTATTCAGTGTTGAGTATTTAGTTGTTGTTTTTTTTATGAGGAACATGACTCCAAATTTTTTTGATTTGTTGTAGAGGACATATAAAGTTATCAAAAAAAAAAAAATCCAGCTTGGGAACATGAAATAGGTGTAATTATACTTGACATGTTATTGGCAAGATTTTGCAAAGCACCCAATTCAGGAATACAAATTTGTGGATGTTAGCTTCTGTGGTAGCCTATTAAACTAGGCAGCTATCAGCATTTTTAAAAGTGGTTATTCGTGAGTTTCAGCTATTCATGCCTGGCTGTGGTCGCTAACCCACATGACCCTTCACTGCACTGGAGATTGGAAATATAGAAGTATTTTCAAATACATTTTGAAATATTTGACCAGTGTTTAAGAAACAAAACAAAAAAAGATCTGCATCTTTAGGGTAACGTTGAATGAAGAATAAACTTGAGCCCTTTTCCAAGTGTTTTCATCTCCCTAATGGAAAAAGCAATAAGTAAGAGATAAAAGTTAGGGTGCAGCAACAGGATCGCAAAACTCAATTGCCAAATGGAACAAGTTAAAATATGGTAGACTTTGCCAAGTCTGAAGAGCAAAAGTAATGCTTCACTTCAGTAAAATCTCACAAAGTCATATGTTTTTGCTTTCCAACTGGTTAAACAAGTTATCATTGAATGTGCTTACAATGCAAACAATCATGACTCAAATATAATGTCATCAAGCTAGACAAGACTCAGCTGGGAGTTAATCATTGAGGACTTTTGCCTGAGCTTTATTTAATCAAGTAAAACTTGCTTCACTCTGCACTGTTCCCAGCTTGTCCTCACAATGTCCTCCGAGATTAACAGACCTCTTTTTTTCTTATGGTAACTCTAAGAACAGCGATGCACTGATCTGTGAAAAACAAAATGTTTGTCATGCAAAGTTAACAGCTGCTATCTGAATCTGCACTCATTTTTCAGGGTGATTACCGGATAAGAAATGTCAACATTAACACTCAAAGGAACTTCAAATATGTTTAATGCCGTGTTAAAATACCTCTCTGGCCTTTCGGGTTACAGTATCATTAATCATCCGTGTTATACGACAACAAAGGCTTTGTCTGCTTTTATAACATTTTGATTGGGTTTGATAGCAGACAAGGGCAGAATATCAATCTCCTCATAGCCATAGGCCACCTCATTTGTCTGCAAAACAAGAGAACATGACAAGCTTTTGCAAACAATTGCATTTTTTGTTTGTACCCAAACTCCTCCACAGTCTCCAGAGATTTTCATCCAGATTTCAGACAGATGCCAATGGTGTACTGTGAAACATGTGTCACTCATGTTTTCCAGAGACCTACAAATTCTTGAGGTGTAACCATTCAGCCTCGGCCTTGCACTCAATCACCCCTGGAAGAAGGGACTGGATGTAGCTTGGAGGAGGGGGTTGACAAACAGAGTGCAGGACTGATTAAAGACTTGAAGCAAGCCGGAGAAAGAAATCACGCAATGCACACACACAAAAAAGGGAGAGGCCGGTGGAACTGGTCGTGGTATTGGAGTATCAGAAAAAGAAGTATGCTTGTATTACATTATTCTACAATAATCTACATCTGCAAGTCTAACTTTTAAAGTTTCAAGTTTGATAACTCACTCAAAAGAACATCAACTTGTTTTTTTTCCCCACCACATTCAACCACCGATCTGAAAAAGCATAAGGCAGTGAGACAAGATTTGGAGTGGCACTGTACTGGTGTGAGAGGAATGTTTTTTGTTTCCTTATGCCTGGCAATGGGTGTGACTGTTTGAGTTATGTGGACAAAGTCTGTTTCGCAACCATTTGCCTGACAACACTCAAAAAATGACTTATTTCTTGATCACCCATGCCGCAAACCTTTTTTCCACCCATTCTTTCAGGGAATTTTCTACAAACAGCCAACAATGTCGAGGACAAGAAAAAGCACGAATTTTTCCTTTTTTTTTTTTTTTTTTTTTTTTTAAGTGCATGTTTGCAAAGGCATCTTGAGAGTAATTGTATTCATACAATGCGTTGGGTTCATTAAACAGATTTTCTTTCATGCACTTTGGGGCATGTTTCAAAGGAGCTACACCTGAAAGTACTTTAAAGCGTTTTTAACAACCCTCTTAATCAAAACTGAAGGCAGAGCCTATTTGTTTGGTTGAGAGAGTTACTGGGCAAATGTGAAATGTGGGCAGTTTTAGCTTCAACAGCCTCCAAAACATTTCAGCTGCATGGATTAGCCACAAGAGCAAACCTGTCAAACACATGGAAAAAAAATTAAGTACTCCATCCATATTTCAAGAACACTGTTGCCCAAAGCTAATCGGTTCTGTTAAGAGTTTGATGTAAGTTAATGCTCATCAAAGCGCTGCTTATTTTAGCCTTTTTAATACATGTACCTGATGGGAATTATAACAGGATCGCTGTAACTCTGCATCTGTCAGGCAGATGAAAAGCAGAATAGACAGCTACCCATAAATTAGGTTGAAGGGGAGCAAAAAAAAAAAGCTGACTTGCAGCGACATTTTTGTAAATGTTTTATGCAGCTGTCAACCTTTTTGCTATAATGCAGTTAAAAAGAAAAAACAGGATACCCTAAAAACTAATAAAGCCAGGCTTTTTTATGAATCTGCCACACAGACGACTGATTTCTGCACCTTTTCTTGCACACCAGGAGGATGCATTTCTTCCTGAATGAAGTGTGTCAGACAGCAGTCTTAAACACTGTTCAGTTCCCAACAGGCTCTATAAATAAGCGGCTGCAGTGTTTACTGGGGGCATTAAAAAAAAAGCCGTACAAATGTACAAAACACTAAATGTAAACTTTAAAGCATTTCTGTACCATGTAGCTGCACAGATGTTTATAGAATGCACCGTGAAAACAGCGATTCCCGAATTGCGGATTTAATTTTCTGCTTTGTTCTTGAATATCAGATAAAAATAACCTCAAACTGTTTTCAAATTATGACTTTATTTACTAAGGGAAAAGACAACTATCCAAAGCAACCTGGCCTGACATAAAAAAAAGATTATCCCATTTGTTCAATCATTATTTACCTGCAATTACCCTACTCCTTGAGTTCAGTTTCATTAGAAAATCCAAATCTAACGACTGCCAGACCTGTAAAATGAAGAAACCACTTGAACAGAGCACATCTGACAACATGAAATAGGACAAAAGATCTCAAAAGCAACACGGTCAAGAATTGATATTTGCTGAAATCATCGACATTTACTGGCCTGCAAAGTCTTACAAAGACATTTCTAAAGTTTTGAACATAGAAAGGGAAGAAAGCTAAAAGGTAGAAAAAAAGTGTCAAGTGTTCTGCAACAACCAGCAGAGTAAAAAATGAACAAAGACTTCAACCGTTTAACTTTTTTTTACATATCTGAACAAAATAGCTCAAGAGACATTATTTTTCCAGTGCTCAGAGAAAAGTGAACCAAACTGGGTGGACGTTTCTTTTAGCAGGTAACACCACCAAGATGATGGGGGCAGAATATGAAAAATAGTCTGAAACCTTAGCAGCTTCTGTTATAAATCTGTAATCTGTCTTTCACAGCAGATACTTCACCGAGTTATCTGGACTGCACCAAATTATGAACAAATAAGGCTCTTTGCTCTTTGATAATTCTCATGTTGAGATAGCATAGTTTTCCTCGTGTTGAGAGGAAAAAAATCATCCATTGGCAAAGCTTCATCAGTCAGTGTGTATTTGGACTGGTCACAGATTGTTGGAGGCAGGACAAGCCCACATAGACAGACAAAAGGCAAAGTTAATCAGTTTTATGGTTCTTGTTTAAGAACTTGTTTACCATTTCGCATGCAAAGCATTTAACTCTGTTTAACCCCTTAACTGTCACCTCCAAGATGCCTACATGTTCGCTAATGGGTCCTTAATGGGTGACAGCTGACAGATGGTGACAGCTGAATGATTACCTTTGTTACCAGATAAAGGATTGTGTCCATTAAAAACCCTGATATTTTCGACAAACTCTCAGCACTGAGGTGAAAAAAAATAATGCCACACCAACTGTTAAGAAAAAAATTATATATGGTGATGGTACATACATAATGCAGAGAAACATGCAAATTTAGGAAGTCTGTTCAAAGTTGTGTGTATGTTGACCCTGTATTTACCCTAGTAGAAAAAAAAAGTGAATCACAGAGATGTGTTGTATTTCTGTCTCCAGTTCATATGCAAAGAGTTTGGAAAGACTAATCCATATCCGTCTTGCTTTGTCATTTTTCTGCTTCCATTAAACTTCAAACAAAATCTCAATAAATTATGCGACTGAAAAGCAAGTGTAGACAGTGTCAAAACAAAACACAAACTGTAATTCTTTTAATCTTTTGGAGTCATGCACAGATTTAAACGTGCTCTGGATCCTCTTTTGAGCGTTGAAATTGTTAATGTCGACATTGCCATCTTCTGATGTTAAATGTGCAGTTTTTTTTTTATTTAAGTCCCAGACAGAGAAAAATTTTGTTTATCCACAGTACAGCTGCCAGAGCCTAAATCATATTTGCTGCTCAATTCATGAATATGAATGTTGGATTGCCAAGCCAATCAACAAGAAACACTGTATAAAAAAGGAAGTTTATAGGCTGGATTTATGACAAAATGTTTGCAAGAAACAAATGCGCACACCGAAATGGTAAGTAAATACCGTCAGAGAACAGAAATGTTTAGAAATTCAGAATACAAAAGACAAGTTCCAACAAGTTAGTAGTGTTAAAAAAAACACATAAAAATTAGAAAAGGATCAGTTGCGAAACTCCTGCAGCATAGCATGATAAAAAAAAAAAAAAAGTTATAGCACTACACTCACCACTAGGTTCAAACACATTTTCCAGCTTTTCTTACTCATTCAGGCTTAAATTTGAAAAATAAGCATGCATTTGAATATTTTAACACAAAACCTGTACCTAGATGGGTTTTACTGTCTGCATGTCCTGCTAACAGTGAAAGCAAACTATACTCGAGTTGGTTTCCAATTTTGTAAGATGGTAAAGGGGCATTTCATGGCTCTACTCTCCTTATTTGCCATCTGGAATGCCTCAAATCAACACCCTTTCAGATATAACACTGATTAGGAAAAAAACACTTTCCTAACTGAACATATGATAATACTACACAGATTATTTGAAGCACGTCCTGTGTCCTTTGATAGCGTCGTTTTGTTCTGTTTGGACTCTAAAACAGACCTATTTTAAGAACAAAATGTCAATTTGAAAACCCTGATCTATGAAGCACTGCGGCTCTCAAAAGCATTGAAATTATCCTTTTTTGTGGGTTCTGTGTCAGAAACTGGCGGCGGGAGGGATCAGAGTCTCTCCCCAACAGTCATGTCCCTTTAGCTTTCCAATTTTCCTCCTCATCTCCAGCCGAGATGAAAGACAAACTGTTAGGCACCAATAATAAGGAAGGCTGCACAATCCCAGTCCAATTAGTGAGATTCATAAGGTGGCTTTTCACATTGGAAAAATAAAGAAAAAGCCACAATTATAGGAGTAACGTTGTTGAGTCAGCAAAAGCAAAATACCGAGATCATTCACAAGGATGGTGTGAATTTGCAAACCAAGCTGAAAACATTCTTACACAAGGAGAAAAATAATCATTGCAAACCCAGATCTGGTGGCGAATATCCATGAAGTAGATTAGTGGCTTCATATCCTGTGCAATTACTCTTACTGTTAGTCTCATCACATCTGGAGATTGCTTAATACTGATGTGAAAAAATACTCTGGCAGTAATTTTCAACAAAGCTTGTATATGAAATGATCGCTGTTCATGAATAAGCTGTTGAGGACTAGTACATTTCCTGTGGCAATATCTAATATATCCATGAACAGCAACTTCTATCTGCAGCCCTGACGGAACTGGAGTCTTTACCTTAAAGAGGGAAATAATCAGAGGAATCTAATTTTGAGACATTAACTCTGAACCCCATATCAAAAGTCCAAGCCAGCATAAAGATTTATCACCAGGAAAAAAAAAAAGCTTCACACCCAACATGTTTTTACTCAATAAATTACAACTAGTGATCAAACGTTCAGTTTTTCCAACCTGGAAAAATGCTCAAACTGTTCTTCAGACATTGGCCTCAGTGAACTTTTATGACACATATGGGACAGAAAGCAACATGTGAAACAACAAGGCACATAGGCATCTGGGGGGGGGGGGGGGGACCAGAAACAGAATAATAAACAGGCCGGTTTATTGTACATGGCTGAGCACCCCTCAGACAGAAGGAAAGAAAACAAGTATAAAGAAAGACTGCAAATGGCCTCATCCCTAAGATTTGTTTCTGCAGAATATGATCCGGCAGCGTGATGGGAAACATTGTGCAAAAGAGGAAAGCTCTGCAAAGTGAATGAGTAGCTGCAATCCACTATGCTGACAACTAGTGAATGAGCTTAGGTATACACAACTAATCGAAACACATTACTGTTAATGACAACATAAGCCAATGTGCGGGTCTGCTGACCATCGCCCTGTCTGATGAATGTCTCCCTTCAGCTGATGGGAGAGGGGTGGGAAAGTCAGGAGGACTCAGCCAGCCTTGGGGCACGGGGCAATGCTTAGCTGAAACGTTGTTTTATGGTGTTCCTGTAAAATGTCCCTGTGTAGTCACAACAAACATAAGATAGAATGAAGAGTCCTGCTCAGACTGTAGGAAATGAAGCCATCTGTGGAAGCAGCAGGAGAGGTATCATCAGGAAGCATCTGACATCCTACATGTAGATGCAGAGTAACTTCCAGGTTTACATAAAAAGCTCCACAAAGTCCATCTCCCCCCTTTTTTTTTTTCTTAGGCGTTTCATGTTCAGGGTAGTTTAGTCTCAGATCTTGCAGTGCTGTGGCAGGCTGCCCTTTGGTCATGGGTTATGTTCGTATCTATGCTAAAGTGACAATGCACTGAAAGCTGAAGTGGTCCAGGGGTCACTGTTGATGGATGTACAGCATTGAGGTTGGGAGACTTTAAACACAAGCCATACAACACAGATAGGCAGAAATGAATTTCAAAGGGCATACATATACTGTACCTACAGCAGTTTGGTTTGTGTTTTATCTATTAAAACAAATAATCTCTCTAAACTGCAGAGCTGTAAAACATTTAAAAAAAAACCCCAAAAAAACAGCACATATTAATACTATCGCTAAATCCTGAATTGAGGATATCAATTATAACCGACAGGTTCATTTCTGTCTTTTCCTCGGTTCCTTGACAATAAAACTAAAGTATCAAGGAACTGAATAAAAAACTGCATTCAAGCAATTCATTGCGTTTCCAAAAATTTATATTGTAATGTTGATTACAGTCTATTGTTTACCGCAGCTCTACCAGAAAACAATACACATTAATGTTCTCTGTATAGAAAGTACCAAAAAAATGTGTAAATTGACTCATACAAGATTGAATTTTCAATGTCCTGCAATTTATTGATCTAAGTTCAGAATTCTGCTAAGAACAAATCCTTCTCTTCTTCATTTTTTAGCTGACTAACCTATTTTAACAGCACTGCAAGCTGCTAAGCTTAACAAATCACTAATGAGATTATTCCATGTAGCTCTTTTCTTAAAGCAACATAATTCTGATCAGATTCCAAGTATAGGCCATATCCTTAGCCAGCCAGGCGTTCCGTGGATGGATAATGAAATCAAAGTTGTTTTTGCTTTCCACGGCTTGTTGTAAAAAAGTTTAATGGAGGTTCAATCTATATGCAGTGGATGATCTAAAAAAAAAAAAAAAAACTGGACTCCATCAATGGCCTCCACCCTCTCTACCAGGAACAAAAACGTCAAGTAAGATAATATTTAACCATGTGATTTATATGCAAACTTGTTACACACTTTATTTATTTGGACTAAATTAACCCTTTAACTATCACTCTCAAAACGGCAGCATGCAATTCAATGGGTAGACGAGGACACTGGTGTGTCCTGATGACATTTAAGGAGTTTTTAAACTAATAATACTCAGTTGTACAAAGTAATACAATTGGTTCCACTTTTGGCACAATAACATCATCAATGATGATACACCAATTTATTTGTACAAAAGAATTGTGATACAAACCTTTTGCAAAACTACATCCCTACACATGTATCGAAAAAAGTTTAAATTTAAAGTTCATGCTTGGCGAAGTCCGAATTAAAAAATAAAATAAAAAAAATCATGAATGGGGGCACCTAATTTACTCACATGGTTTCAGAGCAGTAGAATTTCAGAAATAAATCTAAAAAAAATTGGAGGTCGGGTACAAATATAGTGTAATGTAGTATAGGCTGTCTTTGCTGTGCAGACAGGGTGCAGGAGGCTTCGACCACAGCACATTTCCCTCCATAAAACATCCTCACTTTGCCGTGATGAAAACACCGACCAACTCCACAACAATTCTCATGACAGAGCAGGACTCTTATCTACTATAGAAAGGGGTTTCTGACATGATAGATGACAGACTGATGGGCTAACGACCGGAGAAAGAATGCACACTCGCTTGTCAGACTCTCCAGCGATGGCAGCACATCAGCCTTTATACACATACTGCTTTATGCAGTCCACTCAGTGGAAAGATGAGGACATCTGGGGCGAGAGTAGCATGTAGAGGGACACACTGTACGTTTATTAACAATTGTTTTAAGTGTAAAAGAGGAACAATGCTCTTTTAATGACGCTGGGAATGTAATTAACTGAACCCATGTAGCACCAATACAGAAAGATCAGCTTTCTGAGCATTTATTACGGCATAGAGATGCATCAGAAAAAGAAAAAAAAAAAAATATTATATTTTCCTTTACACCTGTACAGGACTTTGGTTTTAGAAGTTTCATAAATAAGTGAATTAAAATTTTTGATCTTAGTCAGACAAAATCTTGAGATAGCACCTGAGCAAATGTCTAACCGCTGATAAGTAACTGCACTCTCTCAACGCTTTGTGGCCTACTATAGACACTTAAAGGGGCTGTATTCTGTACTTTTTAGGGACATTATAGCACAATTAAGTAACTATATTACTTTCCGTATTACTTTCCGTTATTAAAATGCTGTACATATCAAGCACAACTTGAAATTTAGTCTATGTCCCTTTAAAAAGCTCCAACTCTTTCAGACACTCAGCACGTTATAATTAATAATGCTTCTCATTACAACCGTTCTTACGATCATTTGGCTGATCCAAGGAGGATATTTGTGGAAATAGGTGACGTTTTCTGGGAGCCAGCGTTTAGGCACCTCCGATTAATTGATTTAGAGGAATAGTACAAGTAGGAATAGAAAAACTTTTCAGTTAGTTTAGACAAACTTGATAACTGTATGTTAATTTAAGAGGAAAACAGTTGCAAATTTTTTATAATTGCAGAGGATATGAAGTACAATAAATCTGTCAGCAATGGCCAGAATGTGTTTTTTTGTTTGTTTCAAATTTCATTTTGTTCCACTTTTCCATGATGAACTGCAACAAAATAGGCCAACATTTTTAGATGTTGCCTTTGGCTCTGGAGCCCCAAGTGCCTTTTTGGACCCTCCACAATGGCATTAAACTTCATGAAGATTTTAGAAATACTTCCACAACAGAAGAGAAGTTACAGAAATATTATTTTAGATTATTTTCTTGTCATTAGGTTAGAAACTATTTGATTTTGTCTGACAAACATCCCACAGCAGAAAAGGTTTTGTTTTTCTTCATTTTAAAACCTTAAAATAAAAAATGAAAATGGTGGTTCTTTAAAGATGTCAACACATTTTATAGAGTAGATATTAACCAAAAAAAATATCAGGAAATTGCTCTAAATGAGTTTGCTTCAGCTGGCCTGGGGGAGAAAATGGCACTTTGGGTTGTAGGCACTGAAATATTAACATATTGGTTGCAGTTTCCACATGCAACTCTTATGAAAATCCTCTTGCACAAAAGGCATATGAGATACTTTAATCTCCAACCAGTTTATACTGACATCTCCCTAAAGCAGGTCAGATAAAGGGAAACATGCTCACTCCAGACCCAGGCAATGATTTGTGTACAACTTCCTCTTCTGGCATCTGAGCCTTTGAGATGAAATCCCTAATCCACACTGTCATCTTGCACAACCAAGTACCAGATGTGAGCAGACAATACTTACTCAAAGGTGAAAAACAGTCCACAGGTTACAAGGATGAGGACCAGGGTGAGGTAGAAAACCCCCGTCTGTTTGGCCATCATAATCCTCCCATCACAGTAAAATTTATTCCGACCTGGGAAGGTCTCCCATTTCTTCCTCTTTGGGGTCCTTTTCTTGTAGGGGGTCTCCATTGGCGTGGAGCTGCGAGTGCTGATTTGACTGTACTCGCACTCTCTCATGGACTCCCCAAGATGCATCAATTACAGCAAAAATAAAAATAAAAAATAAGGAGTTGAAAAAATCCAGCGCCAGGACAGCCTCTGCGGAGAAGAGAGGTTCAGCTTAGTTCAACTTGTAAGGTGGTATAGAAGTAAAGTTTGAGAGCACAGCACTTCCTGTTATTAAAAAAAAAATACCTCTGCTAACCTTAACGTTTCGATTGTAGCTTTCAGTTCGCCACATGTCATTAAATGTAATCTTTTTTTTTGTAAATACAATAAAGGCAAACCTAACAAGCAAGTCTTAAAAGCTCTAATTAAAGTTTATATTGCCTTTGCAAGCAAGGAACATTGCTAGTTTCATCTAACTAAATAAATAAAGTGTCGCTAACAGGCTAGCGTGGCTAACAAGTTGAGGAGATACATTTAAGTTGATATAAGCCTGTGCATTCAAATGTTAGCACCATGTTCGTTCAAATATAGTGAAAAGCTTTGAATTAACTATTTGGCATTAGTGTTTCCCGCTGAAAGTGAGCAAGGAAGAAGAAGGTTTAAATCTAGCTTTCAGCGGCGCTGTCAACCATGAATCACAAACAGGCAGCGAGGCGTCGCATCCCGGCTGCTTTCGTCTGGTCTGCCCGCTGAAGCGCTGCCTTACCGGGGGGAAAGTAACACTAGCCGTCCTTGGTAGGGGTGTTGTCGTGGAGCTTCTCCCGTCGTTATCCCGGTTTGTTTCGAGCCAAAGCGAAGAAGACCATTTTTGGAAGTTTAGAGATGAACAAATGAGTTGGAAAGGGTCTCGTCGCCGAGGGGGAACTTCGTCGTTTTTTTTTTTTTCTGAACGGGGAAGGAGAATCCAGAAAAAGCGCCCTCAGACGAGATCCAAAATCCCGGACTGGCCGTCAGTCAAGAGAGGCGAGTCAAACATGATCATACAGCCATATGGCAAAGCGGTTCATAGTAATAATCGATGAGACATTATCTTAATTCTTCATTATTCAGCCTCGTATTCGGAGGGGTGGGGGCAAAGTTGCAGCTTTCCTCAATAAAGCGTCTTGCCAGGCCACTCGACAACCCTCCGTCAATCCCCGTCCACACACGGCAATGCCACCCTCGCAAACAAACATCAACATGGGAGCAGAGAAGAGCCTCCGCCGCCTGCTCCTCCCCCTTCAGCCGGGGCTGAAGTCATGAAGGTGCAGAGACAGGAAGCGCCGATTAAGGGTTTCCCAAAACGGGGTGCGGAGACCACTAGAGGGTCCACTCAAGGAGTCGGGGGATCCTCCGCTGCAAAAGCTGAAGATCAAGTTCCTATATATTTTTTAAAACCCAAACCCGAAGCTACAGTTGTACAGTTGGAAAAATCAGAAATGGGATGCCTTCTCTAGTAGTTTGAGTGGGATCAACTTCAGTTACCCCCAGTTATGACTTGCAAGGCCAACTTTGCATTTCAGTTTGGTTACTCCTTGCAATAGCAAAGTGTGGTGGAAACATGTTTATTTTACAAAACACACATGTAAGTTACTGCATACGTGTTTAAATTTTTTCTGACTGTCAAGTGATAGAGAACAACCCTGTTTTTATAGTAAATTTTTATTTTTTTGCTTATTTAAAATAGCAAATAATTAAACCTGTAGTATGTAGCATTTATAAAAATATATGTTTTTTACATATTTGTTAAAATTGTCACCATGTCAAGACAGTAAGTTGTGAGACAGATACTATGTGAAAATATTGATTTTCTCCACCTCCTTCCTGAGCTGCTATTGCTCACCGCTTCCAACCGAAAGCAACTTTTTACATTGCTGCTAAACTAGGTTTTGAATTAACTGTATTTTCCTCAAATGCTTTAAGTTTCTTATACCCATTTTAACCAATTCAGATTTGTTTCTTGGAACTATAGTCATATGGAAAAATTATAGCCTGCAGTGTAGTCCAGCTGCTATTGATATGAAAGTGCATGCCTGAGCAATCAGAAAGAAACTGCACATGTTTAACATTTATGGGAGGTGTGCGTCTTAAGTTTAAAGTTTGACAGGATGCATGCAAGCCAAATTTTAATCTTTTGGAATAAATGTCTAAAAGGAGAATCTCGCCGACGTTATTTCAACCTGAGGCGGTAATATTAGCTAATAGAGGGTAGAGTATTTTAACCTTTTGCATAACATCAAATAAAATTTACGTTTATATCAATATCTTTTTAATGAGTAAAACAAGGTCACTTTTTGGTGCTTGGCCTACATTAAATGATTTCTTTCCAGATATAATTTAGAAGAAACAGGTGAGACATCAAAATACAATCAATTCTCTGAATATTTCATCAGGTGTCCTAATTTTTTCACATGACTGTCTATCATAAGAGCACCTCAAACAGTACTGGAATATTTGTTTCAAGTCTTTCTGCTGTGAGTAGTCATTAATTATTTGTATTAGAAGCAGAGATGATGGCATACCGCTGTGAGAGAAATCAACCTTGATAAAATGGTCTACATAATATATTATGTGGCTAAACATTTCAACACTGTCACCACAAGATAATAGTGTGGATTTTTGATAAATCACATTGCAGCCGGAAATGTTCACAACAAACCCAGGAAACGTTAAATATTGTATGAGGCGATGCTTAAGAGTTCTCCGTCAATTATCTGTACATGAGAGAAAGAGAGCTTATTCCTGTTCTATTCCGCCTCTTCTGCAGTGTCCTTTGAAACAGATGGTCAACAGGAAGAAAGATTATTAAATAACTAAAACCCGACAAAACCAACATTTACTGAAAGAAAATTGTACAGTAAATGGAGTCTGTGTTTGTCATATTGGCGGCGTTTCTCTGAAAACAAACAGGCAGTGATGCTACCACCACGACTCGTGCCCCACTCAAATGCCAGTTTCAGGTTACCAATGAATCAATTTCCTGTCCAGCTTCTGACTGCCTTCTCAGCCTACATTCCCTGAGCTCTCCGTCCCCTTCCTAACACCTACGTAGACACAGACACACTTGCCCACCTCTTCATTTTTCTCCGAAGTTACCCAGGCAGTCTTGCTTGTTCTCTCCCACGGCTGTGCAATTATCCTGTCTCTGTAAAGAAGCCTTGTTGCTTTTTTTATTTAATCTGAGAAAGCTTTGTTGTTCCAGCTTGCAGAGATGGAAAACATTCTCATTTTACTTTTGTTTTCTGATGTTTGTTATTTGAGTGTATACAAAAGGCATGCTATCTCAGAGGCTATTAGAGTTCAAATACAGGCTGCAAAGCACTGTTTAGTTACACTAAATTGAAGTAGAAGTAAAATGATGCATGCATTTTACATTTTTTTGCAATAAAAATGTGAAACGGGTATTCATCTGTATTCAACCTTCTTAATGGAATGTCAGCAGCACAGGCTGTGGAAGAAGGTGATCTGATAATGAGAAAATCTTTAAACCTTTTGGTCGATATGCAAAAAAAAAAAGTATCTCTGCTCCTATGGCAGCATCGTCATGTGATGAGGAGGTTCAGAGACTGGTCAGAGCTATTAGGGAAAGGATGGAGCTGAATACAGGGAAAATCCTGAAAGAAAACTTGTAAGAGGTTGCTAAGGCTTTACAAAGAACAAAGGCTGACTTTCTACTGGATCAACAATCCCAAACTTACACTAGAGCCACAGTGAAATGATTTACTAAAAAAGTACAGCTATTATCCCAGCTGACAGTCTGTGGCCTGAATAAACCATTCAAACTGTTAAACATGGTGGTAGCAGCATTATGCTGAGGGGAATGTCAAAGTCCAATCTGAATCATACCTCGACATACGTCAAAACACCTGAAGCTGTAGTAACAGCAAAAGGTGGTTCTCTAAAATCTATAAAGTCAAAATTCATCTTTTAAAATTTGAATTTGTAAAAAATGATGCAATGGCAATTGGTTGCACTAGACTTTATTTATGGGTGTCAAATATCAAAAGGGCTATTAAAGTGTTTAAACAATGTACTCTTTTACTTCCATGTATCACCATTAAAAGATATTTTGTGAAAATGTATCACAAAAAATCAATAAATGGCAATAAAAGATATTGAAGTTTGTTGCATATATATCTTTGGAAGGTACTGTGATATAATCTACTAGGCATGACATTGTAAATCTCTTGCAGTGTGTTAACCAGAAATGATAGGAATTTAATGTTTTAAATATTTACAATCAGCTGTATTTTTTTAACTGTTACGGATGAAGAAATGGAACCAAATACAACATTCTTATGTTACTTTGAAATTTTTTTTATTTTTTTTTTAAAAACACTTGTCGAGCTTCCCACCAGTGCTTCCAGCAGTGAGCAAGTGAACCAGGAAGTTTCAAATACAATACTTGGGTTGTAGGAAAGCTTTGGATGCTGTTAATGGTTACTGATGATCTGCTGACCCTTTGCGCTGTTGTTTTTAGAGTGGGCTTTGCTAAGCAGTGTGAGGATCATGGCAGAAGCAGGAAAACCCATGCACTCGCGTCAAACTCAGTGTAGGAACACAATACATTTTTTAGGCCTCATCACAGTAAAATAAACATCATCTGTGTGGAAATTTGACGTATTTAGGTAAACCCATAACTGAAACCACACACAATATTGAAAATATGACACACATCTTGCTTTTATCCAATATCCAGGTATCTAATTTTATATGCAAAGCAGCCCAGTAGGCTAGTCGGGGAAAATGACATGTCTGAACGACACCACATCCATCCTGTCAGAGCTCCATGACTCAGCTTTTCATAGCAAGCGCAGGGTGGGTATTTTTATTCTGTAGTTGGCTACCAACACTATCTAAAAAGCACAGGAACTCACTTTACACAGACTAAATGTCACAATCCTTGTTTTTTTAGGTGCAGTTACAAACAAGTGACAACACTACAGATAGTGCCAAGAGATGCCTGGAAGCACATCCATCATTTCTTTCTCTTCATCAGTAAGGAGTCGATCGCACTGTTAATCACTTCTCAGATGGGCTTTGATTTATTTTTCTGTGTGTGTAAAATGTGATTAAATGAGGATAAGTGATTGCAACTGTTTTTCAGTCCAGCAACTGGACTAAAACTCATAGTTCGAGGCTCAGCCTGAGAGGAGACCTCACATTGCTTGTGTTATCAACAGCAAGGATGTTACACTATTATTAAAGGCAGCTTGAAATAGAGCTTGTCATGATGCTTGTATCTCCCTGGGCAAATAGAGGGAAAGATGGAGATGTCTGATTACAAGAGCAAGCGACCTTTCCAAGAAAAATTAAAACTTTTTGTAAAAAAAAAATAAATAAATTAAATAAATTAAAAAAAAAAAAAAAAAAAAAAAAAAAAAAAATATATATATATATATATATATATATATATATATATATATATATATATATATATATATATATAGCAGCAGTTTTCTGAAATAATGAAATAGTTTGTTTACAGTTGTGTTTTTCATTTAAAAGAATTAGATTAAAGGGCAATATTATTAAAGAGGTCAAGATAATGTGGGAACGGTAGATATTGAGACAGAAAACATAACGAATACTGAGCCTCGCAAAAGTGTTAATTCTCCTTGAGCACATTTTGTTACATCAATGCCCACAAATTTCAATGTGTTTTATGTGGATTTTATGTAACAGATCACTCCATAACTACAGAGTAGGTGGAAGGAAAAGGATGTGAAAACACTAATAAGAATTATTTATTGGGTTGTATGAAGCTGTATTTATACATATGTTTTTACCAGAATGGTAATATTTTTTCTTATCATTCGTTTTTGTGAAATACTTCAAACTACATAGAAGCAAAGCAATTTTCCAATCTAGATTTTGACTCCCTGACACAGTTTGATCTAAACCATCCAGAGTAGTTCTGGCTGTATTTTTAGTGCCGTCCTGCTGGAAGGTGAACCTGCAATCCAATTTCAAGTCTTTTGCAACCTCAAGCAAGTTTTCTCCGGGGATCGTCTGTATACCTTCATCTGTCAACTCTGACCAGCTTCCATGTCCCTGCTCATTAAAACCATTTCCACAATATGATGCTGCCACAATCATTTTCATGGTAGACATGGTTTACATTTACATATTTAGGGGGAAAACAGTAAAATGGGTTGTATAAGTCGGCTTGACAAACTACATGCTTTATTCCTGAAATGTTTTGAAAAGTCTCCTTTTTCTTTCACTTTACAATTTTGCTCCTTTTGCAAGATACTGTATTTCTCATGACTGTTTCGTAATGAGTCATCTGGTTTAATAAAGAGGAAGAATTACAAGTTTACACGGACAGTCGTTTATCTGCTTTAAAATAAAAGAAACATGATAATCATGGGGCATCAGGCATTACTCTAAGAAGAATTTATAGAATTTATCAGAAAATGTTCATTTCTCAACTTTTCTGCAACGAAGCATTGACAGTTTAAATACAAGTTGTATAGCTGTTTTTTTCCACTTCTATGTACTGATGTCCATTTCAGTAAAGAGGCAAATTAATCTTGACAACGGAACAAAGGAAAGTGACAGAAGAGTCACAATAGCTTTAGAATTCTTTTGAACGAAATGATTTTACTTTATGTCCATTTAGAATGAACTGCTATAATTAAAGTCAAAACAACTCAATAACATAACAGGATCAAAATGACTATTTCAATCATTCATGATGTTAAGCTTATCTGAAGAGCAGGCAGTTTAATCATTTCTGAGTTGACACTAGCAGACCCATTTGTGCGTAAAGGACACAATAAATAAAACTGTTTTGCTTTTTCACAATAAAAAAAAATATTCTTATAAATTTATACTTAAATCACAGTTTAGTTTTTAGAAGATACAGACTGAGAAAACAATGGTGCTGTGTTTGATGAGAAAAAGACTTGAGAAAAGTAACAAATGACACAATTGAAATCTAGTTTGTGTACTTAAAACATAACAAAACAAGGCATTAATAAATTATTCAACAAATTTTAAGAGATGTTTCTTCACCTTGAAATGCTGTAATCAAAGTCTGTTACATGTCATGTTACATCCTTAAACTTCAATGCTGGGATCTTATGCGATAGACCAAAACAAAGCCTTTTTTTAATTTTTTTTTTTTTACAAATAAATATAAAATGTTTGTTGTGAATTTATATCTCCCCCTCCACTCAATATTTGATATGAAAGCTTTGGCCTGTCATTACGGATGCAAATCTTTATACGTGTATTTAAACATCCATCAACAGAAAATCTTGTATTCCCTAGTTTTTTTCATGATATCTTTGAATTTTTTTTTTAAATGGGGAAAAAAAATCTAAATATATCATTTCTCTTCTGTTTCACATATGCACACTATTTTGTGCTTGTATAAAATCCCAATCAAACCAAAGAGTTTAAAAGGCACACATTATATGAGGTTTATATTTAAACTGTAAAAATTTGCCTACATGCTTCTTTGCACCATCATTTTAAAAATCACTTATCTTGATAAATCTCTCATGAAAAGAAAAAGTCAATAAAGGACATCTGAATAAGCAGTTGATGTTTGTTTATTGGCCTAAGATTGTCAGGACATAACGCAACTTCTCCAGTGCTTAACGATGTTTATCGTACATTTATTTGTGACATGTGCAGCACAGAGTATAAATGTGTTTACGGAAGAAAAAGACAAGGAGTCATACGAAAAAAGGCAAATTTTACAATGAGCTCTCAGGACATTTCTGACGGTTCTTTTCACATGTTTGTTTCAGAGAAGTATGTAGAGTTTAAAAAATATGCCCATTAACATGAATGGAGAACGGTAACAAAAAGAAATATGTTATTTTTTTTCATGTAGCGGTAGTTATCCTCTCACCTGGCACTTCCACATTTTAATTACCAAAGCGATTGTTTTCTCAGCTATAATACAATGCATACAATGTTTTTTTTCCTTTTTTTTTTTTTTTTTACATTGAAACATCGGGTACATCTGGGATGTTCAAATATTTGACCCAATAAACAAAATATGTATAATAACATTACGAAATTTTAACATCAATAAAAGAATTTGTTATAATAGTCTGAAACTCCCATCTGCTGTGATGCACGATAGAGACTGAAAGAGTCATGTGCGTCCATTGCACAAAGTTTTAAATACACATTGATGAAAAATACAGACATAACACACGTGTTTGGGTAAACAGAAAGATCGTCAGTGACAGTCATTGAGGCTATGATTGATAAATTAGAAAGTGTGTTTTTGACAGTCGCTAAGCTCTTGTTGATTGGTTGGTGCAATGCTGCCTCCACATGGCCCAAAGCACACACTGCAGCTACTTGAAGTTTCACATCCTCCTGTTTTAAAAAAAAAAAAAAAAAGAAGAAGGGACAGCTCGTTCTGGTCCTATTGCACAATTTATCTTCCAGCGGTGGAGACAAAAACATTTTCATTTAAAAAGTCCATGTTTAACTTTTACCCCGGTCCTTTCTCCACCCAACTGTTGGCAAAAAATGTTCAAACAACTGTACAGTGTCACATCTTAAATAAATACTCTCCATCAACAAAAATGTTGACGAGCATGTTCATATTTATAAAACTGAAAAACAGCTCATTAACTTCAAAGGAACGGACTATTCAGCACCAAAACCTGGCGGCAGCTTTTGGCTGAAAAAGTAAACGAGAACGAAACAAAAATGTAACCATCCATCACCAGCAGGTATTAAATATTTGTATTAAAATGAGCTTTCATGTCCCAAGCCCACTTTTTTTTTCTAACAGGGCTCAGAAGCTATACATATAGACACAATAATGCAGATATTTCTTTTTTTCTTTAAAAAAACCCCACAAACATTTTCTGTCATTTTGATAAATAAAAATAGAAAACCACAGAGATATCTCTTTAGTCTTACTGTCTGCAATCTAAGTCCTGTCATAATTTCCCTAAGTGAAAGAGAACTTGGCAAACGATGGCAACCACCCCCGTATTGAGCACTGAGGAAATGGAGATGTCTAATAATCTGCTTTCATACAGTACAAACTCTTTCTTGTTCTCCTCCACTTTAGCCATGGCCAACAGTCCTTTAGCTGCTCGACACATCATGTTTACACTGGGAGGGTCCATTGGAGGGTGTCCCATGTGCAGCAAATTGTGCGGGTTCTGTTGATATTGCGCCATATTGACGCCGTCCTCCAAGAAGGTTACCAGGTTACCCACGCTAGCCTTCTGCAAGGCGATGGCACGTGCTGCGGTGGGGTCTCCCTGTGCCAGGTGTGAGAGAACAGCAACTGCCATTTCTCTGTACACCTGTGCCTTCCTCTGACCAATGTATCGCACCAGGACTGCAAAGAATTTCTCCTGTCTGCTGAAAGGTGGCGTGGCTAGCAGGAGGTCCACATTGCCATCTTGGATGCTGAGCTTACAGAGGCACTCCAGCACCAGCCTCTGGGGAGTGAGTTGGGAGTGTGGGGATGTTGACGGAAAGGGGTCCTGCGCTTCAGCTGAGGGACAAACCATCCAGTGTAGAAGGCCGTCAAGGATGGGGAGGCAGATGGTGTCTGAATAGGTTGAAAGATCAAGGTGTCCTGCAATGTTGGAAAGCGTGACCATGGCATTCTCCCTGAGCAAACTCAGGCACTCCCACCACCACTCCTCTTTGCTACTTGACAGTCCCCGCTCCTGTTGCTCGTCCCTCTGGTAAGTCGGTGCTGACCTGTTTCTCTCTGGGTGAACATGGTGTAACAAAAGCAGGCGGCCCAAAAGAAGAACGAGCGCAGGATGGTGAGACATTTCGCTGTCATTCCCAGGGATAAAGGACAGACTTCGCACGATGTTGGAAACACAAAGGCACCTCTTGGAGAGTGAGTCCTGCCAGGAGGAGGTTGTGCAGAGCGGAGCCTCATCCAGGCAGCAGGGCTCGTCCTCCAGAAGGGTAATGTGGTCATCCTCCCCGTCTGGATGCACCCTGAAGGGGTAAGATGGCAAAGATCGAGCAGGATGGGCATACGACAGAGCGTCAACCCTGGCGCACAGAACGTCATCAATAGTGGCGGTGACGTGTTTCAGTGTTTTGCTATCTTCCCCTTCCATCTTATTTTCCGGTTTGTTCTCATTCAATGTTTTGTTACCCCTCCTGGGTGGCAGATCACTCCGCAGTTCAAAGTGCGTCTGAATGTGTGCAGTGGAATCACCTCCACCTGCCTGCCAGTGTAGCAGCCCACTGTCAAACTCAGTGACATAACCCAAGCGCTCAGTTATGTCTTCAATCAGGTCGTCCTTGTGCACAATCTTAATGGGGAGTTTATCATATTTACTGGCCTGTCTAGGTTTAGATTCTGTTTCTGCAGGAGGCTCATCCAAACAACCTTTTTTAGTTTCTTTTTCTTCCACTTCTTTCAGTCCTTTTTCCGCTTGTCCTTTATTACTGTTTTCCTTTTTCTTGGTCATATCAGGATCCTGCTTTTTTTCCGGCACCTCAGATTGCTCTTCGGTGACAGGTGACATTTCCTCCTTGATAACTCCTGTTTGCCTCTCCTGCATTTCTGTTGCTGAGGATAATTCGGATGCTGATAGGTTTGCAGAGTCAGGTTCCTTTTCAAGGGTAGCATTTTCTTTCTGGGTATAATCACAATCTAGATTGTTTTTGGGAGCCATTGTCCGAACCTCAAATTCTTCCAAGATTCCAAAAATCTCAATCAGGCAGCGACGAAAGTACTCCACAATTAGCTCAAGGAATCCTGGCAACTGGTCAAAGAAAGATAAAATATGATCAGTATCAAAAAGAAGACAGATCTCTCACCTTAAAGTGTTTTTGTTTCTGCTGTATGGAACAAATGCATTATTCTACCCTAATATGAAGATGAACGTTGTAATTTTCAGTGACACATTTGTTGTTAATTTAGGCTGTGAGAGACCAATAGAGAGAGAAAAGTTCAACAATAATAGGAAGGTTGGACAGTTTAAAGCAAATGTTTTGCTTTCAAGATTTTAAAATTTATGCTAAATTTATCTAGTAACAATCATAGAAGCAGCTGAATTTTAATATGGAAATGGAAATCTTAAGGTTATGGTAAGAATCTACATTTTCTGCTACAAGGCGGAGATTTCATGTTGTGAATCTACATGTGTGGAATTTTTAAATTCTCTTTTGGAATTTAAACTAAATAACAAAAATGATAATGGTGAAGCACATTGGCAAGGTCAAAGCTTTATCAGAAATCAAATATCTAGATTTGACGTTTTTACCTGGGAAAGGTTGAAGGAGGCCACTGTGCTGTCATCATATAGCAGGATGTTAATGGTGTCTAATGCCCAAGTGCTTTCCGCCAGCAGGCCAGACTTCAGAGACATCATCACGCGCCAGGCTTCAGGTGTTCCTGGGATCACAGCAGTGCAAATAAAAGAACAACATCCGGTGTGGTTATCCTGGTTTACTACAATAATCAAGGAAATCATCAAAAACAGAAATGATACTCATTCAATAATTGATAAAATTATTTACCACAGTCCTTTGATGTTAGCTTGCGTCTTGGCTTTAGAGCTGGCATTGTGGCTTCGACTGACCCTGGAGGGTAGTTCAGGTCCCTTCTCAGGTTAGGAGGAAACTGACCATTTGGTCCGCTGCCTTGTGAGCCCATCATGGCCATCCCTGGCTTAGGCATCTTCATGGGAGACATGAAAGGGGCTTTACTGGGTGACATTCGAGATTCCATTGAGCGCTGGAAGGCCCCTGGGCTGGGCGCTCGAGGCAGATGGTTGGCCATGGTTGGAGAATTGGAATAAGAAGAGTGACGTGAAGACATGGGGACCATGCCACCTGATGATGATATGTAGGGAGGCTGACGGTGCCAATGGTCGTGCGCAGAGCGACCGTCAATGTCGTCTCTGCAAATAGAGCCATACGGCTGCATTTGCGATTGTGGCCCCTGTCTGCTGTGGTAGGAATAGCTGAGGTCTGTTCTTGAAGGCCACATGTTGGGTCCCTCAGGAGCATGGTTAGAAGCAGGGCCCCCACCCATCATACTGAGCTGGCTCTGGCCCGATGGGGCCATTCGGTCACGATGGTACGTATAAGGGAACTGTCCTTGGATGGGTCTGTGTTCAGGGCCTGAGTACCCACCACTGTAGTGATTGTACACATCCGGCTGCTGGTTGGTGTACTGCATAGCGTACATGTCACTCTCGTGTCTTTTGGGTGGGGGACCATACATTCCATCCAACTGTCGTTTGTAGCCCTAAGTAAATAATAACAATACGCAATGCAAACACGTTAGTCAAAACATGAGAACAGCAACAGCAAAAATTCTAATTATATTATGTGTCCAAAGTGCCAAAGCTTGCCATCAAAAAATAGTTTTTTTTTCCAGATCCTAAGTTTAGACTATCCAAAACGACATACACACACACAAAATAAAATACATTATCCAGTATTTCATAACAACACATTAATTATTCATAAGGCATACTCCAAACCTTTCTTGTTAAAACTGTCCAGCCTTTTACGACAAAGTTTTATTTGGCCATCTTTTAATGCAATATCAAATGTTAGGGGGCATAAAAACAGTTACTTAAATTTGAAAGAGAAGCTACCAGTGCTGTGTCTCACCTGTTGCTGTGGGTACATCCCAGATGGATGCATGCCATATGGCATGCTGGGATACTGCTGACTGTAACCGTCATGTCTGAAATGCAGGAGATAAAACAAATTGCTCACCTATTAACAGCCAGTAAATCCTCCAGTACTCTGTAAGACTAAAAAGCAGGAGAAGCTGGTAAATGTAAAATAGGAGAGCTGACCTCTGCTGTGAGGAGTATCTGCTGGGAGAATACATGTTGCCTTCACTATTAGAGTGTCCCATGTTATTCTGACTTCCAGGCGGACCCATGGTTCCCTCCATCCCCATCAAATGGTCAGGTCTAAGACATATACAGGCATGATTAATAGACATGACTTAACTTTACATACAATCTTCTTCAGGGTGGAATTAATTTTGAGCTTATAATTGCATGTTTGAACGCTTTAGATTTATTATGGTAGAATACAAACAGTGAGCCTGGCACTCTATGGTGGTTCCTGGGTTTTGTTTGAACATTGATCAGATGAAAAAAAAAAAATCACACTTGAGTTTTTCACCCAGATACTGAACACAACACAAATCAAAATTGGTTTTTAAAACAGAATTATTTATATATATATATATATATATATATATATATATATATATATATATATATATATATATATATATATATATATATATATATATATATATATATATATATATATGACCCAATTCTTGCTTTTTAACATCGTTATGTAGTTTGTGCTATGGTCCTTCCACACTAGAAACGAAAAGTGACTGCATGTGAACTTCTGACCAACACTGTAGTTAACATCTGTATGCATGTTACCTCCGGTCATAGCCCGGTCCATAGGGATACTGGGACCGCTGGCTCATGCTCAGGCCTGATGGAGGCCGACTGTACAAGTCCTGCATACCACCACTGGACATCTGGCTTGGTATATATGGATCAGCTCCTGCCACTGCAAGAGAATAAAACAAAAAGCAAGTTATGGTAAATTAATTGACTGTATCTTCAATCTCCCACCAGATGGCAGCAACTCTCTATGAATGCTCTTCACTCGTTCTTATTAGCCCTATTGTTCTGAAGCTAAATGTTGTTATGCAGCTGCAATCCACCATATTATTCATTCACACTCCATTCTCCCCATCTTTCAGAGGAGCTGCCGTTTCTTTCAGGGGAAAAACTACTGTTTGTTCTGAAAACTAAAATACACAGCTCGGTCAAAACAGGTGCATCTCAGCGGGATGCGAGGGATGAAAGGTTGGGGGACGGAAAAAAAATGCCGATTAAAAGGACGGGAGGAATAAGGATGAGACGAAGGCCAAGCTACGAGAAGATGAGACGATCTGTCGTGTTTTTGATGAAGGGATGTGTGGTGTAACAAACAGCTTCCATCTTCTTTCAAAGTTTTAATAAAACACACACACACACACACACACACACGCATGCACACACACATCTATCTTGATCTGAAGCAACATGGTTATTTGACAATAAATTAGACCAACAAAGCAGATGAAAGAACAATGGCTTTAGAATACATGAGTCATGTGGTGAGAGAGGCGTGCAAGTTTGCAGACAGCTTCAGGATCAAGTTTCAAATTATGAACTTGTTTTACAAACATTTTGCACCTATCTAAGCAAAATCAAAGATACTTTTAATTTTTTTTTCTTTTGTGTCAAAATAGTAAAACCAAACATAAAAAATAAAAGGTGTAAGAAAAATGCCAAAAATGAATAAACAAGTTCTGGCATTGACTTTTTGGTGAATTGGGTGTCACAGTGTGAGCTCTGCTTACTCTTCCTCATCCCCACGAAGGGGTCCTTGGCGTCGTACTGCATCCTCATCATCATGTCAGGCATGCCGAGGGCCTGCTGGTATGGAGCTGAGGGGGGCAGGCTGCTCGTCCGCTTCTGAAAGGCCGGGTCGCTCACCTCCGAGAAGGGGTCCTGTACGCTTACACTGCTCCTGGACAAATAAGAAAAACAAAAATCACAAAGAAGGTATACAGGTTGTACTCTGAGGCACTGGAATTTCTTTCATTTTAGAGGGAAATAACTTCTACGTTTGAATGAATAACACATGCATGTATGGAATGATACAGATTATTGTAACAGTGACAAATTACAGGACCTGACTAGAAAATTAAATACATTTTTTTTTAGCTTAAGGTGTTATTTATATTTTATTTTATATTTACAACTGTGTCTGTTTTAATTGCTGCAAAATAAATGTGCAAAGCTCACATTATCATGAAGAAATATCAGCCTGAAAATTTTCTAAATATGGCATTGTTATGGTTAGACAACACTTTTTAGAGCTGTATAACACTTCTTACATGAAGTCACAATGAAAGCAAACTTATAACATTAACTCTCCTCTCAGTTGCTGCAGGCAGCTTAGGGTTTACAATTAAAATCAGACCTGATGAGGGAAAATAAACAGGAAACTACAGATGCCTGCGTATAACACAAGCATGCACTAGCAGAATGTAACTTAACTTTTACATTTATTTTAATTGTACTTCATCAAAGGGAATAACTAAACTTGTATAGATTCCAATGCTAAATTACTACCAGAGAAATCAGGTAATGAGTGGAATCGGTCGTTGTTTTTGCTCCTGATATTATGGTCAGCACTGCAAAGTCACACTGACAACAATAATTTTTAGTGTTGAAGTTGTTTTTGAGTCAAATCAGAAAGACTCAGTTAGCCATGTTCAGTAACAATGAGTTGTTAAAATAAAATTAGGAAGCATGACAAGTGTAAAAAGCTTCAAGAATTAAAACAGCATTTTGATCACTGCATTCAAATTTCTACAAAGATGAGTTTGCCTTTGGTAGACATCAGGAAGTTGAGGGTGTTACTGCAGTGATCCAGTTTTGTTTTTCTATAAACATTCATTGTTAGGACAGTTCATTTTCTAGATCTATACAGACAGGGGAGATAACAAGTATCCTACTGCTGTACTTTTTAAATAGAAATCAAAATTGGCTAAAATTGGTATAAGCATTTAGAAAATCTGTGATCAGTGCATCTCCAATTAATACACTATTTTGCGGATGCTTTTTATGTTGATTGCCTCTGATTTTACAGAAAAAAAAACAACCAGTTAGATGTAAATAAATAATGCTTAAGTGACTGAATCAGTAAAAGAGGTTCCAGCTGGCAGCAGCGCCAGCAGCTGAATGTGTCTGTGTGGTACCTGTTGGGGGGCAGTGGAGTGACTTGTCCCAGCGGGGTGGTGGCAGGTGTGGGTGGTTTCAGGTCGCCTGCTGCCTCTGCTGTAGAGCTGCTGCCGGATGACTGGGGCGTTTGTGGACCTTGGAGTGAGCCACCTGAGTTGGCTGGGAGACAAGAGAGGCATTATTACTAAATCTGAAGGATTCCCTAAGTTCTCCCTTTAGAAAAAAAAGAAGAAAAAAAATAAAAACTGTTGCGTTTTGAGACCGTAGGGCTTCTCGAGGTCCTCTGCTGCGATCTCGAAGCTGGTTTTGAGTTAGAGGAGCCAAAGTGGGATTTTATCGCAGCAAGGTGCTGTATTAGGGAGATAACTTTGGGCTTATGTCCAAAGCACTCAGAGTGATGCCCGACATGAGAACTGAGCCTTAGCAAATGCGCCACATAAGGGCAGAGAGGATGGAAACGGAGGCAATGCTGAAGAGATGAAGGAGGAGAGAAGAAGAACAGGCTCAGCAATAAGAGGAGAAGAATATTGGCCTCTTGTGGCCATAATAGTAACCCATCACTTAATTCAATGCTGGAGATATTTTACAGTATATTTATTAAAGTGTTCCGCATTTTTCCAAATGCAAGGAAAGGAATACATGATTCTTCCCACGCTTTTAAAAATAATAAAACTCTGAAAATAATAAAACTCAGCCCCCTCTACAACGTCACCCCTAAACCAATTGTCTTCAAAACACAGCTAATTAGCAAAGATAGACTATCTGTGCAAAACTGACTTCTTATTTAAACATTAGCAGTTTTGAGAGGGTCTTAAATGTTTGTTTGAGAAACTTGAGAACAAAAAAAGGGTATTGCAAAGATCAGGGAACAAAACACAGATAAAGTTGTGCAGAAGTTTATGGAAAAGTATTCAAAGGTTTGAATGTCTCAGTCAGCACTGTTCAATTCATCTGATCAAGTGATAACAGTAGGGCACACTTGAAAACCTACCATGACATGGACGAAACCATGTCATGGCCTAAACTAGAAGTCATCAATCAAGCAGAAAAGAGGCTCATATTAACTCTGGAGAAGCTGCAGAGATCCAATATTTAAGTGAATCTGTTGACAGGATTATTATTTAGTCATGTGCATAGAAAGTTCAGTTCTAAATTGAAACATACATTTTTTTTAAGTCATGTTTGAAATTTACAGCCTTTTTATAACTGAAAGTAACAGTTACTTAACTGTGCTAGAAAATGGCACTATGTTCCTGGAAAACACATAATACTCCCCCTTGAAGTTATTTTACAAAGAAGAATCCTCAAAGACATGCATGTATTTGCAGTGAGAGCTGCTTCCAATTCTCTGAGGCTGCATAAAAATTAAAGCTTCGCTTTTCAGATTTTGCACTGTTAAGAAAAAAAGAAAGAAAAAGAAAGAAAGCCATCTATTCTTCTCATTCCACGTCAGAATTCCAAGTGGTCACTTACGACTTAAATTATGTAAAATGTAAGTTTGTAAATTGACAAATTGTAAAAAAATGCTGAATGCTCATAGTCGATGATGATCTTATTGAGGGCCAAGTGTGAAGGCACAATTACAGAAAGGTTTAACTTTAGGAGCAAATGGGGCAGATAGTCCACAAACACACCCAGTGAACATGAGTGAAAAGCTGCAGAGAACCTGCACTGTTAAAGCCTTGACTGAAAACAAAAAGCTCTTAACATTAGATCGGTACAGGGCTTAAAACTGGATTAGTGTGCTATTTTCTTCTGAAACCTCACTTTTGTGAAATAGTCTGTTCAGATGACTGGGAAATTATATGAGTGTTATGCTACAAAAGCCCTGCACACAAAGAGCCCTCCCCCCCACAACCAGATAAAACCAAGTGACACAAATTCCCAGACTGAATGAAAAACAGAAACCGGTGCAGTTAAAAAATGACAAAGACATTCAGGGATTATGAAAGTATCCTAATGAGCATTTAGAGTAAGAAGTTTTATTTTTCCTTTTCCTGGAAGAACCTCAGTGGCCTCTCCCTGCACTATGTGTCCTTAGGAAAAAAATGCCCCCCGTAAGTCTTCGGCTTTAAAAATTCATGCTAATTCTGAATTATTCAATAATACCCCCTGCCTCTAAATCACAGGAGACAGATAGGAGGAGAGTCAGACAGAGGGGTAGATGGTGTCCCATGATGATGAGCAGAGGTAAGAAAAGAGGGCAAAGATGGGTCAGTGAGCTCTTTGTGGGCTATCCTGGTGTCAAACCGAATGAATATGCACATGCATGCCCGCATGGCGGGGAGGGAAACAGTCAAGGGGTTAGCCAAGGTTAAGAGGTTTGTCATTCTTCAAGAGCAGAACGATCCGCGACGTAGAAAGATGGAGGAGAGAGGTGGAGAGGAGTGTGAACTCAAGTGCCCTCTGCTCCACATTTAGCTGGAGAAAAACATAGCTGGCAGAAGAGAGGGGGGATAAGTGTGTATGTGTAGGGGCCTGCATGTGTGTCAGCTAGTGACATAATCCGGCGGTGGTGGTGGTGCTGGTGGGGGGGATGGTTGGGTGGCTAAAAAGCAGAGCAAAAAAAAAAAAAAAAAAATAGAAGTCAGCTGAGCTGCTTTTGTGAATGAAAGGTGATGGAGAGGTCGGGTTTGTTTACATTGTACGTTCCAGCCCTCATTAATCACTCCGCACTCCCCGCCACCAGCTTCACACAAACACACTCAGGCCCCACACCAGCCCGCCGGTCAGGCTCCTTCAGTGACATCACGGAGCTGTCAGTCTATATTTAGGCTGGCAGGGTGTCAGGAGGGCAGTCTGAAGCCGACAGTGGAACTGAAGGCATCAGCTGTGGGATTTATACTCTAAAGCTTATAAACTATGTATTACTGACAACTTCTTAGAGACTGCTTTTTCTTAAGGGGTTTGAATTTTGCTAAGTTGTTATAAAATGAAAAGCATGGGAATCCTACAGTTTAAAAATCAAAATCTAGAATTGAGTAGAAATAACAGACTGTGCTGTTATTGATGTTGGGAGGCTTTTAGCTTAGGATTCCAAGTAGGCATGGGTCGCTATAATATACTCAATGTATGACAACAGCTGCGTGATTTAACTCAAAGATTTAACCCAAAAAATATCAAGTCGTAATCACATACTTAAAAACTGAAAGGATTTTTTTCTTTCTTTACAGTTATACTGATTTGGGATTTTCTGTTACTGTGCAAAATCTCTAGTTATCTTGTGACTAAGACTGCATGCGCGGTTCCTTAAGGCTCCATCTTGGGCCCTTTTTATTCAATATCTCTGCGTCTAGCTCATATTTTACAGTGCAGAAAAATTTCTTACTATGCATGTGCTGATACACAACATTTTATTATTAGGTGTGTAGCATCACATGACCACAGTCCTTTGAAGATGAAGTGTCTCCAAGATTTCAGAGAGTGGACAAAGACTCAGCACTCAATTAACTTCAATGAGGTTAAAGTCCATAGAACAAACTGTCAGCTTCTTTAAATGTCTTGGCTTTTAAATGAGCATTTCTTGTTTCTTTTATAGGCCATGCTTAGACTTTACTTATTCTTCTAATGCATTTCTTTCCTTTGCTGCTAAAAGTAACATACCATATGCATTACTAGTTCTAATTCTGTGTACGATATATATTTAATGATATTTTGTTTTTTGATACATAGACCTGTAAAATGTAAAAATATATGAACATACATCATAGCAGAAGTCTTTAATTGCTTATTAAGCAGAATATTATACCTTTTTGCAGTTATTGTGTTCATTAAAAGTCATTCTGCAGACACCCCTCTTGCAGCTTCCTAATTGTAATTTTAAAATCGTTTAATCTTAAAAAGAACGATGGGTGGCACTCTTTTAGTTTCTACACAACTGTATGTTTACCCCCCCAATATGACACATTTTTAACAAGTGCTGAATTGTCTTTCTTGTGAGTGAGGACAAAACTGAAGGTGTCTGCTTTCAGTTTGCTCATCAGCAGTACGCACCAACTGTGCTTGATGCTACAAATGAGACTTCACTACACACCCTGGTACTTCCTCCAGCGTCTTTCTGAAAGGATTTTAGGCCAAGTGCAAATAGATGTGTTCACAGATCAGGGAGGAAATGGCACCGGCGACCTGTCTGACAGCAGGAAACCAGCACCTGCGTGGTTTTATCCTATGAGAATTGGGCTGAATATACTGCACTGGTAAAGTCCAGACAAAATTCAAACACACTGTAGATTTGGTTCAAAGCAATTAACAGTCATGTCAAGCATAATAAGTTCACAAAACATCTTTAATGTCCCTAGTTAAGGGCAGAAAAGCAGTAGAACAACATTTTATTTGGCACCTTTTCACACCTATAATGAGCAAAACCTGCACTGACCTCTAAACACAGTGCTAATAAAAAAGCAAGAGGTTAAGCTGCTAAATAGTGAAAAATGTATTCAGTTTTTTTTTATACTTCATGTCAATATGTTATGATTCTCTACCATAGCGATTTCAGTCGATGTTACCAAGATTATCCTGCTCAGTTGAAGTGGTTACATCCTCGTATACGGATAATCAATGGCCTAAATTATAAATGCGGCGGCTGTAGGAGAGTGTTTATTTCCAACTGTGAATTTTGTCCACTACGTAAATGTGTATGTGCAATCACACGTAAACGAAGACGCGTCTTTTCTTTGGCCTGCGATAAAAGCAATCAGCGGTGTCTCTGCTAGGTGAGAAACTCAAGTGTCCTAATTAAAAGCAAGGGTCACTTTTCTCATCTCCGCTCCAAATTAGAGATGTGACCTCACCAGTCAGTTTCGCAATGACTCTCCCTCGCTTCATAGTCGTCTGCAGGGACACAGAGCAACACACAAACATAAACCACCCTCTGAGCCGTGATACTGCAGCTAAACAACATTACTTAGCCTTCAAAGGCAGTAATCAAATAAAAGAAAGTCTCAAGATGGAAAAGCAAAGGGTGACAGTGTCATAATTCACCTCCATTAAACTAAAGATAACCTCATCAAAGCAGAGATCATTTTTACTAATTTCTCCTGGGTATTTGTGGTGCATTTTTTTCTTTTACTACATTTACTTCAAATTAAATAACATTTCCTTTAAAAGAATTTGTACTTCCAAGGATTTTATATTACTGACAAAAAATATATATTTTTTTCAAATTAAAATCTAAATAGTCAGCTCCACAAACCATTCTATTTAAACTCAAGTTGCATGTTGAGGGTCGTTGTCCAGCCGAAAGTTGAACATCTACGTAGCTCTGAAGTCTTTTTATATATTTCTAACAGGTTTTTTTTGGTAGAAATGCTTTGTATCTAAAATTTCACATCACATCTGAACAGCTTCAGCATCCTATTGGATTATGCTACTACCACGTTTCATAAAGTGGAAACATGGTTGTAGTGACGCTGATAAATGATAACCACACCAGTTTGGATGCAGACCTAACAAGTTTAACAAGAGTCTCCTCTTCAACAACTGATTTCTTCCTTACAGATATTGTGTCATTATGTAACTCTGCTTTAATCTTCTCCATAGCTCATCTCTGCCCTGTCGGCTGTATTGCTTGGCCTTCACAATGTAACAAACCTCTGAGGATTTCACAGAACAGCTGGATTTAAACTGTGATTAGATTACAGCCAGCTGAGCTCTTATTTGCTGACTTCTCAAGACAAATGGATTCAGTGGATTTTAATTAACTGTATCAAAGTAAAGGTAACTTAATGGATTTTCACACACCACACCAGACGACTGTGACTCTGGAAAGACTCAAACTGGAGATGCAACATTTAAACAGAAATTTCCAGCCATCTTTCACAATGCAAACGTAGCAGCTTTGTTCACGGGAAGATTTCAGACACAGCTGTGGGGATCATGGCTGAAATCTTGTTTGATCAACAGCACCTGTTATCTGGCCGCTGACAGATGGAGGTGGGGGGTGAGTGGGGAATGTCTTTAAAAAAAAGAAAAAGAATGGAAGTGCGGCACTCTGTTATCAGGACTCACCAGGTGAAGGCGGCTGGATCTTGACCTGCTTCCTGCTGTCCCCTTCAGTCAAGCTGCCGCCGCTGTTGCTGTCTGTTGGTGGCTCCTCTCCTCTTTCCATCTTACACTCGTAGGCAAACAGATACTGGATGTACTGCTTCTTGAGCGTGCTGGCGGAGCTGCTGGACGTACCAACATTCAGAGTGCCGGACAGCTCGCGCCACTTCTTGTTCTTGTTAACCTGACAGGTTGAGAAAATCCAGTGTAAGGGCTTCCAGGTGCATTTTCAGTAAACCAGCTCCATAAAAGGACAGGAAACACGAAATTTGCGCACAATTTAAGAGGAATGAAACACTACATTTGAAAACATGGAGGCCTGATCTGACCGTATCCACATATTTTAATGTTTTCTGTGAATGAGCCTCCTCCAGTTTGCAGGAAACCCATTTAGACTTACAGTCTTATTTGACAAAACAATATTCTTCAAGCTGCTGAACCGGAATGATTTTCAGGATTTTTGCTGTGGAAGAAATTGACTTGGTAGCACTTTTGGGGAAAAACTGGATAACAATTAACTCAGATTTATTGATTCTCACTCCAAGATTTTTGCAATCCTGATTCAAAGTCTTGTGTGAAGCATTTGTAGAGCAATGGAAGATAGCTTTCAGATACAACCAGCATATAAAGATGCATTCTTAGTGTATGATATAATATTTCCCTGAATCATTTCACATGACATTTGGCTAGAGTGCAGAACACACAAAAAGCAATGTAAACAAGAGGAGTAAGAAGGCCTGTCTCTAATATTACCCTACGGTTTCTACTGTAAGCCTGTTTGCTGTGGATTACCATGGCGAGGCCTCCTATTTCCCGAACAGCAACATAGAGCTTCCAGAGATCAAGTGGCTTCTTGCCCACAACTGGGAGCTGAGAAACAGGTGTACCCCGCTCCTCCATGAAGGTCAGGTAGCGCTCCACCCAAGATCTCCTCTCTGGCTCTGAACCGAGTTCATACAGCCGGCTTATCCGCTCGCCACCAATGGAGGACGAGCTGGGGTTGACTTTCTGCTGAGGCACACAGACAGAAGTGTAAATATGAGTTTCTGAAGAGGATACTTTGGATCTTTTGTGAATAATTTCTATGGTATTGAAGTCAAAATATTTTCTAAATACTTTGGAATGTTACAGTTGTGGATTGTGATGTATCTTATTTACATTTTTATATGATAGACTCACACAAAGTAGTTCAAAGCTGTTAAAGTGGAAGAAAAAGTGATTCATGGGTAGAAACTTCTGAAGGAGCCGCACAGATCTACAGCTCGAGTGGGAGAGAGTCAACGGGATAACTAATAGTCTTGCACTCCACAAATCTAGCCCTAATGGAAGAGTGGCAATAAGAAAGCTACTTTTGAAAGAAAAGCCATGAAATACTGGACTGAAGGTGCAAAGGAATTGAGATGAGACGGGGATAGATTATATTCAGACGACACTTCTGATCATACAGCCAGAGATGTAAACAGAGTAGTTTAGATCAAAACGTCTTCAGCCAATTCAAAATCCAGATCTAAATCCAACTGAGGATTTAAACTATGTAAGAAAAAAAAAGACTGGAAAAAAATCCAGTCTAAATGTAGAAAGTGGGTAAAGACATACCCCAAAAGACTTTCTGACGCATCATCGTTAAAAATATTCAATAAAACAAGCATTATCTGTAATTCTTACGGGACTGCAGGGGGTCTTCAGAGGCCACGGTGGGCTACTGATGCTGTCGCTGTCGTCTCCATGGTAGGAAGACAGGCTGGCAGGACTGGGAGAGAGGGGGGAGGGCACAGGCAGGGTACCGCCTGGAGTGGCTGGCTGGGAAACACTGCTGCTGTTATTGTTCACGTAACCATCCTGCAGCTGTTGAAGAGACAGTAATGACACTTTAGAGCAGAAATATTACAATTTTACTTCACTTTACTCTTTTATCCGAGACATAATTCATATTTTATCAGATGAAAACACATTTTCAGTTATGTATTTGTTACATAACCGAGTGGTTGCGAAACAGCCGTAACTAAACTGAATATCTTAAAGGTATAATAATTCAGATCCTGACATTTACATTTTCAATAGGAATTTGAAGCTCGGAGATTTCTCTTTGCACACCAAAGACATCACCAGTGGGTACAAGCAGCCAAACAAAAAATATGCAAGTCACAGGAAATTACTGTTCTCCCTTAGAAGAGGACGGGCTTTATTGCATTTTTTAGTATGATTACAAAAGTGATTTTATCAAATTGATCTCCAAAGCTCTTCACACCAAAGTAATTCATAACGTCTTATAATAATAAAGACCCGCCAGCTTGGTTTTTATCAGAAGTGTACAGAAGAGATATTTGGGTGCATACATGCAGACAATATTTACCTGCATCAATAAACATGGCAGGTTCAGTATTCATATTTTAGATTGCTTATAGCAAGCCGTTACTGTATTTATTTTATGATTATAACATCAGAAATTGTTTTCACCTACTGTTCCTGTACACAATGACTGATTTGTAGTATCCCAGAAATCAATTAGCATCTATCTATCTATTATAACTTATAATAGATCTACCTATTATAACTTTTGTATAGAACTTCTGTTCTATACAAAATAGGGTCCAATAAACAACCATAACAAAATATATTTTGGACTTAGAAAAACGTTTGCTTTTTACAAACTAGTTATATGGCGTCAATTCCATTTTCCCTATTTTTGTGAGTTATTTTCTACTTAAAACAAGTAAAAATAAACCTTGTACTATCTTTCTTTTGCAGCGTTACCCATGCCGAATCATGACCCACTCATACTTAACATTTCATTTTTACGTGTCCTGTTAAAAACTCTGCAGCAGAGAAAAATACAACAAATATAGATGCCAGCTCAACAGAGGTGAAATTTCTTATCCAGACAACAAGAGATCTCAGTTTTCAAACTCATAAGATTTAGTCCAAAAAATAGAAACAGCAGCAAACGACTCCCTTGTCGCAATGATTTTTAGTTAAGGTTCTGAAAATAATTGCAACATGAGCATTTGCATTTAAAAATAAACCAGTAAGGCCAGTCAGCATTTCATTTTGCATAATCTGGTAGTGTTTTCTTATAATTATAGGCTGTGCCTGACATGCAATCAGTTTTATTCATATTTGAAACAGCATTTCAACCTTTTTTAAAACAGAGTGATACAAGGCCATAATGGCAATAATTTTACATAATCACATCTGAATAACTTAGTTAATGATACATACAGCCTTATTTTCGTATGTGGTTCTGCTGCCATTGTTAGAGGTTTTTTGTGCAATATCATCCAAGACAACATAACTGCACGTATGATGACCTTCTTATGGTTGTAGTTTTCTCTTTTTTTTTATTTTTTATTTTTGCAAATCTCGTAAAACTTACTTTTATAATAACTATTTGCATGAAACGTTGCTTGCTTGTTAAGTTTTATGATTCTGCTGGAAAATGAACCTCCACCCACTTCTCAAGTGTTGAGCAGCCTCCAAGAGGTTTTCATGCACAACTGGCCTGTTTATAAGATGAATGGAGATTCATCTTATATTTAACTCTGAGAAGTTCTGCTAATAAAAAACAGCTTCTCCACATCACGATGCTGCACTACCACGTTTCACTAATAATGTAACTTCAGAGGTATAATTGATAGGTTTTCATCTTACAAAGGCGTATTAGAACAAGCATGCCCCACTTTTGAGATATCGCAAATATTCAAAGTCTATGAATAATTTTACCAGGCACAGTTAAAGCAGATCAAATGATAGTAATCACTGCACAGTGGTGAAAATGTGTGTGTGTGAGTAGGGTTCTTTGACCCGTGTGAACATGTGAAAGTGTGCAGGTGTGTGTGCACATGTGCGTGCGCGCGTGTGTGAGAGAGACAAACTGCAAAAGAGGGAACAACAGCTTGACAAGTGCTTCTCGTCTGTGTACAGAATGCTCATGTCAGCAAAACCTTATCTTTCTGGCCCTCTCTCTTTTTGAATCTCTAACTCGTTTTCTCTCTCTTGGCAGACAGATCATCTCTTTTGGGAGCACTGGGGGTCTTTCTGGCTGCTCAGGCTGCCTTAAATAATTCAAAAGGCCCTACTACCGTAATCAGCAAAAGAATAGACAGGGATTTGGAGGGAAAAAGGCGTGTAGTGGTTGCGATGGAGGCGTGAGTGTGTATGTGTGCGCCGAAGATGAGTTGTTAAGCAAAAACAAGAGGAGGGGGCCAAGAAAAGAGCAAAGAGCAGAGTTTTGTTGTTGCTGAGCTGAGCCAAGCTGAGCTGCTATTGTAGGTCAAAATGAGAAGTCAGCATTGTATGTTAAGATGTGCGCGTGTGAGTTAAAGGAGGCAGAGGGAGAACTGTGCATGTTGTGTAACGGAAACTCAGAAAGTGCGTCTTCTTGTAGTTGTGTGCATGGGTCTGCGTGTCGCGTTTGAGCGCGTGCGCATGTGTGTACTGCAGATGCCAACTCCCCTGCCCCCTTTTCCTTTTTTGCTTCTCTCTTTATTGCAGCTCGAGCTGCCAAAACATCAGCAACTAAAGTGTGCTGCAGGCAAAAACAAAGCGAGGGAAACATTAAGATTGGTAAATGTTAAACAAATCATTAAATATGACGAGAAAACAACAGAGCGAGAGCCCACTGTGCTGAGGCAGCAAACGCTGATCAGATTTGGTTTGCTTCATTTAGATCAAAAAAGCAAAACCAAACAATAAGGAAAATAAAAAAAATAAAATAAAATCAAACAAGTAAATAAACTGAGGAAAAATCTGGGGGAGGAGGATGGTTAAGGAGGTACCTTTGGTTTGTGTGGCTCGTTGTTTGGGCCGCTGTCATCTTTGACATCCATTTTCTGTTTACTTTCTGGGCTCATTATGCTGTCTCCTGAGAGGCCCACTGCTCCTTTAAACAAATGGGGAAAAAACACCACAGTTATAAAAACTAAACTTTTAAACAAAGTTTATAGAACACAGTGCTCAGCAAAACAGGTTCCCTTAAACTTTTTTTTAATACCATTTGTCTGGCAACAATCAACAACATAATTTTGTATTTTATAGTGATTTCATGTGATGAACACAAAGTAACAAAGAACTTTTAAGTGGAGTGGTAAATTTGAAAATCATGCATTAGTTTTATTTAGTTCTACAATTATATGCTACTTTGTAATGGTTTATTAGAACCCAAAAAGACATTAAAAAGTGCAAAAGTAGGTTTTGCACTGAAGGTAGTGGAATGAAAGATCTTTGTGCAAACAACAACAACAACAAAACTATGTAGTTTGTTGTTACTAAATAAATGCTGGTTATAGAAAAACAACAATCTTAAACTTGCAGACTGCAAAATTTATATATCCAGATGCTTTACATCCAATTTGAGCTTGGAATTTTTTACAAAGAGGACAGGTCAAACATCTCAGCCTTTAGATGTGGTAGAGACATGATCTGAAAGGCTGTAATTGCAGCATAAAAGGTCGTTCTACAAAGCAAAGACTCAGGGGGGTGAATTCAAATTCATGTCAAACTTTTCAGCTTTTAATTTTTAAACACCCTTTTGAAAAAAAAATCCTTTTTTCCTTCAACTTCACACACTACTTTGTGTGGGTCTATCGGATATTCATTCAATGAAAATAAACAAAAGTGGTTGTGGATATAAAGAGACAAAAAGCTGAAAATGTTAACAGGGAATAAAAGATTTTACAAGTCACAGGACTGCACCCTTATATCTCTGAAACAGAAAAAGATTTAATTTACGTACATGTTATCTAAACCGTTTGGGCTATTATGAAAAAAATAAATAAAAAAATAAAAAGGTTATGAAACAATATCAACATTAACACCAAACCATACATCTAGATGACAAAGATAGGGTTAAATAATCTCCTGGTGTAAGTTAGTTGTTACCTGCAGGTGGCATACCGTAGCCTGGACCTGGTCCGTTGCCTGTCGTCGAACTGTTGTTGCTTGTTGGCTGACTGTAGGAGCCAGAGCTCACTTGGTTGATACCAGGGGCTTGGTAGTTTCCCTGCCTGCCACAAACAGAAGGAAAAAAAAAATTAAAGTCTTTATTAGATTTAGTAGACATGAATCAAGTTAGTCACAATGTAATGACAGGCTGTGGAGAGATGCTGGTAGCAGAGGAACAGAAGTCACATAATGACAGAGATGCTACTTGGCAGTCTGTCATTGCCGCCCTCCTTTGCTGCTTTAGGAAAACACTAAGCGCCACGTACATCTGAAAGCCGCTAAAAAGACATAGCATATCTCTGATCAAACAAACAGCTCTTCTGAAAGATTTAGAGAGAGCACGTAGCATCGGGAAAGAAAAACAAAAATCTCTCCAGTCGCCTCTTCCACTAATCCCCGATCCCCCCCACCTCACCACCACCACTCTTTTCTTTCTCCCTCTTCCTCTCCCTGAAGTCATAATTTAACTAATTAAGGTGTGCTTTTGGAGAGGATCTTGTTATTTGTTGCCATGGTGGCAGCAGAAATCAATGCCGCCTGCTCAGCCTGACCCCCCCTTCGCAGGCAGCTCATCACATGGCACTGTGAGTGACATCAGAGGGGTGTTATCTGCAACCTGCTGAATGCTAGCCATCCAGACAGAAAGGTAAACACATGTTTGGACGTATTTCTCCTGCTGATTAGAGATTATCTCCTGGGGACGACCATGTAAGAGAGACAGAGAAAGACCTTGCAAGATGGAAAAAAAATATGTGGTACAATCAAAAAAAGGATTGAGTTAGAATGTAAAGGCAAATCATGACAGGACGCAGTGGGGGGGAGTGATTCTGCCTCAATCCAGATTTAAACGTCAGTCAACCCTGTCCTCACGTCCCTCTTTCTTTTTAAACACAGACAGATCACTTAATACCACATATTGGAGACGATACACATTGCCTGAGAGGAGGGATCGGTTTGGTAAACCTCCCCATAATCTCATCTCACAGATGTAATTAGTCATAGAGCACGGCAGATGATACATATGTAATCCCTCTATGGGGGCCGAGGTGCACAGGGGAGCTCCATGGCAAAGAAACAAGTACACCAAATCCACGCTTATCTGTCCCTGTTTTCCTGTAACGGCAGGAAGGTGGTGGTGGTGACGGGGGGAGCTGGAGGGGGGGGGATTTAGACTCCTTCGATGCTGCCTACATGTTCCCTAAAAACCCTTGCATGAGTCAAGAAAGCAGAGATAAATATACTTTTTGTCACATTTTGTTAAAAAGCGAGCCAGTGCAAACGCTCACAGAGCTGAAAAGTACGTTTCCAAATTTAAAATGTTTTCAGACCTTAAAAAATGTCCCGCATCCCACCTTGAGCGACACAAACAAAAGTTCTCCTGTGAATACTGAAGGATCCAAATGATCAACAACAACAACAGTGGTTGGTGGATGTTTCGACTGTGGCACTCTTCTATTATGACTAATTCATGTCATAAAAAAGCCCATTAGAAAGCACTTGATGGAGGCACTGCACAGCGTTTAATCACGCTTAATATATGCATGTGCCGCTATCAGGGCTGGGGGGTTGGAGGGGCGATGAGCAAGGGAAGGGGATGTGGGGGGTGGGATGGCATAGCACATCCATCTTGCTCTTGGGCACCTTTGCGCAGGCAAAAAAAAAGAAAAAAAAAAGAGAAAAGAATCAGTATCCCGTTGCCGCAGAGAAAGAATAAGCAAGAGGAAAGGAGGGTAGAAACAAGGGTGTGGAGGAAAGGAAGAAACAAGGTGGAAGGAAGGCAACAAGGGACTCTGAGTTGTGGATGCATGAGTCCCTTACGGACCAAAACAAGGGGCGGACTTCGAGCTCACCGACCCGGAGCTGGAAGACATTCCTGTTTCTTAAAAACTGAGATGAGGGAAAACTCAAAAGTAAAAGGCTCAAAATACAGAGACTCAAATGTGTTGTCTATGAGAATTTTTATGGAAGAAAATGCGAGAAGTGTACCATTTCCAGTTTCCCGGACCATTCTGTGAGCTAGAGCACACTGAAAAACATTGTAAAAAAGAAAAATTAATTATTTTAAACCAGTGGCTGTCAAACCTTTCAGGTGGAGCCCACCCTTACAGGAACAAAAGAAGAAAAACATGTGCCAATTGTAATTTTCAAAATAGATATTTGTAATTATGTATTTGAAATTCTTATAAGAGAAAAAAGGGTTGCACTTAGCTGAGAGTAAAAGCTACAGCTTTGATTTCTGATTCTGTTTTAAAAAGTAATTTTCTTGCTTCGAGTAGAAGTCAGGTTTTCTCTTAAAAAAAATGGTGCTGATGTCAGATCGGAAATGCAACAGAAAGGCCATCAGATCTCTGTTCATGCATCTTCAACATAATGACATCTTCTCACTTCTTTCTGTCATTTTCTCTCAATGTGTACAAAATTTATGCGGCATCACATTGCATCACGTCATAATTGCTCAGGTTTATAATGTCAGGAAACATTTTTTGCACCAACATAATCAAAGAACCAAATTTATCCTGCTCTGCTCATCATATCTCTGAGGAACATGTGGAGTTTGCAGGAAACACACTGATCTTTCTCCAGTTACAGTGTCTGTCCAGGTGCTCTCGTGCCTTGTTGTGTGTTGTCCTATCACCATGGCAATGCTGCTTCGTCGAAAGTGTGATGTGGGTGCAAATCTGGGTTGCAACATTGGAAGATTATACATTATCTTTGCTTGCAAAATGTATAAATAAAACAAAGGTTTCTGTGACAAACATGCTTTTTGAATTATTTTCAGTTTACTATGTGAAATATAGAAAAAAAATATCTCTTGGAGGATAATTTTTTAAGCTTGTCTGATCCAACCTATTATTCATTCAGGCGATAAATGACTCTTAATAACAAGAGACCTGTTAGTGTCTGGAATAAAAAGAAAAGTCAGTGTCGTACTATCCATTTATTGTGATATGGAACTGTTTCTTTTTTTATCTTTAGATGATAACAGGTGGAGGACATCCTGTAAACATTCATGTAAGCAAAGTCATTAAACTACATCTTTAGGTAGGTAGCAGTCCATAAAGTTACGTTTTAAAAAAAATTTCTTTACTAGCAATAACTCAGTTTTGGGGAAAAAAAAAACAAACTGATTATCATAGCTACCCACTGGTACTGGGCATACAGACGAAGATCAACTCAAGCAAAATGCATTTTTTTTGGGTCTTTTGTCCAAATTTTTCAACTTCTTGAAGATGTGAGTTACAGAGACTGTTCCTCTATTGCAGACATTGTTGTAGGCCTGACGTGTGTTATTTTACTCTGCCTGCAGAGTAAATATGCCGTCTTGGTTAGACAGAAAAGTTAGATGGCAATTTAGGTGAAAAAGGAGGCCTACAAATACATTTAAAAAGACCTTAGGAAGCCTGCAGAAATAATTAGGCATACTTTAAAGATTACAACAAAGTCTGGGAAGAATAATGAAGTAATGAGAGTGAGGTAAGATTTTTGCACACTTCTGACCATTATAAAATAGGGATTACCTACTGACCTGCAGCAGCTGGAAATATTTAAGCCATTAAAATACGAATTATAGATCAATTAAGGACATTTAACCTTGTACTAGCTACAGGTGCATTCCAAAGATTTATATTATTCTACAGATAGTGTATAGGGATATACTTTAATAGTTATTCTGTTACTTTTAATAGTTATGGCCTAAAGCTATAGAATTTCAAAAACGTATTTGCTCAGAAAATATGAATTTTAGAATATTCCAAGAAAAAAAATTCTAATACAGAAATGTGTGGACTAGTAAATCCATGTATTCACTCACCTGACTTTGTCAGGGCTCCTTTTGCATAAATTAATGTATGTATGCAGCTTTGCATGGATATGATCAGGCTGTGGGTCTGCCGAAGTGTTAATGACTCCCTAAATTCAATAGATTAAGTAGGAAATTAAATGATCGAGAAAAGATTTCGATCAGGTAAGATGGAACATTTTCTAGCCAATCAAGCCCCTCTGACACCACGGTCATTAGAAAAGGTGCTTTTAGTGATGTGGACGGGTGGGAAGTTCCTCTGTAAAATAAATTCAGCTTTGCAATAAAGCTTGCCAGTAAAGAGAACAATGTAGCGCTGTAAGGTTTTCTGGTACAGTTTCTTAAGGAGATCTTTTCCTTCCACTCAATTTTACATTAATAAGCTTACATACAACCCCCACAAGCATAATTACTTTATGCAGCAAACAATTCTTGTAGAGAGTCAGTGACTCTCAGGTCAACAGTCTTCAACATGTTTGTGGAGATCACAACATATATAGTTTAATTGTCTTAGAAAATATTGCAATCTTTCGAGAAACAGTTTATTTTTTTTTAATTATCATTAGCTTAAAATCTTTAAAATGTATGAACATAATTTTTAAAAAGTAATTTTTATTTTTTTTTGCATTTTATTTATTGCCTCTACACCTTCAGCTCTTGTTTTTCTACCGGTTTCTCTAATCATCTTTCCACACACAGAGACACAGACAGCCGGCTCTCCCCTTTTACTATGTAGTCCATGTGTGAAGGGCATATGAGAAGGCCACTCTCCAACCACAGGGAGAGTGTGTGTAAGTACCGAAGTGTGTTTGAGCGTGTCCTTGTGTTAGCGCGCAGGGTGGGTGCCGTTGCCAAGGGGATGCCATGGTTACGAGGTGCCAGCCAACCAGCTGACGGTTTCTCTCTGGAAGTGGCAGTGCCTTTGTCCTTCATTCGCAGCGACAGGGGCGTGCAGCGATGCCTCCCAGTGCCGCTAACTGGACGAGACAGCCCAAGCAGTGGGGCCGCAGGACCATGTGATGGCTGCGAGGCCCCTGCCCATTGATCTCCTCTGCTTGGTGTGTGTTTAAGGGTGTTTGGGAGAAAGTGGAAGGGAAAAAGAGCCAGCAGGAGGCTCCTGGATGGAAGGATGGAGAGGATCGACTGGAGGCTATGAATTATATATGGACCCAATCTGTTCGCAGGGCAGCTCGGGCCCCAAACTCCTGACTCAACTCACAACGTACATTTACAAACATCCAGACTGTGGATCAGAATAAACCCAACACACACTTACGGGCAAAATAAAAGGACAGCTTTTAACATATTAAATCCAGAGAAAAGCTACTTTCTCCCCACCCCCCACCCTCCCTTTCAAACATCAAACAGCTCAGGATGGATGGATGAAGGAGAAGCCATTTATTTTGCCCATCTAATGAAAGCAGAGCGCGCCGCAGTGCTGCCAAGACTGGGAGCGACAAAGCGCCACAGGCAGCATCTTCCGTTCTTGACATTCAAGCGCTGCTCTTATTTATTTAGTAAATTTACTTACTAAGGAGGTCAGAAATGAATTATTTGGCGAGGATTTGCCTGGGAGCACTTTCCTCTCTTCTCCTCATTCCTCATCCAACATTTTTCTCCCCTCAATTTCCTTTTTATTTATGGCTCTTTTTTCTTTCTTTTTTTTTTTTTTTTTTGCTCTTGCTCAACTAAGTGCTTATTTTTACGACAGCTCGCCTGTTCCTATAGCTCCAGGAACTTTTTTTGCAGAGTGTCGCCGGTAGCGTTGGGAAGTCATTTGCGGAGCCAATTCCACCCTCTGAAGCTGCTGCCAAGGAAAAGCTTATACCTTTTAAGACTTTGTGTTCCCCTCTATGTTTTCCAAATAAACATCAATCTCCAGCTGCCTAAAATCCTGTTGTGCACCTCTCTTGCAAACAAGCTTACCCCCTCTTCCTCATTAATGACACTCATAGAACTCAAGGGCAGCTTTTCCAAAAAGCTCATCCACTTTTCAAATATTAGATTCGTAGGGGTAGAGAAGACTGCCGTGTGTACATTTTTTTTTTGATTTACAAAGTTGTTAAGTACACCATAATAAAAGAAGGTATTAAATATTGGCCATAACAATTATTTGAACATCAATTCGAATACAAGTTAGAAATTACCTGAAGATGTTGGTTCAATGGGGTGCGTCTCAGTATTTCAGAATATTAATTCAAAAAGTGAAAAATGATATGTTATGTAGATCATTACACACAGAGTAATATACTTTAAGTGTCAATCCTTAATCATTTTTATTATGGCTTTCCACTAATTCCTTACAGCTGTGCATTAGAATGTTACATAAGACCAATATAAGAAGGATTTATGGCAGAATATTATTATTATTATTATTACGATATTAGGGTGGTGGAAGGGGTGAAAGGTCGCAAAGGCAGGAAGAAGTAAAGCTTGACCTGCAGAATGATAAAGGAAGCTTAAATAGATCTCCCACATCTGGGTGGCATGTTAGATATATTCCAGCTAGAGTGGGGACGATCCTGTGTGAGAGAGCAGCGCAGCTGGGGTAGAACAAGTACATTTAATTGTTGATACATATTTAAGTTTTATGTACATACGGCACAGTTTGTTTATACAACAGGACAATTTTCTACGGGCCCACAAGTCTGCGGGCCAACACTCCCTCCTCCTTCAACCGAATCAAACTGATTAACAAACAGAAGCGGGGCAGTTGTTTCTAATTCCAGTCTTGTGGTGGGGGCGAGACTGACACGGCTCAGGAGGGAACAAAAACACTCCACGCGCCACACCTAATGAAGATTTAATCTGGGCCCACGCCTGCAGCCCCGGGATGCCAGAAGTGGTCTTCCTCTGCTCATTTCGAATTCTCTCCACCTTGTGTAATGAAGTCGAAGTGTGTTTACTAATGTTTCGAGGGTGTGCGCGACTCGGAAGAGGACGCAGAGGCAGCGTTGTGGAGGATTACACGTGGAAATGAAATGAAAGGGAAGGAGAGGAAAGGAGCAGAGACCTGCTTAGGATGTTTAACTAACTAGCGTCTAATTTGGAAGTTTTATAGCGGGTGGCTTTGGCAGCTTCGGGATGAATCATAAAAGATAAAAAAAAAAAAAAAAGAAAAGAAAAAGAAAGAAACAGACATGTGCCACGACTAACAAGTTGTTTCTCAGACAGCGAGAGGAACTAAGTCTGAATGTTTCACAGTGTTGCAGAGATCTGGAAACACAAACGGGGTGCCGGAGCCCTTTTAACTGCAGGTTTTTCGGAGGCCAATTTTCTCCTGATCTCTCTCAGATGTGTAAAGTGGGATCTGAGGAAGAAAAAACATAACAAGGCCGCGTTGGAGACAGCGGAGAACAAAAAGCAAATTGGAGAGAAGAAAGGCCGAGGGAGATGAAACAGTCTGGGTAGGATAATAGAGCTGCACAAAGATGAAGAGGCCGATACAGTTGGGAGAGTTGGTGAAAAAGAGAGAAACAGGTGGGAGGAGAGAGGGGAGAAGCAGACAAGGATTGTGAATGAGCGACTTTGGGCAAGACGAACACTGAGGATGAGACGGACACTGACGTAAAAAGTTTTCTGCAAAAATGTCCACTTCCGCACTTCTCTTTGCTTTATCTTTGTTTTAAATGAGTCAGAAAAGCGCTTTCTGCCAGAACACTAATTCCTATGTTTGGATTTTAAACAAAGGAGGTGGCAGAAGTAAAAGCGTATCTAACATGTAAACACAAACTCATGCTGGCAAGCAAATTTGATCCTGTGGCTTGTTTATATAAGTCTTTGGTTGTTCCAGTGTGTCTTGCAAAAGTATTCACAATCTTTGAACATTTTTACATTTTGTCACATTTGATGGAGCATGAACAGCAGCCTTCAAGTCTTGCAGCAGATTTTATGCCAGATTTAGGTCTTGACTTTGACTAGGCCATTCTAACATGCTTTGATTTAAACCATTTCAAGGGATGTCTGGTTGTATATTCAGAGTGTCAAATCTTTTGACACCTTTAACAGGGTTTCCCACCAGAATTGTCCTGTATTTAGCTCTATTCATCCTGTCAATGACCAGCTTTTTCATTTTCCAGACGATGGACTGGACAATGCTCCATGAGATGTTCAAAGGTTGGGACATTGTTGTATAAATTAACTCTTTTAACTCTTTTTAAACTTCTCTGCAGCTCTCTCTTAGCTAGGCCACTTATGTGTGTCAGGGAAATGTGGTGCCGATGGCACATTTTTCAGAAATTTATTTACAAAGATTTTAAAAACATAATTTTCCTTGCAATTTCCAATTATGTACTACTTTGTTGTTGCTATATTTGATAAAACCCCAGTAAAATAAAAACTTGTGGTAGTTATATTGACAAAATGTGGAAAAAAAAATTGTACGGAAAATCTTTTTTTTTCTTTTTTTTTCCACTGTCCACTGAAGAGATGATTAGATAAAACACAGTGACAACTGGGAAAGTTGTCATTCTGCAGATGGAAAACATATCAAACAGACAGATTTCAGAACAGAAAGGACTAAACCTTTTGCTTCCAGTGTGATCTGCACAGTACCAACTCCTTCAGAGATAAAAGACCCAACACAGCAAACCTCTCACTGTTAATAGTAAATCAAAATAGATCATATTTCAGCTGATAGGCCGTGAATGAAAGAGAACGAGTCTTCTCGTGCAGCAGCTCCGCAGTGAGCAACACCTCTCTGGTTTCTTGGTGTAGAGACTGACAGCCGGCCTCATTGGGCTCAGCAGCGGGGATCATGTCATGTCACTTCTTATTGACAGCCCAGCCATCGCCTAATGGCTTGTTCAACAATTGCATTGGTGCCTGGGTACATAAGTGTATGTGTGTCGGTGTGAGAGGCAGTGGACCCCCTGATGCACATAATTAATCATACATTCTGTCAGACACCCCCAGCTCTCCCCAGTACGTACTACTGTTTCGGTAAGTGAACAGAAATCTGAGACAGTGTTAACAGTGAGTGTTCCACACAAGCTCTCCAAAGTTGGTTGTCTGCTATGTTAGTGAGAACTGCAGTGATAATGGAAATTACAATAGCTTTAGCAATTCATATCTTATTTTCCTATAAGGAAGGACATTTTATGATTCTTGAAAAGTATCATGAGGCAGAACATCATTTTCGCCTTCAAAAGAAGTAAAGGAATATTTATGATGCTGTAAATATAAAAGAGGCATGATAGGAAAATATAGGGAGCTACATGGATGTGAAGACATCCATGTAGGTTAAAAAAAGGTAGGATCAAAGGTTTTTGAGTTAGGCTGTATGCATAATGCAGACCTAAAGGGATAGCTCAGAATTTGTACAGCTTAAAATGTTTTAAGCTGTAGATAAGACTCTTTACTTGATCGCAGTGGCTGAACTTAATGACTAGTCTGACAGGTGCCAGGACAAATGCCGACATCTGCAACTCCAATCTTGAAAATGTAACAGTAATTTATGTTAACGCTTCTAATAAACTTTTAACAACTCGTCATGTATGTGTTGGGGACAATTTATGAATAATCTGATAAATATTTAAATGGGATTCGAGGTGGTGAGTCACTAATGTTTTGTGTGAAACACACTTAGAGAACAGAACGTAAAATGTTTCCGGTAACCATGGTGGTTTTTACAGGGGGTTCATGAGGACAGAGAAACTTACTTTTGCTGTTTCTTTTTTTCTTCCTCTCCAAATGTAGTAATCATCTGAACACTTTTGAGATGAAAGGTCATTGCTCTACACAAAGACTATTAGCTAACAAGCAGATGACTGGGCCAACTATGGTACTTTTTATAAGGCTAAGATTAGTTAATTTTTGTCAGTGCAGACAGAGCGTCTACATGGTGTAGCATGAGATTAATTAACATTATCAATGGGTCACTCCAGCAACATTCCATAGCAGTCACATTAATTCAGATTTTTTTTTATCTGTGTTCAAAAGACAAAGGCAGTCTTCCCTACTTGCACATCAAATTATATACACTAGAGTTTTAAAGGAGCACATCTATTTACACCAAAGAAATGCAGGGCAAACACACAATAGTGTGTATAGGGAATTACTTTTGAAGAAAGCCTGAAGGACATAAAAAACAGAGGGAAGTGTCACTGAAATCTGACTCATGTTTCAATAGAAGATGAGGAAAAGTGCTCTCTTGATGGATTATTAGGAAAAACCCAAACTGATACGAGGAATGAGGAAGTCTTCACAAGCGACAGTCATGCTTTCACAAGTTTCCTTCAGCAGGGTTCAGGGAAAGTTTACTGCCCACGGAGTCCCTCAAGAAATCACTGTCTTTAGCTTCACAAGCATTCATAAAGTCAAGGCGCCGGCGCTGATGGAAGAATTAAAGCCCTTTACTCAAACTCTGTTAGATCATAAAAGAGTTTCATTTGTGTGTCTGTAGGAGCCTGGTGTCATTTTCGGGTGCTCTCACAGTTAAAACCAAAGTGTCTCTTTTATTCTCTTATGTGTTGATAGTACTGTATCCACGCCACAGTGCCTCCTGAAAAAGCCAATATCAGATTTTTTTTTCCCCCCTTTTTTGCAGTGAATGGCTCTGAAATCAAAATGTCAGGGGCTTTATGAGATGTGTAAAGATAAGTGTAGTTCTAGAAATGGCACCCAGAAGAGTGAAAGCCCTGAAAACAAACACTGTCTCATAAAAGTGATGCAAGTCAGAGACGATTATTAGCCTTAATAATAGCAACCAATTTGCTGACTATTTCCGCTGGTTTAGAAAGCTGTGAGGAACTGCACAAATGTCAAATTTTTTATTTTTAATTTTAAATAAGCCAGTTCTTCTTGCAATAATCTAAAGAGGTCTATGTTTATCTTTTATTGTCAGGCATTCTGAAGATGTTCTAAATGCCATTGTAATGTCGGGCTAAAGGACTGGATTATAAGTAGCATAAAAGTTAGTATTGCAAGCTAACCCGCCTCTTTAGATGCAAAGCATAAGGAATTTAGAGATGCACAACAATGTCTTATAATTTTTTTAAGGACTATTTTCAGATGACTGAACATGCTGTACTTAGGCCACTCTTTGGTTTGGATGCTGTTATAGAGCAAAGATGTGATGTCAGAGGAATTAAAGATATGTAAGAAACTATTTTAAAGTCAAAGTGCATTTTTGTACAACACATTGATGCATGTCCGCAGCCCGTCCAGGCATTAAGAGGCCAAGAAAAAAGACTTTCAGCAAATATCAGGACAAATTTGCACCCACAAACATCAGTTTGGTACAAAAGAAAAACAAAAAAGCAAAACATTCCCAGAAAAAAAACTCAATTTTAAAGGTAATCTCCTGTGACCTTGCAGTACTTTTACCTGTTGTGCACCGAGTTGGCTACAACTCCCTCCTGAGGCTTGCGATTAGATGGAGGACCCATCCCTGGTGCAGCTGGTTGCGGCATGCTAGGAGAAGTGGGACCCATTATTGGGTAGGTCCTGTTCTGGCTCCCCGGGCCGTGGCTCCGTCCTCCAGGTCCTTGTCCATGCATGGGGCTAGTGGCATTCATCCCCAGACTGTTGGACAGGCCGGGGCCGCTGTAGTTGCTTCCAGCTGACCCAATGTAGTTAGAGGGCCGAGGGTAGTTACCTGGATTAAGAAAATAAGAAGACAATCATTAAGGGGAAAAAAAAACAGAACATAGATAAAAAAAAAAGATAAAGATATTATTGAGCTTGGGCAGATTTAAGGATGTCCCAGGAATATAGCAGTCACATAGGCTTAATAAATTTGAGAAAAACTGACTCCGCTTGTCAGCTCATGCTTTAATATGCACTGCTGTGGCATAAACAACAATTTCATCCCACTAAACAAGAACAGCAGGACAGTAATCCTGTCTCAAAAAATACCTAGACAGGTAAAGAAAGAGAAAAATGTTTAGAGCTGAACCAAGTTCTTATTCATAACTTCTTTAAAATGCAGTGTGTGCAAAAAAAAAAAAGAAAAAAAGAAAAAAAAACATTAGGGTGTGTTTCTAGTGACATTTTTTTTTTTTTTTTTACAGCGCTTCAGGTTGCTGGATAGCCTTGGGAACAATTTCCAAGCTTAAGGCTGACTTTGTGAAACACTTGAGAGGAGCTCTAATCTGCAGTAAATGCTTTCTGGCTGCCCTGGAGTGCCACGCGCCCATGATGCCAGAAGCTTTCCTAAGGCACACTTAAACCCCTCTATTTTGGCTTTAAAACCTTCACTCAAATCCAACCGCAACATAAAAGAAAAGGACCATGTTCGCAAATACAGTGTGGCTATACAGCACCTTGCAAAAGTATTCACACCCTTCTAACATTTTTATATGCAACATATGCAGTAATGTTACAACCACAAACTTGATGGTATTTGGTGGAATTCTATGTAACAGACCAGTTGAAAACGGGTGTTTGCATTCGATTTCCATCCAATCAGACTGAGACTGAACTTTTTTCCCCAGCTTTGCACATCTACAAGTCTGTAGACGTGCAAAGCTGGTAGAGGCCTATTCTGAAAACCTACAGCTGTAGCAGCAGATAGAGATTTTTCTACACACTATTCAGTCATGTGAATAAATATTAACGAGTGACAAACTTGTTGATTTTGATTTGTAAAAGATTTTAAAAACCATGTATCCTCATCCTTCTACCTGATAGTTATGTACCAGTTTGTTTTGCTTTACGTCATAAAATCCCAATTAGATGCAATAAAATCTGTGATGAAAGCAGTTTGGGTATTGTTGCTAGGTGCTGTTCATTCAGGAACACTAAAAGACACCTGCTATAACAAGCGAGTGCTCCTATAAAGAGCATAGTATTCCCTCTGCAGGCAGAGAGCTGTTTCCACAGTGATACTCCCTTCCCAGGACAAATCCCCTGCAAAATAGAAATAGAAAATGTGGCATTTCCCATTGTAAAAGGGACTATTTATTTTTGATTTGATTAAGGGTGCTTTAGTTGGGCCTCACTGCATAATCCCCTGAGAATTTGTCTGGAAAAGGGGATCAAGTTCCTTTAAAACCTTGAAGGCTTTTCTGCACGCTCAAATGAAAAGAAGCTAAATGACAATATTCCACACAGGAGGGGGAGAAAAAAACAAGTCTGAAAATGGAAACGGCTTCCCACTGTCCTCGAGTCGCTTCAGCAAAAAAAAAAAAAAAAAAAAAAAAAAAAGCGCTATCCGCATGACATAAGCCTGCGAGGCCTCCGAAGAGACTGGAGCAGCAGAAGGTTGGAAAGGAAGCAGAGGAACACAGACGAAAAGGGAGGTAAGGGGAAAAAAAAAAAAAACCTTTCCGACCCTCGAGATAGGATTTACGGTCAATGGAAATAAAAGTCTTTCCCATAAAATTCAGCGATTCCACTTGAATTTGTCCAGACGTTGTAATGAAATCTACAGTGGGAGATGAGGGAAGCTTTAGTGAGCCGGCGAGTTGAGTACGGCTGACACCTGTCAAGGGCTTTGGGGCTGTGATATGGAAGCGTAGAGGAAGAAAGGATGTCTTAGGAACACTGGGGCGGCCGGGGAATGTGGGAGTTGGCGGTTGTATGTATGGTACATGATACATGTCTAAATGAGCATATCCATTGTGAAAAAAATAAAATAAAATAATATATATATATATATATATATATATATATATATATATATACACACACAAAACTAAAGACTTCTCAATGGCACATTTCAAACTTGAAAATCTCATGAAAATCCTGGGAAAGCTACCACACTTAGCTCAGCTGGATGAATCCTTTTCAGATGAATAAGGTCCCAGTCAGTGACCTCTCTCAGCTCTTTTTGGACAGCTGTTAAGACCCGTGGCTGCTGGCCACATTCTCCATCGCCTGGGAGGACTTGGTGGTTTTTGGCATCTGTGACTGACTGAGGCTCCAGGAAGCCTCCCGGGGAGTTGTTTATATCCTATAGTCTCATTTTCTTTTTGATGAATGGGCTAAATAATCAAACAATTGGGAGTAAGTGTGTGGAAGTTTCCATGACTAAGTTTTCAGTTTTTCTTGTCCGTCGTGAGACTAAAGGATCGGGATGTCTGAAATTAGCTTGCAGAATGCAGAACTCATCAAGTTTCATGCAATACCTGTGATTGCCTGAGGTGAAAGACTGACAGCATAACTTGGGGATAAGTTATCTTGCTGTGTCCTGACAGAGTGGAAAGCCAGACTACTTCTTCAAGGACAGATAGTGAACTAACCCGTGACTGAAAGCTCAACCGTTAAACTCTAGTTTATTCAATAGAAACGCTAAAATGAATTTTGTGCAGAGTTTTTAAAAACTGTTCATATGGATTCATAAACAACACTGTTTTTTTTTTTTTAGTTTCATGATTAATCAATATAAAATAAATATGCACCTGTAGGAAAATGAACCTCAACTTTAAGTTTCTTGTGATTTAGAAAAAAACTTAAAGAATGAAAATATATCTATTTCATTCTACTGTATAACTATACACCCACTACCTCATATTGATTGCTAGAAAATATACTGAAGTTTGTGTTTGTCAGCTAACCTGGAATGCATACCATCCTTTTCACTTTACATGCTATTTCTGTTGCTCTGGAAACCAATTAAGCAGAACCAAAAGGGAAAAAAAATATGACGAGGAGGACATTTTGTCTCATTTGCACCTTCTTGTGTCCTTAGCTTGATGAGAGGGCTGGGGGGAGGAAAACTCACGGTGCTTCGTTCACAATTACACGGAAATTCTCGACTTGGTCACGGGTTTGGTGGACGCTCCATCCTTCGCCGGGTTTTAATCCCTGCAGTCCTGCAGGAGAGCTACAGTGTGACCAAGGAGATTACAGTCTGCTGCTTCTCTCAGCAGACTGGACCGGCCAGAGCTAACAGCCGAGGCAGTCTCACGGTGGAGAAAGGTACAATGTGCCCTCAGGACCAGTGAACTTCCATCAGCGAGGAGTGGAACGCAGAATACATGACTGCATGTCTGAGCTGCCGAATACAGTATGCAGGGTAAACATTAAGGAAGTGAATATTATCCTTTTTTTCCTCTCTTACATTTCATAGCCGGCGTTGGAGGTGGATCGTTGCAGCGGGAACCCTTAAATACAGTTGGACTCACTCTTTGTTGCAACATGCTTGGTTGGAAAGATGGCTCTTTTTTTCCAGCATCTCTTATTGCCTGAGGCCCACACATCCTCCTACAGCCACCTCAGCACCTTCCCCAGTAGGGTTTCTGAGCCACAGCAGAGCTGGGGTTCACCTTGGGGCAACTGAGCTCCTCAAACTGTCAATTTCCTTCCGAGACTTACCAACTCCTCTAGGCACTGGCTTGAGTCATGAGTTTTCTTTTTCTCCTTTTTGGGGGTTTGGGAGGGCGATTTAAATTGAGTCTAAGGCTTAAAAGTCCTGTCTGCAGCATGGTCATTACCAGTGGAGTGCCTTAACCCCCTTGAGGTGGGAAAGGCAGTAGAGGGAGAAAAAGCAGAGCTCAGACAGACACCAAATCTCTTTTCTGTAATGGTATAATGTCCTCCTCCGCCGTCTGATTATGAGTCTGCTGTTCCCAACATGCCGGCTCTCAACCATGTCCAAGTGCATGTCTTTACAAACAACTGTTGGAGTCATTTGAGTCCTAAAGAGAGCCTGATGTCAATACAAAAAGATCAGCTTGACTTTGGATGAAGACGGCTTTCAAAGGAGATACGTAAACATTTAGCAGCTTCAGTGTTGTTTGTAGCTGCTGAGCTGACTTCTGGAGCTCATTCAGACGGAAAGAAAAGAGGAAAGGAAGAAAAATTTGTCAAGCTCGATCTCTATATATCAGTTATGGACTTATCTAATGATAAATTCGTAAACAATAGCGCAATCTTTAGGCACTGCTTATAGATTTGTTCATTTCTAAAATAGAAATAGCCATCTAAAACAGGATGCCTCTACCATATATGTAAGATTATGTTATTTTTATAAAGGGACACAAGTATGGCCAATGGAAGGTTGACCACTTATTGAATCAGTGATACAGTTGTTGCTACAAAAAAGTGGAATGGAACAATTTTAGTGGAAATTGACTTTCCCCTTCACCTTTTAAAAATGTCTATCTGCAAAAACATTTTTTGGCCAAGGATTCTGTAAAAGTCTTCATTTAAAATCTTAAATCTTGGATTTAAAAAATAACCGAAAACTGAGGGTCATTCTTTCAGGCCACAGCCACTACAGATAGCTTCTGCAGTAAGTAAACGCGGCAGCTTTTCTCTTTTTAAATCAAAATAAATAAAGTTTGTCAGGCAATAATATTTTTTAAATAATGAGAGCCACTAATTTTCTTCAGTGTCAACGAAATGAGGGAGCAAGTATTTTAACTTCCATAATATTCTATAATATTCACCACAAGTTACATTTTAGGGTCAAACCACAAGTCGGCATGAAAAAACAAACTAATGGATTTATAGAGGTGCTGTGACAAGCATTTTCCACAACACAACCTTTGTAAGTAACATGACTGTAATTCTGTCTAAATCCTCATGAGTAAAACACAGACTAGTTATGTAGAGAAAAGTGAGACTCGCATAATCACAACATGGCTTGAAAATACAAGGTGGCACCGTGGAAACAATAAAGGTGGGACCTGTTGGCATTAAAGGAAATATGCTGGTCAGAACAAATGAATACTATAATCATTCATTTGCCTCTGTGGTGAAATAGTGGCTAACAGGATTCATCACAGATTGTTTAAATACCTCCCTAGTTAAGTCTCCAAGCTACTGGTGTTGGGCAACATTTCTCCTGGGTTCCTTCTCTCTCGGATCCACGAGTCATCAATTAAATCTTTGCTTTACGAGATAAAATTCTTGATGGGAATTTGATATTACTTCCTGTGTCTTGTTCCTAACCTCAGCACTCTTCATCAACTAAAGATTGCATGTTGCGTACATGTTACCTATTGTCCGATTCTGGACACGGACATGAATAAAACTATTGTGAGCAGCAAGCAAGAACACAGCTGAAAAGAAAAAAGTTGTAAAGATGATGATAGATGCACTTTAAACAACCTCCACTCTAGTTGTTAGTCATTAATAAAAAAGCAGCTTCTTCCCCTTTGAAGTTATCTTCTTTTCTGTTCTTCCAAAGAGTTTTGAGCTGTATTTCTTTACTGAAAATGTTATATCACACAAAAACACAAGCTCTACCTCCATCCACATAGAAAGTAAAATTCAGTAGAGCAGAGTTCAGGGACTTGGAGCGAAATTCTGCTCTTGCTAATTTGTTAGTGAACTGGAGAGAGGGAAGGGAAGCAGATGGAGCTGTCATTAAGAACAATGACCAGCAGCTGTCTGCCCTGTTCGACACACACGCACCCTGACCTGGCCCTGGCCGAGCCCCGGAATCCCCTTGAATCCTTAGAAATATAACTAGAACTGAGTTTATAACAAGACAAAGGCAAAAACAGCAAAAATCTATCAGTCAGAACACATTCCTGAGTCACTGCAATGGGAGATTTGGTTAGTTACATCCATATTTCTACTTTAAGTTTTGAAGGAAAAAAAAAAAATCTTGTAAAGCAGTATCTGTTTTGTTCCTAATCTTGGGGTAATGGGATTTCTGTCTGTTTACCAGCAGAAAAATTTCCTCACAGCATTCCTTTTAGGACCATTTAATTACCTTTACGGATGCCAACAAAAGACCCACATACACAAGATTTTAGAGGAAGATGAGGGATAAGGATGAAGTAATGTGAAAATAATAAGCTGTTATTATCAGGTGTCCTTCAGTAGGGTAAACTATGCCGGTTCTAATTGAAAGATCACCAACATTTAATATCGGGCAGGAATTACTTTTTCTGCTGTTATTTATGTGTTGGTATAAAGGTATGCTGTCTAAAAACATTGAATGCAGCACCGAAAAGTAGTGGCTACACTTTTACTATATGTAAATTAGATTATTCTAACATACAGATCTGTTGTAAATACACATAAGCGAGAAGAGGAGACGATGAGCAGTCTCTGACAGTAACGTCATTTCTGTCATCCAACGGAGACTTCATGCTCATCTGCCTCTAGAACTCCTTCCAGGCTAGTCGGCCTCGCTGTCGCTCTCTGCTTCCTTAATTTCTCTATTTCTCTTTGCTTACTGGGCTGTCAGCCCAGCCAAAGTCACATTAAGAGATAAGAGTGGGAGGAGAAAGGAGACCAAATACCAAACGCATTAGGGCTATTAATCAACATTAACAAATGTGAGGGAGCGGCCGCAAATTTGGGAAAACATAAGCATGGACGGGTGCATTTATCAAGGTGACACATTAAAACTCACATTAACCAAAAAAGAAATACCACAATGTTTCTTGCGGTGTGCTGCCAAGGGCAGAAAATAAAGTGCAACAGCAGATATCACCATTTGTTTGATGGCCGGGTGTTGCATGTTGGAGAAACAAATGGGAGAATAAGGCCTAATTATAGAAACTGATCCAAGCTGGGTTTTTCTCTCTCAACTTCCTGGATTGTGATAGATTTTTTTTCTTTCTTTTTGGAGTATCGGAAATGCTTAGACGAATGTGTAATGAGACCGATTTTCTGAAAGGCTCATCAAACCAGACAACCTTCCGTGAAATACTAAATAAAAGAACTACTGATCTACATTTATGCCACTATTTAGAGAATGAACTTTACAAAACATACTTTTCATCAAAGACTTGTGTGTGTTTTGCTACAAGAATAAATTCAAAATGGAGCATTTCCTCTGGTATTTGAGGAGAAATGTTTGCATGGATCACAATGTAAACACAGCGTATAAAGGCACACTGACACGGATCAGAATTATACGTAGAATAAAAGACTATGTGCCGTAACAGCTTCACAAGTCACTATTTTTGTACCTGATTTGGCACTGAGGGAATTGGCAGGAACCTTTTATTTGGATCCATCCCTCTACTGTAAACTCAGGCTGTCACAACAACAGAATCGGGGCGGAACAAAACTTCAAATATCGTGGCGATACTGTCAGCACAAATAAATCAAGGAACAACTAGTGGAAATACCCCAAAGAGTTACAGCAAGTATCTAATTACCTGAATTTGGAGAAGTTTGCAGGTGCACTCAAAATGTATGCTCAAAGAGCCAGAGCAGATTTCAAAATAAGACCTAACATCTGAGACAACTAGTGATGAGCAAATCCATCCATCGGTCATTTATGGTGCCCATCTCCAGCAGTGATTGGGTGAAAGGCAGGGTAGACACTGGACAAGTTGCCAGACCATCACAGAACTGAGAAATCCCATGAATGTAATTTGCTTAGAAAGGAGATTGCACTTTATGCCTATTGTTGTACATTTTTGACCTTAAGCCACTCTAATTCCAACAGTAAAGCATACAGAGCTTTCTGAATTGATATGAGATCTAAAACTTTATCTACTTTAAACAAAATTTTAAGCTTCAACAAATGAAGAGCCACAAAAATAAACAAAAAAAAGCATAACATCAAAACGACTGAGGGAAAAATGTCAGCCACACAGAGACAGAAAACATAGTAACTTGGTGAGGAAAACATATTTTATGATGTAATAAAGTATTCATTTTTATGGTTTATCTAGCAAGGGTTCAATAGAAATATATCCCAAATATATTGAGATTATTTTAGTGTTTTAGCCTGTTAATTATCCATGAGTATTTTTTAATTGGAAAAAAATGCAGCATCCAAGTCTCATACAAAAGTGCAATACATAATCTGAAATAGTATTTTGATTGTATTTTACCTAACTCAGACAGTGACATTTTTCCACTAAGTTTCTATATAATCTCTCATGTTCAGAATGTCATTTTATTTATGTTTTGACAGTAACCATTCTAATATGTTATACTGGACAGCTGTGGGTCTGAGCGAGATATATGCTGCGGCTGTTTCACTTGAAATGATGCCGTAAGGATTCACTTATATGACACTTTAAACTTTGGAGATTTGTTATTTCTAAGGCAAAAACTATGACATTCAATGTTTTTGTGCGTCAAATTCAGGAATTCAGCTCCAGTCTTCCACAAATTGACCAGGGTCATGTTGATATACTGTTCAGAACAGGCTTTGAGAAAAGCTGGTGTAAAAAGTCTTGAACTGATTTGCTAATCTGATCTAGATCTGTGTTTAGACTTTGAGAATCTCTGATGCGAAGCTTTAAAACGTTTTCCTCTTTTCCCTCATGGCTAAAACCAAAACATCTCACCAGAAATAGAGATTGCTACTCAATGGCTAAACCTTCTGACATGTCAGCTGGCCTCCTCACTTAGGCGCTCCCTCATAATCATATCATGAAGAGGGCCAGGAGGTCTGTTCAGGTTTTAAGGGCCTCATGAATAATCAGAGAGTCACATTGGATTTTAATGCCCACCGTCAGGCCCTCCACACAGGAGGATAGATGGTTGTACTTATCGGTGTGTGTGCGCGCGCGAGCGTGTAAGAAGTAGATGATGGAAATGTCTCTGAAAAGGAGTCCTTTTGTATTCCTAATTAGCAACCTCGCTGACACTGTGGGGGGAGAGAGGGTTCAAAAGTCCTCAAAAAAATGACAAGTGTGGCTTTTTCTGCCTGAACCCTCTCTGACTGGATGATGTGAGGCACTCCTCTTCCTAACATGACTGGTCAGAAAGTTGAAGTAGATCAGGTGGAAGTCATGACAAGAGAAGGTTAGTTATAATCCAGTGTGACAGGAGCCCATTCTTTGCATTTAAATTTTGAAGAAGAATTTCAAACTCTGGCCATTTTATTCCATCTCATAAGCTTAAAACTGCAGGACTTATAATTTTGACATTATTTGCTAAGATGGCTTGTATTAAACATCGTTGTTGTTTTGGATCTTAGAAAATGTGAAAAGTTAGATAAAAACATTTTACATTAGACATGACATAATCCACTCTCCCTAAAAAGTAGGCATTAAATAAAAAAGGAGGAAAATACCCCAAAACATCACTGTACTTGAGATAAAAGAAGACATACCCATCAAATAAGAATAGCATTTGCTCTTATCGCTGAAAAAATGTAGAGAAACATTCCTAACCTTGGTGTCCATATTGGGGTCCTTGAGGTCCATAGGGACCTGCAGGGCCACTCTGTGAATATGGACCCATGCTGGGATACATTGAACCTCCGTGGGATGGGTGAGGTGAAATGGGAGGTCCGGACTGGGGAGGTGCGAACTGCGAGCCAGACTGGTTTCTCTGCATGGACATAAAACCTAAAACAGACAAACACAATTAGATGGCAAACATACCCTTTACTTCTGAAAGTCCTAATTTCTAGGAAGTGATTGTGGCTACAGATTTCACTTTTAGCCATGTTGTAAACACAAACCTCAATGTGTTTTGCGGGTATTGGGTATCCAGTTGCAAGTCTTTTGGTATTTTTCCAGCTTTGCAAAGCCAGAGACTGAATTATTTTTGCAAAAATAGTTCAAGTTCGTCAAATTGGATGGAGCGTGTTTGAATAAAAAAATGTTCCCTTGTGCCACACATCTTTAGATGGATTTAGATTTGCTGATAACTGATTTGCGTTTTACTGTTACCATTTAAAAATGGTGGGTGAAACAGTGCTTAGTGAGATGTGTTTGGTTATTGGGGGTTATTTGGTGTTTATTTTATAATGTAATCATGCACTAAATGGCTCTACAACTGTATTCCTCATCTGTCTGCTGTGTTCCTTGGTCTTCATGATACTACTTGTTCACTAAAGCAACCAGATTTTCTCTGAGAGATTGAATTTCACATAAGAGGCTGTTAAGTGACTTCTAGGGTTTATCAAAAATAAAGGGAAAGACACATCACATTTTTCAATTTTCACATTTCTTGCTTTTCCAAATAATTAATCAATATTTTAACCAGTTTTAGAGGATTTCACAAACTATGGAACAAGTTAGCTTCTCAATGAGCAAAATAAAAAAAGACTATTTTAGTGTTTTTGGATTTTTTTTTCTTTTGTATCAAAACTTTGTTCTATTTTAAAAGTGCTAAGGTTTTGAAAATTTAAACTGCATTATCCAATAAATAAAGAGATTTGAAATGACCTTCCTGTCTGTATAATGAACCTCAAAGCAGAAGTTTGTTTGGGTTTACTGTTAGCTCTTCAAAACCACAGAAATAACTGTGTTGGACGAAACTGTGAAAAAGATCAATTTTGTAATCGAAAGAAAATCTTGAGTGTAAATACTTTTCCATGTTTAGAAAAAAAAAACAACATTTGATTTCTTCTTGTAGTGTGAAAAAATGTGATGGATTGTAGAAAAGAAGAAATCTCGTTTTCTATTCAGTGTCTTTCAATGTTGAGAAGATCTCTGATCTCTTGCCTCTGGGTCATCTACTGTTAGTCATATATACACTTTGGTGAACAAGTCAGTATGAAATAAGTGTTTCTAAAAAACAAACAGAATGACATGTAAAAGGATCCCTGAATGTAAATAAACAGAGAGCGCGAGCATTCAGTGAATGCGATTGCCGACAAAAGCCAGGTCAAGTACACACCTGGCCTCAGAGATGCATGTAGCTGTAAAAGCTGAGTGGACATATAAAAATACAGAGCCCCACTCTCAACAGAACAGCTAGTGATTTGACCGTGGCTACTATGTTATTCTAAGCTGTTCTGTCAGTAGACGTGTTAAAGCCACTCAGGCCCAAACTCGTCCGCACCATTCAAATTGACATTTGCAGCGATCCTCGCCTGGGCTTCGCTCTTTCAAGCAGCGCTATTTTTTTTTTTTCGAAAAAACTCGCTGAAAGGTTTCCGGATCCACTGCGAATGGAGAAAGGTCGCTGGACGGCCATTGAGGGAAAAGAGAGGCCGTGTGGGTGTGGAAATGTGTGTGCGTGTAAGCTCGGTGTTGCAGATTAGGTGTAAATGGATTGGGTCTGCTCGGCTGTAAACTTTGATAGCCATCCGCTTTGTTGAATGAGCGCACGCAGGCTGAGTCTTTAGTGAGTTTGGGGTTTGGGGAAACGACGGACTTGTGTAGTTCCGCACTTCTGCAAGGAGAGGGAGAGAGAAATGCAAAGACACTGGGGAAGGGAGGCAGAAGTTTTCAAATGCTCTTAAGTTTATGACTGAGCATATGCATATACGTATTTGCTTTCTGAGCGTGCATGTGAGTAGGAGATAAAGACAGAGAGCAATAAACGCGCCGCATGAGTTTTTTTTGTGCAGCGCAGAGACGCAGGCCTAGGCAGAAAGAGATTCAGCAAGAGAGAAAGTGTGTGTGGGAGGGAAAGACAGTGCAACGGAGGGAAAAGAGCGATTGGGGCCTGAAAGTGCTTAGGCTGCGAGTGCTGGGTTTAAGGAGCGAGGACATTATTGTAATGTTTTGCTTCCATTAGGGTAAGGGGATTCTGGGAGAGGAGGAGAAAAAAATACTGAGTGTAATACCGCACTTTAAATTGCCTGGAAAATGGATGGGGAGAGAAACATTGTGCAGACAGTGCTAAAAGCAAATAACACATTCAAGGATTTTTTTCTCCCCGCCTCTCTCTCTCTCTGCGTTTCATTCCCTCTTCACACACAAACACAGACCGTTCTCTTGTTCTGGCAATGAAGCTCTCAGCTGGACAACAGCGGGCACGTGAGAACAAAGTAGGGAGTGAAAAAGGGACGGTCAGTGGATTTATCGAAATGAAGAGCAGAGAGAGGCTCTTAGGGAGACCAGCACTTGAGCAAAGTGGGGAGTACAGTATATCTAGAGGGAGGGGGTTAATCCGAGCACGGAAAAAAAAAAAAAGGCATAAACAACAGTCGACCCTGTTAACCGTGCTGAGTTTTCCTGGACTTGGCTAGGGGAGGCAGAGGGGCATTTGAGGTTTACAGGCATTAGAGAGCAGCATTAAATCTCCAACTTGATTTCATCAGTGCCCCACTCTCCCCCTCTGTCTTCATCCATCCACTCCCTCTGTCTCTCTGTGATTTTAACTGCTCTTTGGTTCGTGATGGAGAGGGAGCCTCACAGTCATTCCATTAAGGTCAATTCCCAGTCTTTCAGGCTTTTTGCAGGGTTGTGTGGATACGGAAATTAGAATTGCAAAAATTAGCAAATGTGCTGTTTGTACGAACACCTGAAAAGTGGTCATAATTGCTGGAGGCAACCTTGAGTTTGGCTAGGGCATTTGCCCTCTGGGTTAGTGTTCACATAGCAAGCTTTTTGGAAATACATTTATCTACTCGGTGTTGGTATTACTAAATCTGCATTTGGCATAGATGATTAAAAGACGCTGACTAATGGACTAGAAAACGTGAGTGACATTGTCTGGTACTCTGCTAAAATGGTCCAGATGTTATTCAGCAGTCTGGGACTGCTTTGCATGACAAAGCAATTAAGATTAGACCAGACGAAGACTGTTAGTGGGATTACTCAAAGCTCTGTTCTCATAGCACTTATATATTTAATACTGACATGTATACAAATTCTTCTACCTTAATGCAGGAAGGAAAATTTATTATTGTTGTCTCTAGAATGCTAAGATATAGATTAACACTTAATTAGACTCAATGAACCTAGGCTAAAATGGCTAAGAATCACAAAACATGCAACAAACTTCAATGTTGTCATGCTATTCTGATGACACAGACATTTGGAGAAATATGAGGGCTGATTAAAAGAAGATTACATGTATGAGTACTCCCAATATTTTAGTTTTGAATCAGTTTTTGTCTGAAGTGGTTCTTCACTGCTGTGGTAAATTAGAGGCAGACTGAACATAAGATCGCTTTTAAATTCCTCCATAGGTGCCGGTTTCGTGTGTCTCCAAGTTTCCTTTTCTGAGACATTTTCCCTGAAATCTCTCCTTTTACTAGTTACCCCATTGTATAAACTTCAATAAACTCAAATATGTGTTTCATAATTTCTTCTGGTGGCCACTGTGTTATATATTCATGTATGAATTCAAGGAAACAATCGCTTGGGTTCTTTCTTGTCCTCTGTTTGGTTTCCTTCTTTTGGTTTCTTCTTTTCTTTTCCTTCAAAGCTTTGCTTTGTTGTGTGTTGTGTATTAATGAAAGAAGTTAACATGAACTATGATCCTAAGCAGCTCATGCTGGACTCAAAGTACCCCCAAAAAATGAACAAACAACATAGTTTTATTAGAGCCACTTTCATTCCCTTGACTTTGGCAACACATCATTTCTGTTTGCCTTTTTCTTCAGTCTGTGATTTTTACGCAGCCCATTGTTGGTGTGGAATGGAAAAAAAAAAGTTTTACCATCTTTTTGCAGTGGACATTGTGATTTCTTTTATTTTAGAGCAAACACAAAGATGGCATGATATGTCTTGTGCCTCTGGAGCACAAAAATGGAGAAAAAAAAGCACCCCATAAAAACACACAACCATGTCAGAACACAGCATTCCCCCCTTTTTTTTCTTCTGCCACTCATAGCACAGTACACAGTTCTTGATACTGGTTATTATTCACATATATGTAGAGGGAGACTTACCTCTCTCCTGAGTCATAGGGGAGCGTGTGATTGGGAGATGGGCTGCATCAGGTCCATTTCCAGAGCTCAACGGGGCCACAGCTGAACCTGCAAAAAAACTTAAAGCTTGAGTTTAAGGGTTTGGATTCATGTGATGTGCGAATTATTGTTTTAATTCAGTCCTTGAAACAAATGTCATATGAAAAGAAAACTTTTAGCAAGAATCATTTTTCCTTCTTTGTTTCTTTGGAAGTGAGGTCAAAAGCAAATTGATTTTTATTTTCTTTCCATTTGCTTTGCTTGAAAAATGAAAGAAAACTGCATGAAATGATGTAAACAATCAACTCCTGAAGGACCACTTTTGTTCTTCTTTTCTCCAGCTGCACAAAAGTTAAACGTTTAAACCTTTTTTTTTTTTTTACTTTTCTGTCGTTTAGGTGGCTAAACAAAAAGAAAGGTTTTGATGCCAAAATCAGCCACTTGCAGACACACACAGAGTTTACTCTGGTTCACCGTGCGACAGCTGACAAATCCACTCCAGGAGGACATATCAAGACATTGGAACCAAAGTCACTTCTCTGTGTAATCATTAAAATGAGCGAGAGCCCCCCCACTGGAAAACCAGAGCCATCTGAGGATCATCGATTGGGTTTGCTGTGCAGGTCTTTGGGCTGTGACTGTTCCATTGAAATCCAATAGTGAGTTGAGGGTCTGATTAGGACAATGGCAGACAGAGAGTAAGTTGGATTGATTTGGCCTAGAGGAAGCAAAGAGATAGCAAATTAACCTTTTATCTTTAGATTCAAATTGGGAAAGAAGAAGGAGAAGTAAGGGCAGAAGGATTTCAGGTGTAATTGGACATAGTTTAAACGTGGATTCAATTCTATATATATATTTACAGAGTGAAAGTTAAGATGAATTTTTATTTTTAATTTTGATGAATGTGGCTTACAGCTCACCAAAGTCCAAAATTTTGCTTGCCAGACATTAGGATGTTATTTAAAAGCAAAGAAAATTATTTTAATACAGAGATGTTGGTCTACTGAAGAGTGGCTATTTTTGCTTAAATTACTGCAAAAAGAGCAACAACTCTTTTGAGTTGCTGTAATCTATGAAGCTTACATCTGTCTTTAATGATTTATGCTTTATTCTTTAATATAATTTAATATAATTTAAATGAAATGGCTTTTTAAAAAGTGCATCTTATAAAACAAAACAAACATTATATATTTAATTTTAAATTCACCTTATGTTTTTATGCCTGTTTTGTCCAAAAAAAGCAGCATGATTTTTTTGATTGATAAACTTAAAATATGCAGTATTTTCCTAAATTAAATGGCACAGTGGGATATTTTTGATAAGGATGTTTGAACCTTAACCATTTCAAAAATGAATAATGTTGATGTTTTTGCATTACTTTTGAAGCAATAAGAGTTGGAAGAAACTTAACGGTACCGCTTTGGGGCACCTAAAACGGTACTCTTATAAACAAAAATTCATTTTTTTTACTTTCACTACATTAAATCTTTTCAATAACTTCAGACCGATCTATAGATCTAAAATTTTTCATGCCTTTAAAATGTTTTCTATGTTTTAAACCATTTTTACAAAAACATGCTCTGCCACACCATCCAATAGAAGAGAAGGATCCCTCTCTAGATGGAGAAACACAAACAATGTAGAATTATCAACACTGATTGTCAGATGCACCAGTGTAAACATGGTATGAAATGCATCGGTCGCTGCCTTGATAAACAAAACATAAACCAAGCCGAACTGGCTTTTGATTCTTCACACTACACACACGTACACACACAAACAGACTAATTATTTTATCAACCACAAATACACCAGTCCTTTAGATGATTGCCAAAATTATCCTGGCAAAGTTTTATAGAACTAATCTGAAAAATTAGTATAGATTATATACTCATGTTGTAATCTGACTGAGATAGTGATAATCAAAAAAGCAGGAGTTCCCAGTTTGGCCCACCCAAACTCTGCTGATAAGGTTGTCAGCAGAGAGAAACATAATTTGCTTTCAAATTGTCTCATACACAGAAACCTATGTTATGGTTTCTTGAATCATCACTGACTGTGGAAACTTCACAATGGACATGAAGCAACTCGGATTCTGTGACTCTCCTGTCGTCCTCCAGGATATGGGACCTCCAAACGAAATCCAAAATTGGATTAAGAATCTTCCAGAAAACTTGAATAGACTTTGCTACTCAAGAGCTTCCTTTAAAGACTGCTTTTATTACAGTTGCTTGTGCAACTTTTTCTACTACGCTTTTTCTTTCCATTCAACTTTCCGTTTATATCCTGCAATGCAGCTCTCTCTGAACATCAAACTTCTTTAGCAATTACCTTCTTGAACATGTAACCTGCTCATTAAAGGTGTCAATGAAAGCCTTTATTCGCTATAAACCAAAACCGTCAAATCACTTGGAATAAATAATTTTTTCAGTGTAACGAATCCATTTAATGTATGTCTTATAATTTCATTAAATGAGTGACATTCAAATTTAATACTATTTTAATTTATTGAGATGCACCTGTATCGTAAATGATTAAAGTAAACATTTAATTGATCTAAATCTAACAAAAAACACTTGGGAGATGTGAAAATGTTTAGTACACATAGGAACATGTGCGAACAGTAAGAGTTACACAGCTTGAGTGCAATAATAATACTAATTTGTTGCTCTCATAACAACTCAATGAATATTACGGCCTCTTAAAATGAAGAACACTATTCATGTTATCCAATCACTCAGTAAAATCTATGCTATTTCAAGTGTGTTTACATATGCATGCGTGTTTGTATGTTGCGTGTGTGTCCGTCCACACCAGAAGCAATGCATGACTAGAGGTGACACACTCTCCACATAAACAAACCCAATTAAGTCAACATAATTGCTTTGCATAAAAATGCATAAACAACATTTCCATCTATCCGCCGCCTACTCACACTCAAGCACGCGAAAAACAAGTAATACGCACGGACGTAAAAAAAAAAAGTACTTGCACAAACAAGTGTAAATAAACACAGAAGAGCACACAAGGAAGCACATGTAAGAGCACAGAGGCACATAAGACATGTACTGAAATCTTCACATACACGCAGACATGCACACACACACGCACACACACACACAAAGCCCCCCCTGCATCACACTTGAATAGTTCCAGCGGCACTGCTTCAAAGAGGGAATATTCGATTAGTTAGTCTGTCACCATGTTGCAGGAGAGAATGGGAGACATTAGTATGCAAACGCTGAACCAACTGTGAGATAACACAAGAAACACTGGCTATGAGCTTTTATGTGCGTCTGCACAGGCAATGGAAAATATTCTAATGCATTCCTTATGCAAAAGTAATACTTTATTACAAATCATAGCCCTGCATTATAACCAAAAGCAAGTTAAACGTTGGGAAAATGAGTGTGTACAAATGGCTTTATATATTATTTGAAATCATTTGGACTGGACAAATGCGGTCAAATTGATTGTCACTTTTTTTTTTTATCGAATCCAAGAAACTTAGCATATACATCAATAGCTTTCAAATTGAAATATTAATTGGATTAAGAAAGCTATACTAATATCATGTGTAAAGAGTAATTGTCACCTGAATTTAATAACTGGATGTGCAAACCTTGAGTCTGTGAAAACTGTCAAAAAGTGTGTGACATCTGTTTGACAGTTAAATTAGAAAATGTAACTGTTTTAGCTCAGTCAAAATAGAAGGGGCTTCAACCATTAACAACTTGGTTTCATGCCGCAACATAAATCCAGACGTTGACAACTGTGCCGCAGTGCCAATCCAAAGCCTATAAAGGTTTCTAGTTAGTCAGAGGTGGACTTCTAGGTTTTATTCAGATAATTGTCCTGCTCCATAATCCCAGCATGCTTCAGACTAAGGCCACAAACTGATGGCTGGACAATTTCCTTCAGCATTTTCTGGTGGAGAACAAAATTAATGGTTCTATTCATTATGGCAAATTATCCAGGTCTCAAGGAATAATAGCGTAACCATTTTTAACTGTAGGTATGATCTTTTCTGAATGGCTTTTGAAATTATAAGCCAGATGTAATGAGACACCCAACAATCAGTCCACAGATTACAACATATCCAAAAGTTTTGGGACTTTCTGCTGTTGAAGTTTGAGAAATAAAAGCTGGTGGAACATTAAGATCATGGAAATGCCAAAGCTCCCAAACCTTTTGTAGAAAACCCAAGTTTGATAAATTGCTACTGTTGGCTTCACTGAGATATTTCCCCTTTAACCTTCAAAATACAAATTTATTCAACATCAGGAGGAGGGTAGAAGTATGCGAGAGCATGCAACTAAGTGTGGGTATGTGTGTCGTCCAATACATTCTCATGTGTTTGCCTTGGTGTGTATATAAAACACTGTGCTGCAGTGTTATGCAGCATGTTTGCATCACTGACTGAGGAAGCCTTAAGCATGTAGTAAAGGGTCATGGCAACTTGTTGCCAAAGGGACAGATTTAGCTGCAGTTGGGGATCAGATGGGGAGGCACTGAGGATGAAGGATGCCGGCAGCGGTTTGCTGAACCCTTTAACTGCAGAAGCCGACCCTACGATAAAGGCGAGGCTTTGTGTGTGTGTGTGTGTGTGTGTGTGCGTGTGTGCAGTGATATATACCAGGCACCCGCTATGCTGTCAAAATCTGTTTGCTTGGAAGGCAGAGGGGGGAGTGGCAACATCCTCCACAGTGTGTTGGTGAGTGCATGCCTCTGTGGAGGTGGAAACAGGGAACAGTGACCTCTACGCTCCACTAATTCCTCCACATAACCATGTAAACTGTCGCCACAAATGAAATTACTGCAAAGAAATCTGATGCACGTTTTAACGAAAGACAACCAAAGGGAAGAAAGGAAGCAAAGGCGAAAGTAAAGAGAAAAAAATGCACCACTAATACCAAAATATCACTAATAAGACCTTTTTCCTGTGGTCCCTCCCTTCTCTTGCTTTTATCCAATGTTCTTTATCATTTTTAACAAGGTGCCATTAAATAATTACGTCCAAATAAAACAAACAAGCTCCTCAGTGAGTCCTGGCACTTTTAATCTACATCATTAATAATTCATGAGCTGGATCTTTGACGCGCAGTTCTTCTCGCCCTGCGGAGTATGGAGTGGAGCGAGCTAAATGTCAGGACAAACTGAGTATACACCTTTTCGTGCCTGTTGCGAAAATATTACAAACTATGAGTGAAAATTCAAATGTTAGGAAAACGCTGCTTTGTTTGATGCCGCTTCTAGAAACCACAGTTTCCTTTTGCGCACCTAATACCTAATATATAAAGCCATGGTTGCATGATGACCGTATGGTTATTAACTGTCAGGACAAAATAAACCAGAATAAACAGAATTATTTGCTTTAAATGATCAATGAATAGAAATAGATCAATAATTTAATAAATGTTGACTGCATGCCATCTTTAGAGGCAAGTGCTGTTAATGACTGCAGCTATTTATAGTAGCACAACTAACAAAAATTAATTATAGGCAATATAAAGCTAACATAATTAACGTCAATGTAGTTAGCGAGTGATAAATTGCACATATTACTATAAAGATATTTAAGTTATGTTCAATTAAAAACTACTCTTAATTGGTACTTACTTCATTATGTTGAGATTCAATCAACACAATTTAAAAACGTGTGTCGACATAGCTTGTACTATGTAGAGCACACTACACTATGTAATCCGTTTTCTTTTGACAGACATAATAAATAAACCTCCACATGTTATTGTTGATATAAGATTCACATGTATGCTGGTGAAATAATGCAGCTACTTTGAATGTATCTTCTTCTAAATAAAGAGCAAAGAGGTGAAAGCAAGACTTTTAATAGTGAAAAATAAATAACAACAATGAACAAAGCAAACTAGCGAGCTTTTGAGCTGAGGCATCGGTAGAGATACTAGGAAATGAGAAAGGAGCCAGGTGAGGTAATCAGAGATGCTGAACAGTGCTGAAAAAAAAAGGAAAGCCCAGAAACTGAGCAAGGGAGACTAATTAACTCAGGGAGCCGAAGTGAAGTAAGATTCAAGCGGATCGACAAACCAAAAGGGAAAAGTCTTATGCTCAAACTAAGAGAATAAAACAAATTTAAAAGAAAAAAAAAGAAAACAAGAAACAAATTATAGAAGTAACATATATGGCAAAACCATAATGACAATAATAAACTAGATGGGCACAATAATAAACCCAGGAATGATCAGAAAGTACACACTAAAGAAAACACAAACACCCATGGATCATGACATGTAAATGTTAATGTGTTTTTGCACTGTATTTTCACAAAGTACATATAGTTCAATTTAAAGTTTTTTTTTGAATGTTTGTTCAGTTGTTTGAAAAGTTAATCCTTTAAGACAAATGTAAATTCAATGTATTATTTTCTTTTATTAGTCATTTTAACATTTCATTTAACATAAAATTGTGTAATTTCTCCACTTTTGTGGTTTTAACTGCGAAAGTGTGACTGTTTGAAAGTGTTATCTTTTTCATAAAATTATGCTTTTTTTTTGCAGTATTTTTACTGACAATTCCAGTGTTCCCTCAGGAGCTTTAATGCAATTAACACATGTAACAATCAGTGGTGTGGCGATATCTTGTTGTCCAACTCCCTTGCATCACGCTGCATTTTTATTTCCTGTCCACAATTTACACCTTTAAAAACAGCCAGCTGTGCAAAGACACATTAACAACCAAATAGCTCACATACAAACATGACTTGAAATACGTTTTGTCGCTCACACGAATCTAGACTAATTTGTTAGTTTTATTTCAATCGAATGCGATATAAACATTCTTTCTTTTCAGCTTAATGTCATAGAAAGTTGTGAATTCACAAGTTGAAAAGTTTTTGCTTAACGCTGAATCGTTGGGACTCTTTAGAATGCAAACATTATGCGGACGTAGCAACAGGGCGAAAACTAATAGGAATTTGCTGCTTCTTTGGGATGTAATATTTCACGCTAAGAACCCAATGCGCACTTTTAATTTCTCCTCCAAGAGGACTGTTGAGACAACCGAGAGACGCCTTTGAAGGGAGGGAGGGTGGTCTTTGAAGATTTGTTTTCATCATGGTTTCAAACGTAAATGGTAGCGAAGTTCAAAGCCCGGGGAGAGAACTTAAGGCATTACTTTTATTTTGTTTCATGGCCCTGGAAATATAAAGTGTATGAGCTAACTCAACCTGTATGAATGATGATTCGCCACATATTCAATGATGACACCAATTAAGTGCACGCACAAGGGGTGCAGGTGCATTAGCTGCCATGTGTGTGTGCATGCAAAACTATCATTTCCCGCACACTTTTTAAAAGTATTCCTCACAAAAACAGAGCAGCCTTAAGCAATGAGGGCCACTTTGGATAAAGTGAGGTAAGTGTGGTGGGTGCAAATAGAATGGTACAAAAGACAGAGAAAAGGCTGCTTCAGCACCATCACCTAATACAAGCCTCAGGCAATAAATGTGCACATACCTGCAACACCCAACACACATACACACACACACACAAACACACACACGCATGTCGAGGTAAAACCCCCCATTTGCCATGTCTTTAGGGGGAAGAGGCAGATAAACAGCGGGCTCCAATAACGGTGGTTTAGATCTCAATGGGTGCGAGTCAATGCTTCTCCAAGCCGGGGGCTAATGCCAGTTAACTCTCCCTGTGGGGGATGAACATAGGCCTGCAGTGGCTCGCAAAAACAAGCGCTCTCCCAAGATCCTCATTACTTCCAACGCTGAGTAGCAACTGTAAGTAAAGAAAAACTGCAGCTTAAGCTAAAAACAGTGGGAGAGGGAGCGATGGAGCGAGAGAAAGCATGAAAATAGGTGTCGGGGTGGGAAAATAATTGCACACTGTGCTCCGGTTAGGGTTTTCCAGTCGGACAGAGTTAGAATGGGATTTCTCTAAACGGCTAACGCAGCAGGCATGCTCTTTTTACCCTCTTATTTTGGCCGACGGTGTGCTATGCGCATATAATGCCTACAGGGACAGCATTTTGCTGTTTCACTTCGAACAGCAAGTAAGAGAAATGTGGGAGAGAGGGGTGGAAAAAAAGAAAAAAGTTGGGTGGATGGCAGCGTGGGTGGTGGGGGAAGAAGACAAAAAAGGAGGACACAAGGAGAGGGGGGGGGGAGAAGAGCTGGAGGAGAGATGTAGAGAAATGAGACGGAGGCGCAGAGATGTGGATGGAAAAATTCAGCCTTGTTCCTCGGTGGGAGGCCTGCGCCACAGCAACGCTCTGAGCGAATAAAGCAGAGACAAACAGTGATGGGAAGGCGAGAGGGTGGGGACGAGGGAATGCGAGACACAAGAGGGAGCATAAGAGAAAGCAAGCGCGTTGAAAATAATGAGAGGAAGAGAGGGGGACGGGGACAGCCAGAGGCAGTGTTCCCACCACACAGCCTCTTAGGGAGTGGTGTGACAAGAAAACTTGCCATGTTCCACACACTCAATGCTGAAAAAAAAAAAAAAACACATAAAAACTCCTCCCCCTCACACCCTTTTATTGCTTCTTTCTGGTAACTTTCACCAGAAGCAATAGAGGAAAAATTTGGTTTTTAGCTAAATGTCCCTATACGGCATTTTCTGTTTCAGTAACAATGTGGTTTTTCTCTGTAATCGAGAAATTCCTGCAAATATTGTTCACAAAACGGCCGACTTAAACTTAAACCATTCTCTTCATGGATCTACACTCAACGTTTGACCAGTAATGATTTTTAAAATCATCACTGGCTCATCTCCCAGGGTGCCATTGTGTCAGAGGTCAAACAAACAAACAAACAAACAAACAAACAAACAAACAAACAAACAAACAAACAAACAAACAAAACAAAAAAAAACTCTTTTGATTCAGTTGTCTGATGTTTATTTGCATGAACAATCTCTCCCTTTTATGCAAAGTCTAAGATACTACAGCTGAATCAAGTCTTTCTAAAGCTTAAGATCAAATTATGTTTTAAGAGTGCATTTTCTGGTTTTCGGTTTAATTGGCTGAGGACTGAATTAACTCCAAACCGTTTCAAAGAACTGCCACTGCCTTTGACCAGAACAGTTCTCAATTACCACTTTTTCTGAGTACTTCTTATATGATAAATAAAACCTGTCTACAAATGCAGGGCTGAGCAGTAGGATGATGTAAAGGGGAGCAAATGTAAAGCTTTGGTTAAGGAAGAGCCTTTTAGCTATTAAAAAGAAAAGGTCCAACCTTCTTTCCTACCCTTCCTCGCTTTCCACCCTTCCACTTTCTCTGACCTCTCTATCCTTTTCTGGGCCCCAGAAGCTCTTGAAGCGAAGCACAGATAAACAGCTTAAACTCTCCAGAGTGCTCGCCCGCGAGCTCCATTCACCTTATTAGAGGAAAATAAAAACTTGGAGGGGGGGTGAAAAACGAAATAGAGAAAGAAGAGGATGGAGGAGGTAGACGAGAGGCCAATGTTAACTGGACCTCCAAGGACTGCGGTTTGAAAGAGACAGAATGAAAAAGAATGGATGGAGCTGAGAGGAGTATTTGTGATCTTCTGCAGCAGACAGACCCAGCTGGGATGTGAAAGAGCGCAGAAGTCCTCTGCGGATATTAGCGGCTCCACAATGTGGAGTAAATATTGCAGCTTTGCTTTCAACTTGCAGGCACGCAGAAATCTAAAACTATGACCAAATATTGTACACGGATTTGAAAAACTAGTTTCTCTCTGCTTAAGTTCAAAGTGCTCAGGGATTTGGTTGCTCTTTTATGTAAGTGGCAAAGAGCAGCGACATGTGTGTTAAGTTTTGACCAAAACAGCAGGGTAGATTTTGTGAAATATCCCAGTTTATGCAGACATGGATACCCACGCATGAGCTGGCGAGGCAAAAACATTTTTTTTTGAACATTTTGACTCGCTCAGAGTGGAAACATACGAGTTCATCACAGCTGATGTTTTCATTGTGACACTTTCTCTAATCAGGAGCCACATCACTTAAACATGACTTACTGTGTATCCTCCCAAATCATGTTGCAGATCTGTGTGATAATGCACACTAAACTCCCTCTGGACTTTCTGATCTGCCTTGTTACACTTTTTAACATTTTTCTAACTTTTATTATTTGACATAATGTTATTTCAGGACTCAACATCTGCCTGTTGGTTCTTTTTTAAAGAGTGAATCCTCAGGGGAAACCATTTTATTTAAAAAAAGGTGGGATGATCTAGTTTGGATGTTTGATTATCATTTACGGTATTATGTTGTATAAAGCTAAAATAGCATTGACAGATTTGAATCATAATATGTAATTTATAATAATAATAATAATTATTATTATTGCTAATTCACTTGTAGTGTCAGAATACTTAATCTGATGTAAATTTAGTCCAGGTGTGCGGCAGCATCCATGACGAGCATCTTTTTTTTTTTTTGTCCTGGTTTTGTCAACCACATCTTGATGTCAAGGTTACAGATGAAAAAGGCATCCAACTTCCGTTTGTCATCAAAAGAGATAGTAATATTAAGCATTATTTCATTCACATAACCATGGAAATTTACCCCCTGTTTCCTGATGATATTTCCAAGGGTCAGCAGGCACATTATAAACGGTGGGACCAAACATTGAGCCTTGGGGAACACCATTAAGCTTAGAAAAAATTGAAGTCTTTGATGATTTAAAAAAAATCTCTATCTGCTAAATAAGACCTTAATCAATAACAGAGAACAGCAAAGATAGGGTTTGCAATCCAACTAGTAGCAAACCCTACTTAATGTACAGTATGTACAGTGCTCACACAGAGCAAAGGACTCAAGGTTTTCACCAGGGGTGCATTTTAGATCACTGGAGATTTTCATTAGAGCTGTCTCCAAACTGCGGTTGGTCCTCAAAACAGCCTGATAGGCTCCAGAAGTAGCTTTTGTAAAGTTGCTTTTATGAATTAAAAACATCTTTTCTAAAATATTCCTCAAGAATTCAAGTGTGACTATTTTTGAGATCTGTTGGATCTCTGTAGCACGTACCTACAGAGATCCAACTCTGTATGCAGGTAGGTACCAGACAAGCTTATTGTGAATAAGTAATATTTCTACTTAAAACCCCAAAAAATATTTTTATTCTCTTGCTGTTATAAAACTTGTTGAGGGATTTCTGCCAGTATAGTCTTGCCTCCATGCTTTCTGCAGCGGCGCTACCAGCTGATGACAGCTGACTTTCCATGTTGTGTTTGCATGAAGTTTGATGTAATATGCATCAGATTCAGTCTGGTAATGGATACATCTTCGGCTCGGTTTTGGAGAACTGACAGGTCTGCTAAGTCTTTACAGAAAATGACACCGCTCTGACAGACTGTAGCTGCAGATATCATGTCAAACCAGAGGGTGCATGCAGTGAAACCAAATAGTAAATACAGCCCGAAACTTTCCACCTCTAAGCTCACATTTTTTGATTTGTAAACTTTCTGAAGACATTGTGCTGTGCACTTTAACTTGAATACCTCTCTACTTTCCTCCACAGTAACTCATGGAGAACCCACTTGAATGAGAGACAGAAATCTTTCTTTATTGTCTCTGATGTCTCACAGAAAAAAACCCCCAAAACAAAACAAAAAAAAAAAAAAACGCCTGACAGACACCAAGAGGTGTGTGTATGTGTTTGTGTGCACATATGAGATGGCGGATGAGGAGGGGGGAGGTTGGCGGTTGAGCAATGTGATTTCTGCTCGACTGTCACAAATCTAGCGCAACAGGAAAATCAATTTGGCCCTGTGTGTGCCTTTTTGGCTCCGGGAGAGAATCCAAATAGCAAGGCAAGGCTCCGGATAATGTTACAGCGTATTGGATTTGCTTCATGGAGAGACTGACAGAGGGAGGTGGGGGGAGAGCGGGGAAAGAGGAAGAGGAGGAGAAGTGAGGAGACGAGGGAATCACAGGCTTGCTGTGGCGCTCCAAGATAGATTTGTGCAAGTGTATGGGTGTATGATAGGCTGGCAATCTGTCAACATACCCCTCTTTAACACTCTCATGGTGCAGCTCTCTCTCTCTCACACACACACACACACACACACTCAAACACCACTGTCACTCATCCATGTGAGCATACATACAGAAGTAATTCATACGAACAACAATATATATGAAGTGTCAAAGCATGAAATACATTTTTCACAGGTATGTGTGCCCCTCTGTATGCTCCCTCTGCCTGTCTTGGCTGGTATTTCCACTCTGCATGTGTACATTTGTTTGACAGCCAGGTGAAAACATGACATAATGAAATTGGTCTCCTCTGACCGCTGTCAAGGGGAACGGATGTGCTGATGCATGTGACGTGTCGCATCACTCCCATGAGGGAGCCTGACTGGTGGCAGACACAAACACGGTGCACATGAATGTGAGCGCGCAACTGTACCGAGGTTTAAACAACTTTGTTTAGAATAAACCGTCGCCTCTTCAAATCTTAATACAGAAAATCTTTTTGAAAAACATTTAACTTTTATCACAGTAGCATAAGTTCATATGATAAAGGCAAATTAAACCTTTACTTTGAATTGAGAAAAAAAAAAATTCAAATGTTGAGATTTTTATTTGTCAATATGTACATAAAATTTCCTCACTGCCATAATAATTGACATATCTGATGCCAGTTATTAACATTTCTGGTATGGTATGACCCTCCTTTTGCTAATCTCTCTACGTTAGCAATTTGTTTTAGAATTTTTCTTTCCATTGTCTTTGCTTTCTTCTAAAGTACATGCACTGGATTTATCTGAAAACGTCACAGAAAATTAAATTATTGTAAAAAAAAAAAAAAGATGAATTAATTCTAAGACTATCTTAAACATGTTTACATGCAAAACCAAAAAAAAAAATAAAAAATAAAAAGTGACTCCAAGCAGCCAGCAATATTTATCTTTACATATTTGTGCAAAGTCTGGAATATTTTCTTGAACCAACTTGAAGAAATTTCACTTTAAATACCAACTGTGTTTGTGTAAAAAACAAAAAATGATAATTGTCTGAACATTTTTTTTATTCAATGCCAAAAAAGATTATTATTATTTTCTAATTTCTTTGCACTTATACGGAAGCCTGCCAAAACTATCCAAACATCATCATGTGCTGACATTTATGGGACAGTTATAATTAAGTCCAATTGGAGGAAAAAAAATCTAAACACCCAAAAATGTCAATGAAAACAACAGATTCTGACAGCAGTTGAGGTGCAGAATCAATTTAAGAAACAACCTGCAATACCAATTTCTCCACTGACAGCGGGCTAAATGGAGCAGAATGAAGAGCCGCCAGATAGACTGTGTTTTGACTTTTTCTTGACTGCAGCTCAAAATGCTGCAGATGAGGTCTTCACACAAATTAAATTGCTTATTATTCGTTGTCATCGTCTGATTTTCTTTTTCTTTTTTTTTTTTACTTTTACAGGACAGTACCTGCTTTTGCAGAAATCCACAGCAAATGCTCACAGCTTGTGAAAACTCTTGCCTGTCTTCACTGCGTCCTGCCAAAGTAAAGCTTCAGCATCAACAGATATGTTCTGACTTGAGACGAAGTGTTGCAAAGTGGGGCATTTTTAATCAGATGTGTGCTAACCACATTAGTTCTCCTGTGTCTCTGTGAAGCCAGCTTCTTCTTGATCTAATTCAAACTGATTGTAGTACAGCAGCTAAAACATGCCAGATGTTACTCACTGCTCCATGCTTTATCACCACTTATTTGACGCCTGGAATATTTAAAAATATTTTCTTATTAATCATGTCCCAGCGATCGGTTTCGCCTCCCGTCTTCGCCCGCCTCACTCTGGATTCTTGTCATGATTCTTGGCACGAGCGTCTTGGAAAGAAAAAAAACCCACTGTCCCAGTTTTTCATTAGCGTCAATCACTGGTGTAAGAGGCTGAGAGGGAGGAGAGGAAGAGCAGGAGGAGTAGACGGAGGAGTTGGAGTTTGGATCTCACTCCAGACACTTTGCCCCTCCTTGTCGGAGTGACTGGCAGGTCTTAGACAAGCTGATGGGCCGGTCAGCCGCTCACTCAGAAAGGCAGGATGGCAGGATGACATGGAGGCCACACACACACACACATACAGTTACAAGGCTGTTGCAGGCAAATCAAGAGTGCATTTATGTGAAATGCTCACTGTTTATTTATCTAAATGCTCTGTTATGGCCTCAAGAGACAGACAGACACAATGTGTAGTGTCTGATAGTCCTGTTACGTTCTTTTGTTTTAGATAAGGCTACAAATCTGAAGGGAAATCAACCCCAAACAGTCATAACATGGTAACACTCCAAGTAGGGATACAGTACAGACACACAGAGCCTTATTTATAGAGCTTTTTTTGTAATAGCCCAACACAAAAAAGTGCTCAGTTGCGAACGTAAAGAAAAAAAAAATCATAAACGGTTTTTAAATCTTAAATAAAAATCTGAAAAGTGTTGTGCTTGCATGTGACATGCCCTGTATCATCCTTTATATAATTACAGCTGTTCGACTTTCAGGGAATGCCTCTAACAGATTTATGTATCTAAAGATTGAAATTCTTCCTAGCAAAATAGCTTTGTGAGTAAAACAGAATGACTTTAAACATCGATTTCAAGTTTCAGTGAGGTCATTAAACTGACTGGGTCACATAAATATGAGTTGATCTGAAACCATTTTGGCGATTTGTTTAGGCATGTTGACCAGCTGGAAGATGAACATCCACTCTCTCAAAGCCTTTAATAGCTTTTCTTCAAAGGATTTCCCTTTTTTTTAGGCTTCTCTCAAAACACAACCTGGCAGGTGGAGAATCTTCCACACATTTTTGTTTTATCAAAGAGGAAAAGTGCTCTGTTAGATATTCAAACCCACCTAATCTACAAACATGTATCCCTGACCTGTTGTGTTCTTTTGTCTTCATGATGATGGTTTGTTCACTCACGTCCTCCAAAAAACTTCTGATGCCTTCATAAAGTAGGCTGAGAATATATTTGGGGGTGTCACAGTAAAACGGAGAGATAAAAATGAAATAAAACTGCTGAAAACCATTCAAAGCCATTTGCAAACACTTCACTAAAAACACTTTTGAACAGTACTATAAATCCTGGTGTGATCCACAGGTAGCTGGAACATAGAGGGAGATTTGAGAAAAAAAAAAAAACACCTCCATGAATGTGAAGAAATATCTCTGCAATGCAGCCAAAGAAAAATATTTCACAAAGAGTCCAGGTTACACAGCAAAGCTCTTCAGTTCCCTGAATTAGAATTTTAAATGGACTGGAGAAAATCAAAGTAAATGTTCAGGATGGAAAGCATTTGGTCTTCTGTCACAGTGAGTTCTCTTCATCGTTCTCTGTGCAAACTGGCAAAATGGAAATGAATTTAGATGCATTACACAGCGATTTGAAGATGCAGATCAGAAAAAAAAAAATAGAAACAATTAAACAAAAAGCATACTCCAACTTTTTATTCTTTCCTTTTGATAATTATGTTTAATTAAGACACTGATTGAGGTTAAGTAAAAACATTGTGCTGCCGAAGTTTTATTCTCACAATCTAGTTCAACACATAACATTTAAACCTGCTTTTTGTGGGTCCACCAATGATATTCTAAACAAACGACACTTTGCAACATAACCTTGCTTAAAGGCACATATTTAAAAAAAAAAAAAACAAACAGAAATGGGGGAAGAAACAAGAAGGTCAGACATAAACGTGGGTGTGATTACTGCGAAAAGCTTTCAGAAGTAACAGGTGCACTAATGGTGTTGACATAAGAATGATCCAAGTAACATTTTCAAATGAAAAAAAAAAACAAAAAACAGAACAGACTTGATTTTTCTTCACGAATATGAAAGACAATTTAGGTATTTTGATAATAATTGAGTTGTCTGAGAATTTAAAGTTCTGGTTTAGAGTCAGGTTTCCATTTTCATTTGATACACCCAAATAAAATCCAATGCAACCATTCATCTACCTTCAGAAGTTACCTGTTGGTAAGGAAATTTACCCTTTGTGGTGAAAACATAAATAGAGAAGCAGCCAACAGGATTCAGGTGGAAGACCCTGTTGATAGGACTAATATTAGCTGACTGTTATGGATGGCCATCAGTAAAAATATTGAAAAACAGCCATAAGAAATCTCCTCAGCATAATCGCTTATGGCAATAGTTGGAAAGTCAGTTGCTATTTATGTAGGACAAACAGTAACCATGTGGAAGAAGGTGATCTTGCAAGACGAAAACAACTAAACACAATTAAGAAAATCGTGTCACTACTTGGAAATAGTTTTCCACAGACTCTCTGTTCAATCTAATTGAGCTTGAACTATTTTCCAAAGAATGAGCAGATGTAACATTTCTAAATTTGTAACGCTGGTGGAAACATGCTCCTTAAGACTTGCAGCTTTAATTGACCCAAAAGGTGTTTTTTCAAAGCATCCAATCAGAGGGTCTGATTAGGAATTCATACCACACTTTTCAAAGTTTTATTTGTAACAGATGCTACAAAAAACAAAAGTGTTTTATTTTCCACCTATTTTATAATTAAAGTTTGGAATGACTAGAAAGTAGTGCTCAGGTGGTTCAAACATGTCGCAGCAGGTATTTTTCACTAGCTGTCAAATCCAATACACCTTCACTGACATCACTGACAGTGGGATGCTTTGACCTTGTTCTCTCTTTTGCTTTCTAACAGAAAAATTCAAAAGAAACTTTTAGCAGAAATTCAAAAACACAAAATGCAAAATACAGCTCTGTCATCAGCAGCATATTTTGGCAGGTTTTTTTTTTTTGGTAATTAAAAAAACCCCCTAATAACCCATGCTAACTTTTAATCAAGTTAAACCACATAGTTAAAATTCATGAGGCTCAAAGGGGAAAATGTACCTGGAGCTGTGGTGTTGGCAGGGGGTCCACTGGCAGGAGAAATTGGTCCTGAGCCTGAACGGGACGGCTGGGACTGAGTGGAGCCTGCTGGGGACCCAACCGGAGAGGGAGAGGGCCCACTCCTCTGGCCAGGGAGGTGGGGGGAGGCGTGGGGGGAGAAGGGGGATTGTCCCTGGTTACCGGCGCCTCCCGTCTCCCCTTGGCTGCCGCCGCCGCTGCTGCCGTTGGAGGATCCGCCAGCGCCGACAGCCGAGCCCAGGCCGGCCTCCGTCCCAGTGGGGAGGTCATCAATCGAGCCAGAGAGATCCTGGAACGCAAGCAGAGACTTACAGTGAGTATTTGTGAAGCTCATCCAAGCATTTGATGAGAGCTGACAAGCAGCAGGTGGCAAATTTAAATGTAGGCTCAAGCGAGCACATCATTTTCCCAGAGCACGTTATGTCATAAAGAAGAGGCAGCTCTGCAAATATTACTGGAAAAGATTAAATATATGGGCAATAAGTGTCAGAAACATTTAAACTTTAAAGGTTTTATTTCAACGTGTGTAAATTAAAGCTGACTTATATATGACCCTCCACATCCTCAAGAAAATATCTTTATAGTCTGTGTCAGTGGTGGAAAATCCTAAACATGCCAAAGAACAAGCCACTAAACTGTCCAGGCCGTGGTGGTAAAAATAAATTGTAATGGGCTTCCATTCAGACCAAGGGTGAGTTCATATTACAGTTTCAATTCCCAGTGGCGAGCGAAGGGCTGTGTACTTAAGTGTGCGCGAGCGTCTGTGTGTGTGTGTGTGTGTGCGCACACTTAGCAGGTAGTTCCCTGTTCTAAAGCAATTCCAGGGGATCCCCCAATAATACTGCTGACACACCGCTGACTGCATAAAAGCGCGGAGTGCCAAAGGAAAGTAAGAGCGGCAGTGATGGAAGTAAAGAGCAGACCAGATGTGAAGTGATGAGATGAATCGTGATGTCTGCCCACCGACCACACATCACACACACACACGCACACGCACACACACACACACACACACACACACACACACACACACACACACACTGAGCTGAGAGGCTGCGGCTCAGCTGTGTGCGACAACGAGGGGAAGTCACCTGTAAATAACCCCTGTTTTTCTGGCTGGTACCCATTTGAGGAAAAAAAAACTGGAAAGTTGCAAGTGGATGACAGCTGATCCTACCAGCTCTACCCGGGCCTGTGGTCTCTTCAGTCACGTTCCACCTGAGCCCTAAACGCTGATTGTCAACTCAGATATGTTTCCTGACATGGAAACAAGTCCTGCTCAACCACTAAAAACATAAACATAATGGTAAGATTTTTTTTTTTTTTTTTACATTTGTATGCGAATCCAGACACAAAACAGTGCTTTTTTCACCCATCATAGCATCTGTTTTAATAAACGAGGGAGGTAAGTAACTCTTGTATATTTGAATGTGAAAAATAAAATTAAAGTCATGACAACTAAAGAAGTTCCAACTATAATTTATTGTTTTAAATCTACAGTTGGTGCAACATGTCTACAAATGAGTCAATAACAGGCTCCACCCGAGCAGTTTTTCCAACTAAATACTCTATACATTGTGGAATATTTTTAATGTGAGAACATTATATAATTCTCTAAGTTATATGTATTTACTTAATAATCCAAGAAAGCGCAAAATGTGTTTCATTGCATTTTTCATGTAAAACATACTAAATGTACATGATGGCAGAGTTTAAACTGACACTGGTAAAGAAATAAAAGCTGTATGAATAAATAAGCATTTCCTTGTTTCAGTAAAAGTTGAATATAGATAACTATTTTTATGAAAATGTTGCTCGTCAGGATTAAATCTAAACATGCTATCGGTAAAAACACTGGCAGCTCTGACACACTGTCAGTTTAGTATCAGAGCAACACAACTTTTCTCATTACAATAACACAATGCAATATCAGATAAATAATGTGACAGGCACCCTCCCCCCCCCACACACACACCCACCACTCATTCTTTCCATTCATGGTTCCTGGCTTAGCCAGTGGAACAGACAACCAAGTCAGTGTGGCAGCCCGTCCATGCCTGATTGTTTTGGTTAATGCGATCTCAACTGTGACACACATAGCCTTTGTTTTCCATCATGCTGCTGTGAGTGCCCACCCACCCCGACAGCCTGCCAGTCTGTCGCCTGGCATTATCTACCTTCGCTCCGCTGGGCACAACGGCTACTTTCTTTTCCTCTCCCTAACCCATGATCTCACTCTCTACTTCAGCCAATCGAGCCGCCCTTTGCACTGAGCTGATTGGCGTCATGCGCTGCCTCCTCCAATGGGGCCGAATGTTGTTTTTTGTCCCGCCGGCTGCTTCGGGTGCATGCTGTTTGACACGGAGGGGTTACCGTGAGAGCTGGTGTGACCGAGGCTTTCCCAAAAAACACCGGGAGCCAGCCGGATGTACAGCTAGGTTGTTAACCTACAGGCTAATTGTGTGAATGGATCGGAATAATTGCATTTCACCTAATTGGGTGCTGTTGCCAGCATTTCCTGTGGCAGTTTAGGGGTGGCAAAATGTGTACCAGTAATTCGTTTAGAGGCTGTTAGGCTCATTTGGATTATACACACACTTGAGCACAGCTGTGTGGCCCAAGACCAAAAAAGTAGTGGTGCTGTTTAACATGCAGAGGTGGGAACGCTTAATGCTCATAGACGTAAAACTGTAAATACCCTACAGACAGCGAAGCGTGATGCATACACAAGCATAAGATTTAATCATTGTTAGTGGCTATAGAGCATTGTTACCTTGGTTCGATATAGAGAATTAAAGCCAGCTACCCAGCTCATGGCAGATCTCAGGATCCAAACGCCCAACAATCTGGGGCCCCCATCCAAAGTGGCCCAAATCCAATTTGTTTGGCTCGGGGCTGCAAATTGCTCTGTGCATTGAGTCTCCAAATAGCTGTCAACCACTCCCGCTTGGCGTCCTTTATCGCTTAATTCACTCCTGGAGCATGTAATTGTCATAATAAGAAAAATATTGAGGTGATAATAACCAGTTACTTTGAGATGCCTCCCCCCGAACCCTCCTGCACCTCCACCGCCAGATTCAAGACACGCAGACACGTACATATTCACGTTTTTGCACACACACATTGGGTCAGCTACACATTTCACACAACATTGGAGAGGCAGTCGCTCGTGACCCTTCACCTCGCTGGTGTTAGTGCTCCTCTGTTTGTGTGTGCGAGTGTGACAGGAACGCAGGCTGCTAGGCTGTCACGGCAAGACATGCTTGAGCACTGATGTGGCCGAGGGGACAGATGAGGCTTTTTACACACACATCCTGCCCCTCACTCATGCTACTAACCCACACACACACACACACGCATCCACACTCTAAGGCATCGGTGTGAAGCAGGGAGCTGTCACATCCAGCAGACTGCGCGCCTTCTCCCCTGACCACGGCGCTGATGCTGTCTCCTCTCACAGCACTCTGGGAATTAATCAAAGTTGCTATGAAAGTAGGCAAAGAGTGTGTGTGTGTGTGTGTGTGTGTCTGCGTGTGCGTGCACAAGTGGTTCTTGGTCTAGACAGGGAGGAGCCAACATTTACAGTTTCCTACAGGGTCCAGGAAGATGGAGAGACTGCGACTTCCCTTGTCTCTCATTTCCTACATCAAGTGTCTATTTTCCTGTCTCGATCTGTCTGTCCCAGTCAGAGGCGTTAAATGGCTCAGAGCTCCGCAGCAGATGGCTAGCCGGTTAACTAGAGCCTGAAACACAAACGCAAATACAGCAAGTGAGCGCTGTGAGGGGGCAGCTCTTCAACACGACCAGGCTTTTGACTGCGCAAGCCGAAAAATTTACTTTCGCTTTCAATGCATTTAACATGGCATGCAAAAGTATTCATATCTAGCTTCTTACATATTGTCACGCCACAAACCTGGGTCATGGCATGTTTACCTAATCAATCAAATCCAGACTTAAAACCAATTCAAAACCTGTGGAATCCCTGGATGGATTTTGACAGATGCAACCTGTCCGATCTGACCACGCGTGAGCTGCTTGACAAAGAATGTAGAGTGCATCAACGCAAATGTGGTTGAGACATTCCCCAAAAAAGACCTGCTGCTGTAATTACAGCAAAATGTAGTTCTGCAAAGTATTGACTCAGAGCTTTTGAGAAATGAAATCTTTACAGCTTATCTTGAAAGCATTTTTGGGTCCCACATTTCCATGCATAGCTTTGGCTTTACTTTTTTTTTTTTTAAAAAAAAACATGCTTAGAGTGAAAAGATTTAGCAGATCCAATCTATATGTGGCAGACATCTACTAATGAGGACAACATAAAATAATCATATAGTATAGTGAAACTATTTTTAAACTCAGCATGAACAGGAAGGTCTTAGAAGGGTTACCTGTTTCTATTGTAAAAACCGTAAAATCCATAATAACCTTTCATAACATCAAACACATAGCTGCTGCAGATGATGCAATGTACATTGAAAACACACAGAGCTCAGTAGACAGTTTTATTCTCTGGGTAAATATAATGATATAAACTGTAATTAACTCCAATAGCCATCGTTTGTAGGCCTGAGGGACGGGTCTTCTTGTGGCAGCTCTGTGCTCATTTATCGACTCCGGCCGCTGTACTTTCTATTTTTATAGTGCACTGGAGACGGCGAGGAAATGCTATTACAAAGGCGTTATTTTTTGAATTCTTACCCCCGTACCGTCGATTGAGGCGAAAACCAAATGAAATGCCGTGCAAATGAATCCAAATGGGCTGCTGAATGCTTCTCTGTGTGTGTGTATGTTTTAAAGAGGGTTTTAATGCAATGCCCCATGCAGAGCCCTGGCTGCAATACCCTTCAATAAGTGCTATTAAGCACAGAAAAGAAAGCAAGAGACTTTATGCAGCAGAAGTTTTAGAAGACGCCCTCATTATAATTTATTTGTTCACGTCAATCAGCTGGAATGTTTACAAAGGCTGGAGTGATGATGATAATTAGTGTTCACGGTGATGAGAAGTGATAGAAATGATGGTTGTTTCAACTATGACATCTTCATCAACATGTGCCTGAGAAACAACAGTACCGAATCCTGTACTATGGCTTCAATATTTTTTAAAATTTTTATTATATGTTGACAGCACTGTGGAAAGAGGATGTGTGGAGGAAAGAGTCTCTAGAACCTCCAGAGGGTCTCCACAGAGCACAAAACAGACTAAGAAAAGATGAGATGCTCAGTGCGCTTGCCAAAAAAAGCACCCCAACACGTGACTGAGCATGTTAGCGTGCCAACCCGTGACCCTCTGGATTGTCCACTGAATTCCAAAGAGAAAATGGTTTAGTTTCAAGTGCCTCAAGTCTTTAGACTCCATTTAAGATTGAATGTATAGGTCTCCCACTGAGAAACACAACATAAGAGAGAGTGCATGTCAAGGTGTTAAACCAGGTAACTCACCACGGTCATGGTGCTATTCAAAGTGCTCCACGTTGCAAACACTAAGAGCCCCGTGTGAGTTCAGTGAAAATGAAAGAAACTGGTTTGTCATGTTCTCAAATGGGTGTAAAGTCAAATAGTTAGGGAGAAAAAAAAAACAGAACATTTTTATAATGCAAAAATGGCTTAATAATTTTCTACGTAAGCAACAGAATCCATAAAAAAACAAAAACTGCATGATTGTATGTTAGATTGTTCTTAGAAAAACCTGCATTAAAAGTGTTTGCTTTTCCTGGAACTAAATCTGCATAAACTGAGCAGGAACATTTGTGCAGCAACATAAAGGCAATTTGCTATTATTTTCCTTTCCCTGCCTTTAAACACTTTACAAAGCCCAGACTCTTTGTGATGCTTCTGCTTCTTGATCAGCAGAAAAATATGTTTTCTACAAGCAATTCTGAGACAAATCAGTAGTGTGGGCATCTAACTTACGATTCCTAAAAAGTCACTAAATTGGGTGTTGATGCTAAGAGCACTTCACTACATTAGTAATTGTTGCCGTTTCTCAGGAGGCCTAATTGTGTGAAGCCTGCCCTCCCTCATAAAGCTTTTTGTAATGTTCAAATATGGGTACAATGCTCTAAAGGCACATCAGAGGTAGTATTACTTAAAAAGCTAATAAAGAAAACAAAAAAATCAAGTACTTTTAGTAACTAAACTAGGATTATAGTAGGCTTGATATTACAGTGAGTGGCAGTTCTGCTTCCTTACTTTTAGTTTTAATTTCATTCAGCTTCGAAGAACACTCCAACTTTTCAGGAACCTGGCTCTAGAATGAAATGGTAGATATGCTAACTGTAATATTGTTTTTTCGGTCATATGACCACTCCAAAGCATTATCACAATATCAAAGCAGAGAACATCAATATCGAAAGGAACTAGATGGATCGCAAAAACAATATTAGTGCCATGCATTCAGGCATTATGCTATTTAGATACACTTCCACTGCTTAATTCAACAGAAAATGTTCTCGCAAAATCACTAAGCCAAGCTATTTTATTGCTAATAATGCAGAGGCAGCCAGATGCAACTCTTTCAATAAAACCATGTTGTTTTATTGTTGGGTGCTACAGCTGCAGCAAAAATTGACTCAAAGCAGCTAAACAAATAACATTCATCTCCAACTTAATATGGATTAATCACTCTGAAGTACATAAACAGCGTGGAAGACTTAATTTTTATGACTGTCTTTTAAACTATGAACAGATTTTCAAGAAACCTACACAACGTTCACTTAAATGCCTTTGGGTATTTTAGCAACAGAAAAAGAAACAAAACAAAGAATTCTGCTTTGAGCAAACTAACAAAACTATTAACACCCTGTGTGACACATTAAAAGAGTGTGGTACAATTGCAAAAGTTGGTTTGGTGTAATGTGAATCTTTTTTTTTTTTTTTTTTTTTTTTTTTTACAATGAAGCAAAACAAATAATTAAACTGCCAAGGTTATTTTATATTAACAGAGGGTAAACTTTATGTGACTGTTTGCACCCAAAGACAACAGAAAAGGTTGTAAGGAGCCACAACCTTTGATCTGCAAACTGAGATACTGCAAATCCAGTTAAAATAGTAGATTTGAATTTCTTTTCACTGAGGACACCGCATTTTTTAGAGGCGAAGCAGAAAGGTAAAGACCTCCCATTTTCTGAACTTTTCATCAACATCTATCAGCCCACAAAAGTTACCCACAATTTAGTTTCTAATGCACGCCGTCCACTCACCGCCTTTCCTTTACACAAACACACTCTCACTCTATTTGTTCTGCTCATATTGGTTCTGCTAATGTTTTTATTTATGGCATTCCAGCATGACATCCCGCCATCCGCCCACCCCCTCCTCACCTCTCCATTCACCCAAGAGGGAGCTGAAAAACAACGCATGACACAGAAAGTGTGAGAGTGCACATGCGTGTGTGTGTGTGTGCACGAGAAAAGAGAGAGGGATGGAAGAAGAGGAGAAAAATAAAGAAATAAATAAGGGGCCCAAATTCCTCATTTCTAATTCAACTGCTCGTTCAGCTTAACCTCTCTCTCCTCAGCAATTAAAGCGCACGCCACATCCTTCACGCTGCGTACAGCCGAGGCTAAATAATGCAGGGGGCATCCAGCGCCCGCATCCTTTATCATCCCAAATGACAGCCATTTGCATATCTCCCCAGTCAATTAGAGCGCGGCGGAATAATCAGCCCATAATTGGGGGAGAGCGTCGGTAATCACCCGCCCTGGCACACCGACAGGGCCATTGGAGGAGTTGGGTTGGGGGTGGGGGTGGGGGGTGTCGGGCTAAATTCATGTGTGTGTGTGTGACAGGGAAGACAGCCCACCAAGTGCAGACTTCAAACTAGCACGTCCAAACAACCATTCCAACTTTCCCTGGGTTCGTGCATTTGCTCTCAGTTCCACTAATTTGCAAATATTTGCACCTATTTGACTCTTGCAGATTATTTCCATGTGATATTTTTCACCCAAATGGGCCAGGAAGTCATTTTTATAGCATTTATGTGATTCATGAGTGACAGTTTTCATTACAGATGCCCTTCATTTTAAAATATTACCAAATGATAATGTCCTCCTATTTCAATGAATGTGAAAACCAACATCTCCTCCTTCATTACGGCTTTTGCATACAGTTTAAAGGCTTAAAATTATGAATGTCAATAGCAGGGACGCTGCAATGCTAAACAAACTCAAAACATTGACGTGGCTTTTATAAATGGGGCTTTTTTTCCCATACGTTCTTAAAATATTAAACGAAAGATGATTGTTTTACACTGTAGAGCTTAATTTTTGGAAATGTCCTTGCCTGCAGTTTTTAGAGATGGAAGCTTAATTGTACCTATACACATGCAGCCCAGTGTGATGCCCGTCGTTGGTCGCTCCCTCTGAGTTACAGTTTCAAAACAAACACGGTGGATAAAACATCTGCATCACCGTCAAATGAGGCAGATTATCACCCCCAAGTACTGAAGTGGTCTCAGATATAGAGGAACTTCAGGTGACTTTAAATGGGCTACAAATGATGTATGATGTGCATCTGCAGAGACGACAGCCAGGGGCCACTGATGAGCCGACAGCAAAGACAAAGCCAGTTGATTCCACTCTGTAAAGTTAAGACAGGTTGCCTGTCTACGACGGATTCTACTGATTAAATGTTTGAGGGATCTTTGATTGCTTGATTAACATTGTTCCTTCTTGTGTTAGCATACAGACCAACTAAATTTGACTTCATTCGGTTTTTAACAACTTGTCATTGTCATTGTAGGGTTAGATCATGCTAACCCCCAAAGAAATGCAACTTAGATAAATAATACACTTGTAAGACATATGGAAATTACTATTTAGGTACAAGTGGGTTATTGTTTATTTTAAGTTCATTGATATTATATTGGACATTTTATTAATTTCAGTCATTCTGGAGGCGTCGCTTTTTACATAATTCAAACTTTAAAGTGCAAATATTCCTTTAGACTGTACTTTATATTGTGATATGCTATAAATGTATACAACATAAAAGTATTTTTTATGAATAAGTTGGAGTTCATATTATTTCATGAATCAAATAAACTTATCAACTGATTTACAGGGAAAAAAAGTCTTTGCTGACTAATTAAGCAAGTGATTGTTTCTAAAGATCAGCCAAAGGTAAGAGATATTTTTGTGGCTAAACTGCTGACATCTAATGTGTTTCATCATGTTTGCAAATCTCCTGTGAGAGCTATTAAAATCATAGTCCTCTGCTTTCACATAGCAACAAAGAGCAACTTTAAAAACAGCCAAGAACAACAGGAGAACGAATGCTCTCGAACACCTGAGGGGGAAAAAAAAAAAAAATCTGCACTTGTTTAGACTCGGACAATCAGAGCTCTTTTATGGGAAGTTTCCAGGGCAGCTTTGAAGTGTGATGGCTGCACAGCCTCTGTCTTTTCCTGCTGAAAGAGGAAGGGCTTTTTTTTTTTATTTTTTTGTAAAACAACATTCCCTTTAATATTCTGAAACCTCGATTCCTCAGATGCGTCCTCTGAACATGACAAATAAAAGGGACGACTTAAGAGAGGAAGAAAAGAGCTGGCTTGACAGTGACGGGTGCGGCGGAGGTGAGCGTGTGAAGGAACATCAGAAGAAACCCAGGCAAGGTTAGTTCCCATCTGCAGCTCCATCCTTTTGTGCCTCCCCAGCTGCGTTCTTTTTCTCCCTCATGCTTTTGTATTTACTTTACCCAATCGAGTTCTGTGCTGGCCAGCGCTGCCTCGGCGCTGTTTTAGCCTCACTGCCGCTTTGGAGAGATGAAACAAACGCCGTTCACTTGCTTTTTGATAGAAGTGGAGGTAAGAGACTGAAAGAATTGGATTGGGAAGGAGGCAAGGACAGTGCAGGGAACGGCGATGATGGTTTGCCTTGATTTAACCGGTGTGGTGCACTTCAGTCTATTACAAACAAAAGGGGCAAAAAGACCAGCGCTGAGGCAAAGCAGCTGAAACACACACACAAAAAAGCTTCTTTTGAAGAGTAAAGTTGACACAAAAACACAAGAATTGGGAGCATTTTGGAGCATCTCTCACTGTCCGCGGCGGATGGAAACATTGATTTCCTTTTTTCTTTTTTTTAAGGAGGTGTCTTTCCCTGTCAGAGCCCCATTCCACTGCTCTCAGGGGATCTGTGGCATTTCCTGCCAGCCGGACTGCCCTGTTCTGCAGAGACTTATGCATCACTGTCAAAATGACTCCGATCAAAAAGAGGGAGTGGGAGAAGGTAGGGGGGGAGAAGGGGAAGGGAGGAGAGGCTGACTCGATCAGAGCAACACAAGGCGATTTCCCCCCATTGGACGTTCCGCCTGTCAGTGCGTCCGCTTTGGTAATCCATCAGCATGAGCTGGTGATCAATAATGGGAGTGGTGAAATTTTGAGTTATATCTTATCCTCGTTTGTCTGCATTAGTGATACAAAACAGAAAAAAATTAAAAGTGGACTCTTCTTCTTCTGCTTAGATGGAGGGAAAGAATTTTAAAAAAGGAAGAATTTGCTTATCGCAGTGGCACCTTAATGAAAGTCAAGTCTCTCTTGCAATGTGTTATCTAGCTTGGTCACAGCTTCTGACTTCATCTGGTAGAGTAACTCTGTTGAGCTAAAGAAGTTTGCTAATAAAGAGTGTTATTGGAGGGGAACATTTTTATAAGGATCACACTGCCTTTAAAACAAAATGGTAGTTTGTTAAACACTTAGTTGGAACTGAACTTGTAACACTTTTCTAGTATTGACTCAAAACACTTTACACACACACTTTACTCACACTAGAGCCACATTACACCCAGTCAAACTCACACAGATCTGTACAACGCCAAGCAGATCGGCACGCAACATCATCATCAAGCTTATTTGTATAGAATATTTCAGATGAAGCTAGAACCACTCTTCCCACTGAACCACAATCACCCTGTTGTTTTGTGATTTCTCTGGCTGCATAAGGAATTGAGTAACACAACACTTCCCTTCCCCCCCACCTGCTGCTGCACCCTGCTGACCAGTTGTCTGAAAGAAGGCTATTGCAAGTTTACCTTGGTTATAAAGATTCAAGTTCGGCTGTTTGGAAACATTATCCAGACGCGAAAACACTAAGACAGTGACGGTATGGAAATGAAAGGATCACCACACGTCACTTCTATTAAAGTAATGCTGTTTAAAAATCAATGTCGGTGTCAAAGTAGAGAAGTTGCTGACTGCACACTGCCTACACAGCTAGCTGACGGTTTCATATTTGCTAATATACTACATACAGAGCAGAAAAGCAAAAGGAAGTATTGTTTGTTGTAGAAGAAGACCATACTTGAAAATGTCTTCTAAGGGTAGCATTTTTTCTATTTCTTTTTCATAAGTGTATGTATTAAAAGGAAAAAGTGATCAGGGAGACATGCAAAGACCTTAGTTTGGGATTCAAACCCAGGTCCTTCTTAATAGTACTGGTGAGACTGTGCAACTCTATTATAATATTATATGAATTAATATAATAAATAATAATATTATAAATGTACACTATTTGAGCAAAACTGGGAATAATTGTTTTTCTGTTTTAAAAAGAAAAAAAAAAACTAGCTCATATTATAAAACTTTATTGTACATGTTGTGGACTTTCTACTCAACGTTTTTATGCAGTAATAAGCTCGCATGGGCCCGGTCCTAATGTATATTATTCTTATTTGATGTTGAATAAGTGAGGCACACCAAACCCACACAGAAATAGCAGCGGCGCTCTCAGGACAGCCCCTTCGCCCGCAACGTCAGGCAGCATTTCAGAGCTCAAACAAACTTTTTAACGGTGAAAACAAATTGGGCTCGCCATCAAAGAGACTTTTCAAAACCCCACAATTTCTCTCTGCCAGTTCAAAAGAACGCTGGTTGGTATAAACAAGCATGGAGAATTCGCAGCGCAAGAGATATTGTAGGAGGTACAAACGGCTAGAGCTTCGCCACAACAAAGGCAGAGGAGAGCGAATGGAGGGGTCGTAATTCACCAAACACTCAACAAAAGCCGGTGTGACTGACTGGCCATGACGGAAAAAAATAAAACAAAACAATAACTTCTCCTTTAATTGGAGATGGGGTTTTTTTTCTCTCCCTCAAATCTACTTCATCCATTGTTTTTCAACCTCTGTGTTTTTGCTTGATCTCTTCACTTCACCTCCTTCATACCTTTTTCTCCCTAGCCTTCTCTAATCAGTCTCAGGGAGAGAAACTCAGAGGAAACTAAAGAAAACAGGGTTAAAGGAAAGAACAGAAAGTTTTAGGAGGAGGGGGGGAAAAAATAATCTCTAGGTCCTTTATGGCTTGTGAGATTTCTTAACAAACAGGCATTCAGGCAGGCGCAGGCCTTGCTCTGCATACCGTCTTTCCATCTACCCCGGGCAAAATCTCATTTGTCAGGGATTCAGTAGAAGACTGGAGGAAAGAGGGAAAGAAATCGAACAAGAGCGGCAGCAGCAGCAGCGGATCCCAGCCCGCCCCTCGGCCGAGCCGTCATTAGCTATGCACAAGACAAACTGCTGACACAAAGTCACACAGCGCGCCGATCGGGGGCTTGTGGGTAGGCAGGAGGAATCCATCCCTCCATCCCTCCACCTGTCTATCGACATCCCCGGCTCTCCCTTGTCTGCCTCCGGTTTTTGCAATTACAATCAAACGGCAGCATCCAAGCCCCGGAGCACTGACTGACGTCTTGGATTAACCGAGACGTGGCGAGGCCTTGAGATGATATGTGTGTGTGTGTGTGTGTGGGTGTGTGTGTGCATGTCTCTTTCTCTCTCCCTCTCTCACTCTGTCTCTCTCTCTGTCTGTCAGCTGCTTTGTTAGTGTGTGTATCTTGTCTCCCCATCAGCATTGATGTGTGTGTTTTCTGTGCTCGCTTGCTTCTGTCTGTATATTGTGGATTTATGTAAATGACAGGGAAGGTGTTATGTATGGATAAAAATAACAATACGTCATGCTTTTCAATTAAACCCCACAGTGTTGATACTTTGATTTAAAAAAGAAAGAAGTAAAAAATTGATTCCAGCAGCAACTTAACGATTTTTGACAATTGAAAAGTGCGCTCCAATATAATTTGCAAAATAACACCTCTTTCTCCACTGACATTTTGCAAGAAAGCCCTGAGCAGTAATTTTCAGAACAGTCTGCATCCTACATTTTGAAGATACAACAAACCGAGACATGGGAGAAATGTCATGAAAAGTGACAACACAACCAAATCTAAAAATCTGACAATAAGAAAAGAAATCACAAAGCTGTCATAAATGAAAAAAAAGGGAACAGGCGCATGCACCCTCTGAATTAACTTCACTGCTGCGCTGCCACAGTCGAGCAGGCAAACACGCAGCCGTACGAGGGAAAAAAAAAAAAAGCTCCTCAGAAGCCAACGAGTAAAGTGTGAGGAACAAAAACACGTCAATCTGCTTCGTCCAAAAAAGAATCAGAGCTGCTCCGCCGTGTCCTCTGAGAGATCGTTTTTTTTTTTAACTCTTCCCTGCTCAACGTCGACGTCATCCGTCAGAAGATGACAAATGTGACATGACAGCTCCGCTCGGCAAGCTGCAGACGGAAAACTACTCACAGCCAGCAGAGTCTGCACGAAGGGGAAGTTTCTTGGAAACAGCATTTTTAAATAAGCGTGTGTTCTGCAAAAGCGACAAAGAGGCTAAATAAAAAGTCCACTTGGCATCACAGAGTTACAATGTTGAGTTCAATAAACGTAATTAAACTTTTAATTTAAGAAATTTACAAATTAGCACATGGAGACCTCAGGAATAAAAAAAAAAAAAACACACACAAAAACAACTTTGTGGTCTCTTAACAATATGAATTGCAAAAACTTTTGTAGGTTTTTTCTTTTAATTTTATTTTTAGCATGTATTGTCCAAGCAAAGAGAACAGTGTGGTGCGTCCGGTTGCCTTATAGTGTCAGAGCAGACGTCCACAACAAAAGCAGAGTAAGATAATCCCACTGTTGCATAATCCAACTTTATGACATCAAAAGCATCTATTTCAGGCAACAAAGTGAAAAGGCGGCAACAATTATTAAAAACAAAGTTGACAATTGAGAGAAGAAAAGCTGCAGTGCAAACAAGAGAAACAGTTAAACTTTCCAAAACTATGCATTGATTCTGATTCAGGACTCAAACATGCCATTGTGCATATTAACACAATTATTTGAGTTGGAAAGTCATTTTCTATTGAAAAACAGAAGTTATCGTAAACAGCCAACATATAAACAAATGTATTACAATTTTCCTTTATAACATTCTCAAGGCTTAAAGTCATTCTAGTGAGATTTAAGAGAAAAAGTCAGAGTACCCATAGATTTACACAGAGCCTCCAGCCCTGGACCGTCCATCATTTGTTTCTGAATAATGAAAAAGAAGTAGCTAAAAGAAGACTTGTAAATAACAATGCCAACGTATGGAAGCAGAAATGTGTTATTTTTTTTTATGTGTAAGGCTGTGAAAAACACAGGTTGAGAAGCTAGGATGATTTTACAAAGGTTTACAAACTACTGATCAACCAATCAGACATTTCATAGCTGATGTTGATTTTTCATATTTATTTGTTTTTTCTTTATTTGTTGTATTATATCTTTTTCTGTCCTGCGGATTCTGATTCTAATTTTTTTTGTTTAGATAAAAGTAATAAATGTGTGTTTTGCTGACATAATAATTTTGTATTCAGCACAAAATGAAGGACACTTATTGAAATCAACAACATACCTACTGTCAGTTAATAGATAGTGGGAGTTCCAAGTTTCGATACATTTAAAAGAAGAATAAAGTTCAGGTTTTACAGTTTTTTACTTGCCTATCACCAAAATGACCTAAAGAGCTCTGGTGGACTGGCACATCTTTGTTTATTAACACACAAGCAGTTTGTAGCTCATGATGTAAATATTAAATAGATTGCAGGCTGGCTACCTCAGCAGATATCCTGACTAAAGCACAAATATGCTTAACCTTTACCTCAGAAGCAATTCTGCAAAATAAACTATTAAAACCTTCAAATAAATTTTGTGGGTTTTTTTTTTTTCTGTTTTTGCTGAAATGTATGTACCAAAATCAAGACTATAAATATTATAAGAACTAGCAATTTTAAAGCAGGAGGGAGAAATGTTGCTTTTCTGGTTTTAATCAAAAGCAATGAAGTCCTACCACACATCTTAGCTTTAAACGCTGGTGATGAA